>NC_057918.1:33963471-34563471 GCF_018873765.1 Telopea speciosissima
TATTATATTTATGAAAAGGTTTGTACACGAGAGATTCTTCCATCGACTCCATCAAATAAGGGGAGGGGGAGGATTTTTATGTCATTTTGTATGAACAGTTATGTCAATCTAATCGCATTTAATGTGCATGGGCATACATGAAAACTTCTGCCTTATATTTTTACTACTTAGATCATACTCAAGTCCTGGAGTTGTTCAACTGTCCACTTAAAAGAGTAAAACTAAGAAAAGAGTTTAGAAATTAGAATAGAATATACATACGTTTGGATGTGGACTTTACCACCATACGCATGGAGTCCACATAGTCAGGATAGGAGAGAGAATAATAAACAGACCATCTGAGAGGGCGATGGTACACCGCTAACATGGGAAACTTTTTCCTTGAATTTGGATCTGATTGATTAATCATGCATGTGTGTGCATATTAAATCAAGGGAAAAAGAACTTTGTCTGGGAGTGTGGCCTACGCCAGCATTCTCATGAGTCTATCTCTCTCTCTTTTTCATATGAAAAGACATCTCTACCCCCTTATTTTAAGGAGGAGAGAGACAGACTCATGGAAGTGCTAACATAGGCCACACTCCCGGACAGAAAACTACTTTCCTTAAATCAATTTTTAAAAAAAATCCATGTGGATGACTTTTTTTGCTTTTTCAATTTTAAAAGGCCCAATGCTACATAAATAGAAGGGGAACCACCCTCATGTATTGGCATTTCTAATGCCAAGCGGATAGACACACAAGAGAGAGTAGGGCTGCAATAGGGTCGGGTTGTGCTGGGTTTTATAGAACCCTAGCCCAACCCTGAGTCCCCTTAGCTAGACCCAAGCCCGACCCGACCCTGACTCAGGACCTTAAAAATCCAAACCTGACCTGCCCTCAGGGTCGGGTCGGGCTGAACCTGATTGGCCCTGATCATGAGGAGAGGGAAGGAAATGTATAGATTGGAATGAACCGAGAAGAAAATTATCAATTCTACATAAAATAACACTATAATAAAATGTATAATATCACTTATGATCTTCATATATAATATATTATACAACGAAATATGGACCACGTTTAAGGGCTGCCTTGCCCTTAAGTTTTGAATGCTTAATGGAGGTGATATTAATTTGTGTCGATCATTTCCCCACATCTTTATTATTTATAGCCAATCCAAGTCTTAAAAAACACAATAGGTTACCAATTTATGGATCAATCATATGTTGTCATGTTATCAAGTTGACTTGTATATATAATGTATCATTAATTAATTAAGTGTTTGCATATAGCTACTTAATTGAAAATATATGGAGCAATTAGGATTGATGATAAGAACAGACTACATCTTGCACGGCTAGAAATAGTGAGAGTGATCTCTTAGCTGGTGGGGTGGGGGTCCAGCCTATGGAGAGGGTAGGTGATGGTTTGTCAATAAGTGCATAGAGGTGAGAAGAGAAGAGAAGAGAGAGAGAGAGACAGAGAGATGACGTAGCCTATGTCATCAGCTTAGAGACCTATTCCCCCAGGAGAATTCAAACGTTTGACCATCTACAAAAGATTCTCGATGAGTAATCCAACGAGTTGGCTAGTGGTTAACTAATCTTATATAAAATGCCTACTTTTATTTTGAAAAAATGATGTGCTAATTGCCAGCAGTAGCAGTATACGTCTCTCCTCACTCTCTTTCTCCTCCCTGTGGATGATATACAACTCGTGAGACACTCTCTCTTAAGGGTGCAAGTTTGGCCCTATCAGTCCGAACCTGCCTTGAGCCTGAACAGGGTCTGGACTGAGATATTTGACCCTAAGGGTGGGTCAAGGCTGAAAATTTTTGGCCCTGAGTTAGGGTCAAGTCGGGCCAGGGTTGAAGCCTCGGGCTAAGCCCGACCCAACCCTGTTTTAAATTATACTCCCCAAATTTCATCCCTGGATGTAATTAATGATGGCTTTGATTTCTCTTGCATGTCTTGTTTTACCTATTTTAGATTTTCCTGTATTGATATGTGCAGGGCAGGACTCTAGGACCATAGGGCCATCAGGGTAGGCCTCATAAATTTTGTTAAAGGGCAATTTATTTTCATCGCCGCAAGAACTTTATATCCTCGACATTTTTTGGAACCTAAACTTTTTGGAATTCTCAAAGGTCTTGAACATGCCGCGCTGTAGGGATTAAAGATGAAAGAAGTTTGGTGCTCCAACAAGACAATGCCCGGTCTTCTTCCATCTCCATCCCATTCGCCATGGCCGCTGGAAATTATAAATATTTTTTTGCAGGTGGAGGATATTTCCAAAGAAGTTTCTTTTTACCGGTGCCATTATAATACACTGCTTGATCTTCTTAGGTTTTGCGCTGAAAAAGCCTTAAGCTCAAAAACAAAATTGTTCTCTATAATCTTACTGTAAATCTGCCCTTGAATTAATATATTTTTTCTTTTCATAAAAAATAAACTTAAGTGTACAATGGTGTGGCCTATTTCTAATCCATGGTTGTGTGATTTATGTAATGCTCAGCCATGCGTTTCTCACATTATCCTTAATAATATTTTCTTTAAAAAAAAAAAAAAAAAAACCTTCAGTATGCTTCCTATTACTTTGTAACTAGAGGTGACAAATGATCGATTCGATTCAATTCAATCTCAATTTTTTATTTATTTATTTTTTTTAAACCTATATCAGATCAGATAGAAAATCAAATTGATAAGATGTTTGAGATATAATATCTAAACCAAAACCGATAGCTATCAATGCAAGATGGAGACACAGTTAGCTAACGCACACGCACCAATTGTATATATACCAATTTCTTTGTCTAAAAATAGGTTTGATTTGCTTCACCTATAAAGAATTTCTAGTTACCAATTCTTGTTTTATTCATCAAAGCCAACTTAAAAGAAAGGGTATATGATCTTATCAACTAAAGAGAACTAACTATATATTTCAGGAATAACGCGTTGAACGTCTTCCATCATGTTCTGACTATTTTACTGTAATTTGTTAGCAAAGCATCTCAGAAGCATTAGCATAATTAGTTAAAACACATTTTAAATGCCTTTTTTTTTACCCGTTTTCTTTGAATTCATCTCAAATGTATGGATCAGGATCGTCTCTAGGGAGCCTAGCGCCCAGGATGCTGCCAGGGGGCATCCAGCGGTTGACCTGTGCTGCACACATCTCGGTGCATGCCTAGAGATGTGTGCGGCACAGCCTAATGGCTGGCAGCACCCTGGGCCTGCTGGGCTCCCTGGAGACGAGCTAAATTCCAAATGTATGTCAAAAACAACCCTAAAACAACAAACTTTTTAAACGTGTAAAATTTCAGAGAGACTGATACCTAGCTAAATTAAGCCCATGGGGAAGTTCAATTCAATTCAATCCCTTGTTGCTTTTGTTTCTACAAATTCTTATCACGAAGATGTGAAATTTTGGAAAATTTATCTTCTCATGTGCAGTCCACTATCCAATGCACCACATTTAAGAATTCAACCGTCCATTCAACACTTGAAAAGATAAAAATACGTCACTATCCATATTTTTACGATTGGATTCTTAAATGTAGTGCCCTGGGCAGGATGAAAATCCGAAATTTTGCCCGATTAAACAGGACCATGAACATGACATGATATTAACTAATGAGTTTCAGTTAGTTTCCTCAAAAAATGGCAGCACTGCAGGAAGGGTTTGTATTGGGAAAGTCCTTTGCTTGTACAAATAAGCAATTTAATTTTGTGTACATTTCAATGATTGTGTGGAGGAGAGGGCAATTGTATTTGTTGGTTTGGTGCACCACACGTTTAGTTGAATCCAAATTGCAAATGGACAAATTAGTTAAGGGTAACAGAATGCTACCTTTTTACCCAAAAAAAAAAAAAAAAAAAAAACAGAATGCTACCTGGTTGTGTGCAAGGTGTGGCGACCATGCCTAGGCACAAAATGCACCTTGTGCGTCTGAAAATTCGGCTTTTACATGGAGGTAAAGCGGTAATTTCCAGGCGCCCAAGGCACTTCTTGTGTCTAGGCATGATCGCCACGCCTTATGCACGACTGGGTAGCGTTCTTTCCCTCATTAGTTAACTAGCAGGTTTGGAGTATTATCATCCCTACATCTGGAACTCCATCCATCATGCTCAGTTTTAAGGATATGTGGTTGTTTGGTTGACCCTACTATTTAGTTGACATGTTGCCCATAACATCATTCGTTAATGACAATCAAATATTCAGATCTATCTAAGATTCCATATTTTACTATAAAAAGGACGTACCCAGAGCATTAGGCTCCCGCCAATGTGGGGTCTGGGGAGGGGTGGGAACCTCGTGCACTGGGTACGCCCTTTTACTATAAAGATTTCAATTAAGTTTAAAAAGTGAAAGGGATCACATAAAAACCCATACATGATGAATCATATAATTGACATAATTAATCACAGAACTTCAGAATGACAGTTAATTTTACCACAAAAGGTTTTTTAAGTCTACAACATGATCATCCCCAGACCCCATAGTGGCAGGAGCCTCATGCACTGGGTATGCCCTTTAACATGATCTAGTGTCAAATCATCAATCCATGTCTTAAAAGGATAGAAATAAATGTGATGGAGATACAACTCCAAAGGGTCAGCTCAGTTGGCAAAAGAACAACTCCTCAAATAAGACGTCATGAGTTCAAACCACCTTGGGGCCTATCCCCCCCCCCCCCCCCCCTATTAAAGCTCTCCAATTCCCAAAAATAAATGTGATGGAGGTATTGTGATGAAAGCCCTATGTGTTTATGTGCTCCATTTGGTTGGATGTAAAAGGGAGGGAAGTGAACTAGTGGAAAAACTATATATAAAAGATAGAGGTGGGAATGAAATCGTACCTACAAGGTGGGAAACGGATTTGTTTAGTAAAATGTACATATTTTTTTCTAAGAGAGAGTGTCAGAGTGGATTCTCCAACTTATTCTCATGTGGGAAAAAATCCCCAATCTAGCGTCTTGGGATCTTCTCTCAAAAACAAAAATCTCAAAGCTGGTTTAATTTTGCATGTCTTTATAGTATCTCCAAATTGACATCAAGTTTTATCACAAAAAGAATGATATGGTGATTCTTGATCCATGTAATCGTGTATTATAAGAAAATTTAAGTTTGAGGAGAAAATTTTCTTCCACTATGTAAGTAGGTTTCAACTCTTATCATCGGTCCTTAAACATTCTCCCCTATTTATGAATAATTGAACAGGCTCTTTACTGTTGTGTGATACCCTCTCTCGCCCGTATAAAAACCACGGTCAAGAGATTCCCTTTTAACTGTGGCTTAAGAAAAACTCTTTGGTCCTAAGTTTTATGTCAAAAACTATGTGCTTTTGGAAATCCCATCTCCTAAAGAAGCACGCCCTGATTGCCTCACCAAGTCAACTAATCAAGTAATTAGGCAATCATCCAATCCACACCTACCATGGAGTCTCGCCATGGACTTATTTGGGTTCGATGTTTCTCGAACTGACTTTATTTAAGTTTTGTATATTTAAAGAGGGGAAAAGATGTCTGCAACACTACCAGTGTCCCAACCCCTTTTGCATGCACCCACCCACCTCTTCTTTGAAGTCTCCTCAAAACACCCCAATTTTAAGGGTTTTAATTTCCTAATTAAAAATCCTCCAATGCCTGAAACTGCACACTGGCGTGATAGGGAATTTCTTCCATTTAATGTGACGCCTAGTTCTTCTTTAAATGGAAGATGGGGACATATACATCTCTAGATGATGTTTCTACTTTCTAATGTTATCATTTAATTTTTTGGATAAAGTTTTCCTTCTTCCATAAATGACGATTCACCTACCATCCTAAGGTTCACAAACCCCACATAAGATTTTAGTATGTTTCAAATTTTTCGGGACTAATCTTATCTCATGGATATCAAGGAAACAGTTCACTGTTGCACGTTCTTCTACAGAGGTAAAATATAAGGCCCTGACAGATGCGGCGGCTGAACTAATATGGCTACAATCTTTGTTTATCGAACTTCACATTTCTCTATCTGGCCCACCAATACTATGGTGCGACAACATTGGAGCCACGTACCTCTCGACTAATTCGGTCTTCCACGCCCAAACAAAACGTGTTGAAATTGACTTCCATTTCGTCTGGGATCATGGTGCCAGCCGTGAATTACTCGTCCAGTTTATCTCCACGAAGGATCAACTAGTAGACATTCTCACCAAGGCCCTAGCAACGGCCCGGTACCAGTTCTTGCGTGACAAGTTGAAGCTTTAATGCTCGAAACCTTCCACTTGAGGGGGCATATTGACCAAATATTGGATTTCCTCCTAAACTTGGAAACCCAATATTTGGTCCTATCCTCCACCTCAGCTGATTGCTAAGATTCCATTGTATCTAGTGTACATACCAAACAAAGCTAAGACTATCTTTGTAAGCTATTCAACTATATATTCAGTAATTATTCATACAATCAATTAAGGGAAAATTACAATCAATCAACCATGGTTATTACATTTCCTTCTCGTGGTTGAGGTTCTTCCCCATGACCAGGGCCTGCTTCTTTGCCAGTCCCGATATATTGGTGACTTATTGATCAGGAATATATAGTTGAATTGTTTAAAGAGATAGCCTTAGCTGATTTTGATATGTACATTAAATACAATGGATTCTTAGCAATCAGCTGAGGTGGAAGATAGGAATAAATATTGGGTTTTCAAGTTTAAGAGGGAATCCAATAATTGGTCAATACAAAATACCCTCCCAATATCCATTCTCGCCCTCTCCTGCCCCTCGGTGAATAAGATCTCAATCACCATTGGTGGAGGAAAACTCGGTCCTTTTTATTTTCCCTTTTCATAAAAAAAAAATTTCTTGAAAAAAGTTTCATTAAGGGGTCCGTGGATGGTACAGTGAGTCATACGTTAGCATGCTCTCTCTGTTAATCTTTCCTAACATGAAATGACCTATCTATCCCTACGTGTGAACCCATTTATTAAGTTATTACTCTCATTTACCAACAAAAAAAAAAAAGTTATTACTCTCCCTTCTTATCTGGACTGGTACGCTTTGACCGCCTTACCCTTGCCCAAGCGCCTTGCCCAAGCTGGGATAAAGCGGTCAAAGTGCAGTGCCTTGAGTCTGGCGCTGCACATGCAGCCCGGCTGCCCGGATGCACAGGATCTTTTTCGTTCTTTATATACATTGCAATTGGAAAACCATATCTTCACTGATATCCAATAGAACTCCAACTCTACAGAGAGAGAGAGAGAGAGAGAGGGTGAAGGTGATGGCAGCGGATATGGGTGGTGGTAGTGGAAGTATTGGATCATGTAGAGAGATGAGAAGCCTAACAGGGCAGGTATTCTCAGGAAGATGGTTCATGGTCTTCGCATCTCTTCTCATCATGTCAGCAGCCGGTGCTACTTACATGTTTGGTCTCTACTCTAACGAGATCAAAACATCTCTTGGTTACGATCAAACCACTCTCAACCTTCTTAGTTTCTTCAAAGACGTAGGTGCTAACGTCGGTGTTCTCGCCGGCCTAATCAACGAGGTAACACCTCCTTGGGTGGTTCTAGTCATCGGCGCCGTCATGAATTTTGGTGGTTACCTCATGATATGGCTCGCCGTAAAAGGTACCATTTCAAGACCTCAAGTATGGCACATGTGTATCTATATCTGTATTGGTGCCAATTCCCAATCCTTTGCCAACACCGGTGCTCTTGTCACCCTTGTCAAGAACTTCCCTGAAAGCAGAGGCATCGTTTTAGGTCTACTCAAGGGTTTCGTCGGCCTTAGCGGTGCTATAATAACCCAAATCTACCATGCCGTTTATGGAAACGACCCTAAGTCTCTCATTCTTTTCATTGGTTGGCTTCCCGCTGCTATTTCTTTTGCTTTCGTTCGAACCATTAGAATCATGAAAGTTGTTCGACAACCCAGAGAGCTGAAGGTGTTTTACAGGTTCCTTTACATTTCTCTTGCCTTAGCTGGATTTCTTATGATCATAATCATTATAGAGCAGAAGTTCAAGTTCAATCGAGCTGAGTATGGGGTCAGTGCCGCGGCTGTTCTTGGCTTGCTCTTTCTCCCACTTGCCATCGTTGTAATCGAAGAGATTGACCTCTGGAAGAAGAAGAAAAAGACTTCTTCTTCTTCTTCTTGCGAGATTAAACTTACCGTTGAGAAGCCACCACCGGCTTTAACAATGGAAGCTGAAGATGCGACAAGGGATTCAATAGTCCAATCGTCATCAACATACGCAATGCGAGGTACGTCTAATTCCTTCGTTTGCGTGTTTATCTATTGGTGTTCCAATTGGATTTGGCTCCTCTCCTCCGAACCCCTGTAAAACAAAAGGGGTTTTGGCCATTTAACAGGTGGGACCCAAGTGGATCCCTTTAAAATGACCATATTCTGATACTTCCCTGTTATTGCTGGGTTAGATCCTTCAACTCCCGCCACGGTTGAAAGGAGAGTCAGATCCATTCGTGTTCTAGATTTCTATATGATGTTAAGGTTTCAATTGAAACTCAAAATGTTTTCTTCTAACAACCACCAGCTTCAAAAATGGCAGCAGAAGGTGGGACAAGTTCCAAGAAGCCAGAAGCAGTTTCTTGCTTAGCCAACATGTTTAGAGCGCCAGATAGAGGTGAAGACTACACCATTTTACAAGCACTAGTGAGTGTGGACATGTTGGTTCTGTTTCTAGCGACGATATGTGGGATTGGAGGGACATTAACAGCGATAGACAATTTGGGGCAGATAGGCCTTTCATTGGGGTACCCATCAAGCAGCACAAGCACCTTCGTGTCACTAGTGAGCATATGGAATTACCTGGGAAGAGTGGTGGCAGGTTTCGTCTCTGAAATTTTTCTCAAGAAATACAAATTCCCACGGCCCTTAATGCTCACATTGGTCCTTCTCCTCTCCTGTGTTGGCCACATCTTGATTGCCTTTGGGGTTCCCAACGGTTTGTATGTGGCGTCGGTGATTATTGGGTTCTGTTTTGGGGCACAGTGGCCGCTGCTCTTCGCCATAATATCGGAGATATTTGGGCTGAAGTATTACTCCACGCTTTACAATTTCGGGGCGGTGGCGAGTCCGATTGGGTTGTACGTGCTTAATGTGAGGCTGGCCGGGCATTTGTATGATAAAGAGGCGAGGAAGCAGATGGCGGCGCTAGGGCGGACGAGGGTGGCGGGACAGGTATTGAATTGTACTGGGGTAGTGTGTTATAGGCTTTCCTTCCTTATAATTACTGCGGTGACGTTGTTCGGGTGTGCCGTATCTATGATTTTGGTTATTAGGACCAGGAAGTTCTACCGCAGCGATATCTATAAGAAGTTTAGGGAAGCCGCAGCGGCTGCCGAGACCGAAATGGCTATTGCTGATGAACCAATAATAATCAATGGAAATGGAAACGGAAACGCTGACGTATGCTCTTCCACCACGACGACGACGACGACGACGACAACGAAGTCGCCGCCCGTCGTCGCAACCACCACCAACTCAAAGACAAGGATAGATGGAGAGAAGAGGGAGGGAGATGATGTGAAATGAATTGTCGGACAGAGTTGAAAGAATCTTTGAAAGTTCAAATTGACATATTAAGATATGAGGAACAAATGGAGATGGGTATTTTCATAATTTCACTCCATTGTATGTACGTTTTTGTTTTTGTGTTTTTTTTGGGTCCTTGTAACATATACTCCTACATCAGCGCAAAAGTACCACACCGACACACAGTAACAGGTTTGACTAGTGGCAAGTATTGTATTTTTATACTGTTTTCTTGGTTGTTTCAGCTTCACGACAAACCTGTTTTCCTTGAAGTCAGGAATCAGGATTGGTTTCCACTGATTCTGATCCGATTTCCATTTGGATCGTTCAGAATCGGTCGGAATCTGTTAAATTCTGCTCTAACACCTAGAAATGCTCTTACGATTTATTTTTTATTCGAATCGGCGGATCCCATTCCGATTTTAAAACTATTGCATCACTGCCTTTGTGTCTACACATTCAGGCAGCCCAGATAGAGGTCGTTTCTGACACCCAAGAGACAGTATAGTACTGGTTCATTTGGAAGATCGTTGAGGGGTCCCTAACAAGAGATGGAGATGGTATAGTATCAGGGGGTTTGGATCGGTGAGGGAGTGAAAATTTACTCCCACATCGGATAGAGAAAGAGATCTTAAGCTATTGATAAAGAATAGTTTCATCTATTTGGTATGATGCATTTTAAAGTCGTGAGGCTCATTGGGTCAAAACGGACAATATCATGCCAAGAGAAAGTCTAGGTTGTTACAAAAGTTGTCCAATATTTATGGATGAAATATCCATTGAAAACACTATTTATGTAGTGTAATGTATGTTGTCAGTAAGGCTCTAAACAAACCCAAGGCCTTTAACAGACTCTGGTTGACACTCAACACACAAAGAGAGCACTTTTAACAGACGATGGTTGGTTGATGCTCTAACCACTAATGAAAAAGAGAATCGAGAGCCTTTCTTTCAAAAAACCCTACCCTTATAGTGTTTCTATTGTACAATATGAGTTACACTACTCTCTTCTATAAGTGTTTACACCCTAAAATTTTCAATTGACCAATAATGAAAGACCAATCAACTTTAAGTTGTAGAGGATCGGTCAACAAGGCAAACTGCTCACGTGAAGAAAACGTGGGAGGGCCGAAATGGTTATAACCAGGAAGTACCTAAAACCAACGCCACCTCCAAAGTGGAAGCCACTCTAGGAGGACGTGATGTACAAACAGTTCTATAACCGTCAAAGGAGTCGCAATTAAGGAACGCATAATGGAGACTCCATCCTCACAAGTATAAAAGTCATATTCGCAAAAGAGGAAGGGATCTCTCGACAATCAACAAACCTGCAATTTAAATTATCTTTTATTTTATTTGCATTTTACCTTTTCTTAATGTAATATTCTCCCTGACCATCGCGGTCATCTTCTCTTTGTCAAGTTTTTCTTTTGATTTCTTGTATCAGTGGTATATCCTCTGTATATACCAACATCGAGATCAATAGAAACTCTTGATTTCTTATTTCATCTCTATCATTTGTTCTGTGATTATCCTGTTCTTCGCATATTGCAATTTAGTCTTTAATTCAAAGTCCTTGGAGCAATCGTGGCAAAAGGGGATTCCACATCTTTTGATAGAAGTCAAAAGTGCAATCTTTTTCTACATTGAATCTTGTACACTCCACGCCCGTGCTCTCTATTACTACTGTTTATTACGGTAGACCGATTATTTAAACGATCGGAAAAAGAGCCAAACAATAAGCAATGTGAAACTAAATATTTTCCATCACAAATGAGATTTTTAGAAAGTTATTTTTCTTTTAAAAGGTCATTTAATACAACAAAATTTCCAAAGCAAGGGATCATGGAGGGAGAGAAATCAAGGATGGTAAGATCCATTATGCAACCCTCTGATCAAAGTTTCAAGGTTCTTTCTTTTTCTTAAAAAAAAAATTTCAAGGTTCTTTCGGTCACAAAAAAGTGCCTTTTTTACTCAGATAGCTAAAAGATGTCTTCAAGGAACGATTGACTTAAAAAATGAAGTCCAGCAAGTGGAAACACTTCTCAATTGTACAACCGGGTCAAGGTGGCGATAAACACTTGGCATTAATCATGTGGTAGAGATAGGAGTAAAACCCTAATTTTCTTCCTTTCCTATAGATTGGTACCAATCAATGCTCCCTCTAATAATTCGCTAATGGGTCTAGATGCTGCACCCTTTGGGTATAATTTTCAAATCTGTATTTGGTATGCTTTCTAGGAATAGATTTTGAATCTTTAATGTATTTTAAAGCAAGAAAAAAGAGAGGAATTGAGAATGCATTTTAGATTCACAATTTATTTAAAAAAGCTTGTCAAACACAGCCCTATTTAAAAAAAAAAAAAAAAAAAAAAAAAAAAAAAAATTAAGAAATTGATTCTTATTTGTTCCATGACCTTTTCCGTGTACACTCGTCCTGGATTCTGGACCAACCTTCATGTCATTTCCCCTTTTATTGTAGAAAAAAGAGGTCTTCATCCCAGTCTTATATTAAAGTTGGTGACAATGTCATTCTCTATTCTACTTTAAATTTTCTCACAGAAGCGATAAATGAGGGCGGGCCCCGGTACGGTGCAACGGTACTCCATTGTGATTGTGACCAAGTGATCATAGGTCCGAAACACATCCTACCATTATAAGCCACAACTTTTGACTTTCCTATAAAGCTAATAACATGTGCAACAATTAGTCCTCTTCCACTAGTGCTAGTTTTTCTGCACCAAATTAGTCCAGATCCCATTCCAATGTTGAAAATAATTCCCTTTTCACATGAGAAGCTACTCATGGAATCATATTTCTAAATTTGTAGTTGTTTACTGGTTTTATTTTTCATAAGCATACAAGGTCTAAAAATATTTGCTATATTTCTAGAAGCAACTGTTTACTGTTAGCAGTTCTGTATTAATCTCCTAAAATCTGTGCCCAAACTGTCAGAATTTCTTCCTCACCCTCCCCCCGCCTCCCAAAAATAAAATGCCACAAGAATTTGATGTTACAAAAGTAATCCCAATTTTCGTTTCAGGGGAAACTCTACATGGTTATCATGGGACAGAATGAAAACATCTGACACAACAAAGCTCAGTATCTATAAGTAATCAAATCCTTTGATGGCACCAACACAAACTTTGAGATTTTCATCTGAGCCATTTCAGGAGGATTTTGCTTCAAGTTTTCTTGTTACACAAATTTGGAGGCAAAAGAAACAGGACCTATTGAGCAATGCAATTTAAATTACTCAAGGATTATGAGAATGTCACATAGGTTAAGATTTCAATTCAAGAATAATTTGGAAGAAATCAAATTATTAACAGAAAGTACATAAAAGTTATGCAAACAAGTGGATATAATGAACAGAACTATATTTTACTGCCACCACAACCCTCTGTTCTCCTAATCTGATACACTCAAGGCATTGACAGAAATGGTTTACTCACCAACTTATTGTTGGTTGTTTTGACATACATGTTCTAATGATGAACTGCAAAAGTTGTTACTTTGGCAATTTCCATGGCTCAGCTCCTTCATTTATGCAGATTCAGTTGACTAGGCTTCTCTGTCAAATGGTGCACACAAAGGAGGTAGAGCAAATATCAAGGGAGAACAAAACAGGACTTTCAATTAGCAAGTGTTTACCATTATAGCTATTTATTTGAAGTGGTAAGATTGCCCATTAGTTTCTGTAACTCTTCTAACTTCTCCATTTGAAAGAGCATGATACAAATCTTCTCCACTTGGCTGAACTTTCCACTGCTGAGATCAGAAACAAGAGGCATTTTACAACAGAGGAGAGAGACCCTTTTGGTTAAAAATGTTCTTGTATCATTCATTCATTGGGGAACCCTATTATTGTGTGATCTCATGGTATGCGAGAACATCGTCTCAACAACAGAAACAAATTAGATCTTTTCTGATTGACTAATTCTTAGGACTTAATTTCTTCTAAGAACAGCATGGAACCTCATATTTTTCATAGCTATGGAACCACCACAGATCACAACAGTTTAAGTTTCATTCTAACTGGGTCAAAAAGTAACAAATGGCAGACAAACTAAGGAGAAGGGAAGCTGATCGACAACTTTGCAGCTTTTCAAACATTTGAATTGCCCTAGCTTTCAAATCACACTAATCATTGTTTCATACAAGAGAGGATGTTTAATATTGTTTATGTTTTTTGAACAGAATCTCTATCTCCCCAGTTCCTTGCTCTCTTTTCTAATCCAAATCTGAGTAAACTCAAGTGATCCTGTGGTATTATTGATGCTATCAGTCTAACAAAGGCTCAGTTTGGTGTTGCAAACATGACGTGGCTCCCAGTCAGAGCTGTGAATACTGCAACAGCTCATCAATTTCTAAAGCTATCTACTGTGGGTGTAATGAAGATGACATCTGTTCATGGATTGCTGAACAATCTACCGTCCGTAAATGAAGACAGCATCCCAGTTGAATACAGCAGAAAGAAGCTGCATAGCCCTTTTGCTCAATTGAAAGAATTTCTCTCTCTCTAACTCGTGTTGGGGTGGAGTGAGGGGGCTGTAATCCTATTTGCATTAATCGCCCAATTATATCGACCACAAGGATATCAAGGACTAACCAAAAAATGAATAAACATAGAGATAATCCTCATACCTTCAGTTTTTCAGGTAGACATTTCATGGTAACACATGTATACATTATCATCGCCATCATCCAGGGCTTGTCCAGGCCATTTTAGGCCCCCACTTCATGAATCCTACAATTATAGTCCAAATCCAATATGCTCTGTAATATCACCCTCAAGATCCTCTCAACTCGCCAACTCCTTACCATTTTCGTCTAAGGTCTTCATCGCATAGGACAAAATAATCCCCGTCAACTTTCTTTTCCCATCACCTATAAACACACACACACACACACAGAATCTCTCAGATACATTTGATTCCCTTTTAAGCAGGTCATATATCTGCAAATACATGTCTACAAATATGTATGTATTTTCTGCAAGTTAAAAGTCTATGAATAAGATGTCTTTCTTATGTATTGAATGAGAAAGTAAAAAAGGCAAGCTCCCAATACAAAATACAGAAAATAGAAACTGAAAAAAATAAAATAAATACAAAGTTAGGTAAAACCAAAACCATGAGCAAACTTTGCCAGACTTTGTATATGGAGATAGAGAATTGCTATTTAAGGTCAATTTTTGTGAAAATTTTGGAGCAAGCCACCGACTAGTATTTATAATCATCAGTTCATCCTTCAAAGATATACATCTTAGGGAAAGGAAGGAGCTCCTCAATGAGGCGTCTCCTCAGACAAAAGCCAAGCTTGTGCAGCCAATAGGTCAGGAAGCACAACCGCACCAGATTTCCTCCAACTGATAGCATCAGTTGACTTAAATCTATCCAACAGCAAGGCATGCACTCCAACACTCTTTGCTGGAAGGTAGTCCTTGCGCATGCTGTCACCAATGTGCAAGGTGTCTTCTGGTGCCATTTTTCCAGCTTTTTCCAGGGCAATCTCATAGATTCTCGGGTCTGGCTTTTCCACACCTTCAAGACCAGAAAACACACCAAAGTCCCACTCGGATCCCTGCACAAGCAAATAGCATATAAGTGAAACTTCTAAGGGGATCACATTGACAGGCATGTATCAATAAGAGCTGACAATTGTTTTAGTGTTCTTAAGCCCTAAACTAAGAAGGAATTCAAATTAATCACATGATATTTTTGAGTGAACAGAAGATGGCGCTTAGCCCTTGGAAAATGTTAAAAAGCACCAAAAAAATAGAGATAGAAGCAAAACTCATGTCAAGGAAATTTTCATAATCTTTCAGTTTAACTAAATGAAATAAAATCAAGTTGATCAGGTTTTCACCTCATTTAATGAATCATTTCTAGACTGTCAAATCTCAACTGATATCCAGTTTGGATCGAGTCAACTTGAAATACAACTGAATCAGGTCAATGCATTTGATATTAGACGACCTCATGTGTTACAAAACCACATCTTTTTACCTCGTTCAGACCTAACGCAGGAAGGATGACATCCTGATATCGATATTCAGCATTGCTGACAATCCCAACAACAATCCCTTCTTCACGTGCCCATCTCAGGAATGGCTGGGAGTCCTGGAAGATGGAATATGGTGCAGACGATCCGAAAGTTGAGTATATCCGTCTGAACACCTTCTCAAATGTTTCGTCATCATAATCATATCCTGCCTGTCAGTGAAACCAGATTTCTATTTCATAAAGTGCTGAGAAAGGGGCTGATAAGAATATACTTCTGCACAATGATCCAGGGGATTGTAAAATATCTTACCCTGATAAAGGAGTCCTTGACACATGATCTCCACCACACAATGTTTGGCATTTTTGCTGCATAACCAAAACAAGGATATCTTTTTGCCATGGCAGTGTATGCAGCTTTGAAGGCTTCATGCATGCGCTTGTAATCTGGACAAGGCAAACCAACAGCTTTGGCTGCCATGCAATAGTAGTCACCAAGTTCCCCTTTGTAAGCTATAAGTGTGCCAGTTACATCTACAGTTATGCAGCGTAACTTCGACAATAATGACATTTTCAGAAAAGCACTCCTGCTTCTTCTTGGAGATGAATGGTTGAGAAATGTTGCAGAAGAAATTTCTATATCTCTCTTATGATAAATGTCAAAGGAGACTCTTATGGCAGAGCCTGGTCTTCTGGTTAACTGAGCTACATAAATAGATCCAAGAGGTGCTTGCATGTGCCTACATCATCACAATTCTGAATGTGAGAAACAACATGTTATTTTTTAGCAGAAATCACTCAGGCAAGCATGTGTGAATCACTAAGTTTGATTTGGCAAGGAAGTTCACTATAGCAGTAACCATATTAGGCCTTTCATAGGACAAAGAAAGCAACAAACATCTTAATCCAACTGTAATTTTTAAAATCCAACTATAGTTTTAGAGAGATATCTCTCCCATTGCACACAGGATTCTTGCAAAATGGCCTGTTGCTTCATCAATTCTTAGCTCATCATGAAGCTAGGCCATTTTCACTGTACAGGAAACAAAAAGTAAACTGCGAATTAAGAGGAATGATACCTTAATCGATTGTGAATTGTCTCATTCTTTCATATTGTTTCGCTTAATAGCTGTTTAGTAATTCAGCAGGATTGGTAAACACAAGAACCGTCTTACCAACCATTTGCCCCTTTACTGTCAGTTTTGGTCATTAAAATATTAGGGTTATTTCCAATGCGCATAGAAAATAGATGAAGGCAGAGTATGTTAGAAACTTCACATCTCAGTTACTGTGGAAATTTTCTCTCTTTTATACTCATATCCATAACAGAAGTTCATGTGGCAGCATTGACAAATGTGAACCTGTTTGCCATCCCTTTTAATTGACATAATTTTTCCATTCTAAATTTTCAACTATTTCTCACCATTCCCATTGTTGATCAGAGGAGTTCCTACCCATTCCAACGTGGTAGAATTTTTTACTTCAAGACCAGGCTCCTTAGACTTCCAAAAGGAATGTCCACTATCAGCACCACAGTCTTGTTATCATATGCAGCTAGGCAAATTTTACATCCCTCAAGTGTTAAGAGTTGTTAGAATATTTTGTATAATGATAGTTCTGTCATTGTCTTGTTATAAGACATGACTAAGTTGTATTTTTCCTTTCTTTTTTTATTTCCGTTTACCTCCCTAGAGAGGTCTGTGTAATTCCTTTAAGTTAATTAACGAAGCTATTATGTGTGTTGAGAATCACTCAACACACATAATCGATTTCTCTCAAACCTCTGTTCTTCTTTCTCTCTTCTCTTCTCTTCTTCTTCTCCTTCTTGCTGTAAATCTCTTTCCTCTTACTAGAATCGATCCATCTTCAAGTTTTAACTTGGTATCAGAGCTGAGTCCTCTGGTTTGAGAGTCGACTAAGCTCGGTTGCCTTTTCTTTCACCTCTCTTTGGAACCCTAAGAGGATAAAGGGTTCCACTAGAGGCTGTACTATGTGAAGCAATACTCATACTACATTCTTTGGGGGTCTGTTCCTCAAACCAACATCCAATTGAGGGAATCTAGAAGCTGTTGAAGGAGACTAAAGCCCTAGAAGCTACCCAGAAATTTCTGCCAGCTCTTCCTCCTCAGTTCTGGTTCTGGTTTCTTTTCCGCTTGATTTGCTCTGACACCATGTGCATTTGGATCGCCCAAGGGTCCCTTTTAAGTCCCCAAGAGCTCAGTTGGTAAGGGGGAATGGTTAGAGAGCATAGCTCCCTTCTATGTTGCTGCACAGGTACCGCCAGCAGTGATTTTTTCTTCTCTGTTTGAAGCTTTTTGGATGTTATATGGTGAATGGCTGCTGTGAATTATGGAGTTACACAACTTAAGTGACTTTGGTTGTTAAGGAATGAAGTTGGGATGCACATAAAGTGTTTGACTAGTTTTTATTAAGGATTTATCCTCTGTTTTTGCTGCTGTGACTGCTTGGGCAGTGTATTGCTCTTTGGTTGCTGTATACCTTACTTGTGTTTGGGTAGAGTTTACTCCCCATTTGTGCAAGACACTATTCTAATTTGTTGGGTATTTTTGGTACCATGTCTACTATGTCTGGGAATGATTCTGAGGTCAGTGGACCGATTTCGGCTATTGGTTATCCCACTATGGCTTCCTTTGATAACCCCAACACCCAAATCTCGGTTGTGAAGTTGGACACAATCAACTACTTGGACTGGTCTCATTCTGTGAAGATGTCCCTGAGAAGTAGGGGAAAGTTGGGGTATATTACTGGCTCTATTAAGGACTTGCTACTACTGATCCAGGATATCTGAAATGGGAGACTGAGAACTCCACAGTTATGACTTGGTTGGTTTTCTCCATGAAACCTGATATAAGTAGGAGATTTATGAAAAAGGAGACTGCAAAGGATATGTGGGATAGTATCACCAGGACCTTTGATCGAGTTGGTGACTATGCAAAGGTCTACCAAATCCACCAAAAGGTCACTAATATGAAGCAAGGTGATAGGAGCATCTCTGACTACTACAACACTGTTATCAACTTGTGGCAGGAATATGATCACTACAGGTACCTTCAACTGTCCAACTCTGAAGATGAAGTTAAGGTCTACAAGAACCAGGAAGTTGAAAGGATCTTCTCCCTACTTGGTGGGCTAAATCCAGAGTGTGAGCCTATTCGTCCGCAGATCTTAAGGAGGTCTCCCTTTCCATCCTTGGATGAAGTGTACAGTTACTTGCAAAGTGAGGAAACCAAGAGAGCTATCATGGATACTACACCATCAATGGAACGATCAGCTCTTGTTTCTAGCTCCCACAGAGACTGGAGAAGTGGGAAGAAAGGCCAAGGGCCAGCTCGTGGAGATCACTGTGAGAAATTTAAATGTGAACACTGTGGAAAATTGGGGCACACTAAGGACAGGTGTTGGGATCTTCATGGGCAGCCCCCTGGTACGCGTGGTGGATCATCTGGTACTAGTGGTGGTAGGAGAGGAGGAGCTAAGGTCCACTGTGATATCCAAGATTGAGACATCTGTGATATCTGGAACTCAGCCTACTCCTGATTCTCTTTCCCAGGATGATATTGTAGCTTTCCGCAGGTTAATGTCACACCTAGGTCACTCCTCTACTAGTTCTACCACTGGAGGGTCAGCTGCTTCGGCCTCAGCCTTGCAGGTCTCGTCTGCACCCCCTACTGCTCCTACTTGGATCATTGACTCTGGAGCCTCTGACCACATGACCGATATGTCACAGTATTATGATTCCTATTCTATTTGCTCTGGCTGGGACAAGGTAAGGGTTGCTAATGGTTTCCTTTCTTCTGTCTCTGGTAAGTGTAATATGAGGGTTACTCCTTCTGTTTCTCTCGAGTCTGTTCTTCATGTCCCTGATTTTTCTACTAACCTACTATCAGTGAGCCATCTAACCAATTCCTTAAATTGTTATGTCACTTTCTTTCCTTCCTATTGTCTTTTTCAGGATTTGGAGACAAAGAGAGTTATTGGCAATGGGACTAAGAAAGGAGGACTCTATCTTCTTGAACCACGCTTACCTAGTTCATCTACTGCTGCAGCTTATGTTTGTGGTCGGAGTGACCGTAGTACTTTGGAGTTTGTAATGCTTTGGCATCAACGTCTGGGTCACCCCTCTTTTGTTGTTATGAGGAGATAGTTACCCCATTCATTTACTTCCTTCTTATGTTTTTCAGTGTGAATCATGTATTTTTGCTAAACATTGTCGAACATCTTATCCTTATCATGGTAATGGATCTATCGTTCCTTTTTCTCTTGTTCATTCTGGTGTTTGGGGGCCTTCTCCCACTACTTCTTTGTCTAGATTTCGTTACTTTGTTTCGTTTGTTGATAACTATTCTAGGTCTACTTTGACTATTTTGTTGAAACAAAAAAGTAATGTTTATGATGCTTTCAAGAATTTTTATCAATTTATTAGTATTCAGTTTGGTACTCGAATTCAAATTGTTAGGTCTGATAAGGGGGGTGAGTAAATGTATGGGGGGCTTCAACAGTTCTTTACTGATAATGGCATCATCCATCAACTGGCATGTGTTGACACCCCTCAACAAAATGGGGTAGTTGAGAGGAAAAACCGCCACTTGTTGGAAATCACCAGGAATCTTCTCTTTGATATGCATGTGCCTAAGACCTTTTGGTCTGATGCACTTCTTACTGCTGCCTTCCTTCTTAACTGGATGCCATCTCCATTCCTAGGCTCCAAATCTCCCCTGGCTCTTCTCTCTCCTCAATCCTCAGTCTTCGCCTTGCCTCCAAAAGTGTTTGGCTATGTTGGTTATGTTCATGTCAACAAATCAGCCCGCACCAAGCTTGACCCCAAAGCCCCCAAGTGCATCTTCTTGGGCTACTCTGATTCAACCAAAGGGTATAAATGCTACCACCCTTCTTCCCAAAGGCAACTTCTCTCGAAAAATGTCACCTTCTTTGAGTCTATTTCCTTTTTTTCTTCTCCTCAGCATCCTGTTCAGGGGGAGAGCATTACTAAAAGTGAACAAGATGTTGATGTTGCTGATGTTACTCCTTTTTTTATCTCCCTTGCCTACCTCCACTTCTCCATTCCTGTTTGATATTGGAATATACAAAGAAGTGGATGTTGTTGGTGTCGATGTTGATGCTAGTGGTGGTGGTGATGCTAGCAAGGAAAAAGAGCACTAGGAAAAAGAAGTGATTATGTTCAAAAGAGGTGAATGCTTGAAGGGAAAAGGAAAACAGCCTTGCCAAAAGTCCTCTTTGGATCCTCATCCTCAATCTCATCCTCCCTAGTCAGGTAACACTTCTCCTCCTGAATTAGATCTTCCCATTGCTATAAGAAAGGGGAAGAGAGCATGTACTAATCCCATAGCCCAGTTTGTCTCCTATAACTCTATATCTCCTATAGGTATTGCCTTCCCCACTGCCCTTGAATCTTCTTCCATTCCCAAAAATGTCACAGAGGCCCTATCCGATCCAAAACGGATGCAAGCAATGTTTGAGGAAATTGTGGCTCTGGAGAAGAATAATACTTGGACACTGGTTAATCTTCGTATGGGGAGAGTTCTAGTTGGGTGCAAATGGGTTTATACCATCAAGTATAGATTAGTGGTACAGTGGAAAGATATAAAGCTCGGCTAGTTACAAAAGGGTACAGTCAAGTGTATGGCATTGACTACCAAGAGACTTTTGCCCCTATAGCCAAGCATAACTCAATCAGGGTTCTTCTTTCAGTGGCAGCTAATAAAGATTGGCCAATATACCAATTAGATGTGAAGAATGCATTTCTTCATTAAGATTTAGCAGAAGAAGTGTACATACAGCCCCCATATGGTTTTAAGTGTCCCTCAGTTGAAGGGAAAGTGTGTCTTTTGAAGAAAGCTCTCTATGGCCTCAAGCAGTCTCCTAAGGCCTGGTTGGAAAGATTTAGACAAGCCATCCTGAAGAATGGGTATTACCAGAGTCAAGCTGACCATACTTTGTTTATCAGGAGAGGAAATGGAACAGTTACAATTTTCATTGTCTATATTGATGATATTGTCGTAATAGGGAATGATGTTGCTGAAATAAACAGATTGAAGTCTTATCTGGCTAAACAGTTTGGATTAAGGACCTTGGACTCAATACTTCTTGGGTATTGAAGTATCTAGATCAAGGAAAGGAATCAATATCTGCCAGAGGAAATTTGTCTTGGACCTTCTGAAAGAGGCAGGCATGATGGGGTGCAAACCAAAAACCTCCCCAATTGATCTGAATCATAAGCTGGGTGATGATTGTGGTTCTTCTCTCATAGATGCAAGCAAGTACCAAAGATTAGTTGGAAAACTGATCTATCTCTCCTTGACTCGACCAGACATCTCTTATGCAGTTCGAGTGGTGAGTTAGTTCATGCATGCTCCCAGGAGTAGACATCTGGATGCGGTTTAACGCATCATTAGGTACTTGAAATCCTCCCCAGGAAAGGTTCTTCTATTTGTCAGGCATGACCATTTGAAGATCGAAGGCTAGATAGGTACTGATTGGGCTGGTTCAGTTTCTAACAGAAGATCCACTTCTGGGTATTGCACTTTTGTGGGTGGTAATCTAGTTACTTGGAGAAGCAAGAAACAACCAGTTGTAGCTAGATCCAGTGCGGAGGCAGAGTTTAGAGCCATGGCTCATGGAGTGTGTGAACTTATATGGCTAAAGATTCTACTTCAAAACTTGAGTTTTGACACTGAAGGACCAATGAGGCTTTATTGTGACAACAAAGCTGCTTAAGTATTACCCATAATCCGGTTCAACATGATCGAACCAAACATATTGAGGCTGATCAACACTTCATCAAAGAGAAGCTGGATTCTGGTTGCATTTGTACTCCTTTTGCGAAGACAAGTGATCAAGTAGCAAATATCTTCACCATGGGTCTCATTCCTGGTCTAACTAATACCTTATTGTGCAAGTTGGGAATGTAACATTTATTCTCCAGCTTGAAAGGGAGTGTCAGAGTTGTTAAAATATTTTGTATAAGCGTAGTTCTGTCATTATCTTGTTATAAGACATGACTAAGTTGTATTTTTCCTTTTTTTTCTTATTTCCATTTACCTCCCTAGGGAGGTCTGTGTAATTCCTTTAAGTTAATTAATGAAGTTATTATGTGTGTTAAGAATCACTCAACACACATAATCGATTTCTCTCAAACCTCTTAATGTAGTCCTAGATAGGTAGGAGACCTACTAGGAGCCAAACAACAGGATCAAACAACAAAAGGGGTTGCTGGTTCGAATGGACAGTACTAGGTTTTAGGTTAATTCTAGGATTTAGGATGGGAATATGGGAATGGGTCTTATATGGCTTTAATATGCAGGTCCAGGGGGTTATTATGGGATAAAAATAATTGGATTTGGTTAAGTTTGAAAAATCTGCAAAATTAGGGTTAGGGTTTCGGGTTTTAGGTTTAAGGATCTAAGCTGAAAACTAGGGTTTAGATGGGAATTTAGGGTTTAATGGAGAGGATGGAAGGCTGGCTGTAGTGATCTGATTGGGTCGATGGGAAAGGATGGATTAGGTTAGAGTATGAAGAGGGGAAGGATATATGCAGGAAACTAAAATTACTTACTGATTTGATCTCCTTCAAAGGCAGCAGCAACAGCTTGAAGAAGCTCGATTGAAGAAGAAGAAGAACCTCCTGGTACTGGACAGACACAAGGAGTCGTGAGAGTCCACTCACCCTAGCACCTTGAGATCCACAAGGCAACACTCACACAAGGGAGCAATAGCAGCAACAAAGGCAGCAAGCATAAAGCTGAGTTTTTATTAATCAAAATTCGTATTCAATGCTGGCCTCCCTTACAAACTTATATAGAAGACTCAAAAATAGACTTAGACACTAAAAAGGAAAGGCCTAACCCTATCCCTAACGTATTAGGCAACTTAAACTGACTAGGAAACTAAAATACTAAAAGAAATAGACTCTAAACATGGCTGGACTTATAGAGTCCTAATCCAGCCCAACTTACATCACATGACCACTTAAGTTATCACATGACCACTTAACCAAGTCATATGATCACTTAAATTGAACCAATTGGATGCAACCAATTTGAACCGGTTCAATTAAAAAACATAAAATAAACTAAGTATTGGGCTAATCCCGTATGCAACCTATATACCCCTAGTTTAGGCTCATTAAAGTGGCCTATTACATAGAAAACCCTTGAAATCAAAGGCCCAACATATATATATCCCAACCCTAGACTTATTCCTAATAAAAGAAGCCCAGTTTGGTGATAATTCTGCATCAACTCTCCCCAGCTTGAAAAAATTCTTCCTCGAATTTTGTAGTGGTAAGGGGGAAACAACATGTAAGTAGCAGATTTAACACTTCCCGGGCAGAATTCTGTTGAGGCTAGAACAGTAGGAATATAGTCTTCAAGTCGTGAAGCCTTTTCTTCAAAGAACCAAGGGGGCATTACAAAGTCTATGTGTTCAACCTCTATAGGGTCTTCAATGTTAACACCCTTCTCATCCAGCTCCACCTCTTCAAGAGCAGTAACTTGATCGTCATTGTCTTCCTGTGAAATGCTCCCAATTACCTCTTCACATTCAGCCACATCATCCATGAAGACTGGAGTAATACTATGAACGCCTCGAACATCACCACCCAAATCTTCAAGGTAACCATCTAAGTCTTCATCATCATCAAGGGGTAATGCATATATACCATGCTCATCATCAGAGTTCTTCTCTTCCATTTCAGCCACATTAACAGGTTTATGTTTTTGTGGGCATTCCCTAGCATGGTGGCCTAAATCATTGCAGTGATAACACCTGCGGGGGTCATTTCTGACCATAGGGGCTTTGCCCTTGTTGTCCACACGTGGGGGAACAGCAGGGCAGGAGGTGCTGCCTATAGAGGGACCTTGTCGTGAGGTACTAGTGTTGATGTAGGCCGGCTTGGGAGTAGGACCCGGCTGTATACTTGAAGCTAGTAGTTCCTCTGCTTTCAAGGCCTTCTCAAAGAAATCTCGAATGTCTGCAATGTCAACCACCCCAATTGCCCTGTTGATCTCACTTAACAAACCCGACCTGAACCAAGAAAGCATTTGGATGCCCTCCTTGCTAATGCCAGTGCGAGAAGAAAGAGCATCGAATTGCCTCATGTACTCAGTTACAGTCATGGTCCCTTGGCAAAGGGAGTTGAATTGATCCTGTAGTTGAGACTTGAAGTGCCTTGGCAAATATTGCTTACTCAGGTCGTATTTCATGTCTTCCCAAGTGCGGGGTGCAGTACCATCAAAGTCCATCTCTCTTTCAGTGGTTCTCCACCACTCGCGTGCTGGTCCAACAAGTTTAGCACGGACTAACTTCATTTTCCTCTCTTCAGACAGATCATACCAGTCGAAGTAATCATCTATTGCAGCAAGCCAGTCATAAAATACCTGGGGGTCAGGGTGACCATCGAATTCTTTCAGCTCAAGCTTCACCTTCTGGTTGTCTGTGTAGCGCCGATTAGGGCCCTGGTCTCTAGTGAAGTAGGACCTCATATACTCCTCAAAAGTAGGCTGGCGACCTCTATCTCTGTCCCGGTCTTCTCTATCTCTGTTTCTGTAGCCTCGGTAGTGATCTCTATGTTCCCGGGAAGGCTCACGGGCATCTTTAGGTCTGTCCCGACGATCTCTATAATAATCTCTACCATCCCTGTCATCTCGGTCAGTCCTGATTCTGTCCCTGTGACCTCTGGGTCCATCTCTATAAACCCTGTAATCATCTCTGGGGCTCCCATCTCTATCAGGCATCCTCTGTACCACTGAATGGAATTGGTACCTGTCTTCTTCTATAGGTAAGTTGCTGTCTCTATCAAGGGGAACCCTTTATTCTTCCAATCGTTGCACCCTAGCTACGATGGCATCGGCAGCAGCCTTTTGGGCTTCAGTTACAGCCCTCTGTTCAGCAGTAAATTTTTGAAACAAGTCTATCATAGCAGCCATAGGGTCGGGTGGGTGTGGCAGCACTGTATTGTGCACTGGATTGCCATGTTCAGCCTTGGCTCTGATACCAAATAATGTAGTCCTAGATAGGTAGAAGACCTACTAGGAGCCAAACAACAGGATCAAATAACAAAAGGGGTTGCTGGTTCGAATGGACAGCACTAGGTTTTAGGTTAATTCTAGGGTCTAGGATGGGAATTTGGGCATGGGTCTTATATGGTTTTAATATGCAGGTCTAGGGGGTTATTATGGGATAAAAATAATTGGATTTGGTTAAGTTTGAAAATTTTTTGCAGAATTAGGGTTAGGGTTTTGGGTTTTAGGTTTAAGGATCTAGGCTGAAAACTAGGGTTTAGATGGGAATTTAGGGTTTAATGGAGAGGATGGAAGGCTGGCTATAGTGATCTGATTGGGTTGATAGGAAAGGATGGATTAGGTTAGAGGATGAAAATGGGAAGGATATATGCAGGAAACTAAAATTACTTACTGGTTTGATCTCCTTCAAAGGCAGCAGCAACAGCTTGAAGAAGCTCGATTGAAGAAGAAGAAGAACCTCCCGGTACTGGACAGACGCAAGTAGTCGTGAGAGTCCACTCACCCTAGCACCTTGAGATCCACAAGGCAACACTCACACAAGGGAGCAATAGCAGCAACAAAGGCAGCAAGCATAAAGCTGAGTTTTTATTCATCAAAATTCGTATTCAATGCTGGCCTCCCTTACAAACTTATATAGAAGACTCAAAAATAGACTTAGACACTAAAAAGGAAAGGCCTAACCCTATCCCTAACCTATTAGGCAACTTAAACTAACTAAGAAACTAAAATACTAAAAGAAATAGACTCAAAACATGGCTGGACTAATAGAGTCCTAATCCAGCCCAACTTACATCACATGACCACTTAAGTTGTCACATGACCACTTAACCAAGTCATATGATCACTTAAACTGAACCAATTGGATGCAACCAATTTGAACCGGTTCAATTAAAAAACATAAAAATAAACTAAGTATTGGGCTAATCCCGTATGCAACCTATATACCCCTAGTTTAGGCTCATTAAAGTGGCCTATTACATAGAAAACCCTTGGGATGAAAGGCCCAACATATATATATCCCAACCCTAGACTTATTCCTAATAAAAGAATCCCAGTTTGGTGATAATTCTGCATCACCTCTCTTCTCTTCTCTCCTTCTCCTTCTTGCTGTAAATCTCTTCTCTCTTCCTAGAATCGGTCTATCTTCAAATTCTAACTTTAAGCACCTCATCAAACTTCAAACTTCAGTTGTGAAACTGATATACAATGGATGCATTTTGTATTAAGTGGAAATCTTAATTCTATATTCCATCATGCAGTTTTACCCCCAACAAGTACTCATGCCCCCAATATGATCTGATAGCAAGCTCATGTTATATACTATTCTATTTAGCATAGCGTAGTCAATGTGTATTTTCAAGAAAAATGTTGGGCTAGCATCTCCATATGCAATTTGATTTGTGCAAGGAATACAACTCATACAAGTATCCTAGTTAGTTTAGTATAGAGTATATCATCCGTCATATTTACACTAGCACAAGCACAGTATGCAAGCAAGGTAGGAAATCTAGCATTGTGAAGTGAGTAGAATCATCTTACCTGCATATCAACTGCACTGGTAAAGATCAAGAGGACTCGTAAACACTAAGAGCCAACCCAAATCCCACTTAGACATTTCCCAATGGAAGGAACAAAAAATTACAGAAATTGAGTAAATTTCTTCCCGAAACATGGAAGCTGTTGTCATTGTGATCCCCTTATTTATCTTTTTTTTCCCCTCAATCAGAAATGTCAACTAAAAATTTATCTGAAAAATAGAAAGCAACCTCAACAGATGTTTGGTTTCACCCGGATGACCTATCACCTATGCAATTTCATTCGGGTTATTTTCAAACTCTCTTCTTTCTTACCATTCTAAAACCCCAGTCCTGTTTCTGAGCAGTAGCGAGCATCAGAATAATATGAATAAAAAATGATAAGCTAAATGCATCCTTTCTTTCCGAAAACAAGATGAACAATACCACGATTCGGTCATTTACCAATTATTAAGTACTGAGAAGACAAATAATAATCAGACAACATAAATGCTAAGAGACATCAAAAGAAAAGAATAGAGTTCAGGCCGCTACATAAATGAAGTAAGAAATCATCAACAAAGTCTATTCTCAGTGCGACTGGATGAATTTAAAAGAACAATAGAAGGAGAGAGATAGAGAATATGTGGAATATCTGATTCGTTTATAGCTAGATTAGCATGTTCATTTGTCTCTTACAGAAAGAAAAGAAAATCCCATCACGGAAACGAAACAATAGATTATCAGAGAATATAATCAAACCAGAAAATACATGAAAACAGAACCAGAAGACGAGATTGATCAGAAGGTCAGAGAGAGAGAGAAGGTGGGGGAGAGAGCACAAACTAACGTTTTTCGAGTTATTGCCATACAGGTCTCCAGCTCCATTCAGACGTCAGAGAGAAAGCAAAGAAGAAAAAAAACAAAAATCAATGGGAAATGGAAATAGAAGGCTACCCAGAAGCTAATCGATGGGAAGCCCAGTTGCTTCGACGAAATCACCGACTGACGTTATTAGTTCCTCTAAGATGATAGGAGGCTGGAATGCTGAGCAGAACAACGCTGGTTAGAGTAATTGAGAAGACAGCGAAAACCGTTCTTTCTTACTTGTCTTGACACTGAAGATTTTCCTTTTCCTACATTTATAAACATTGCGGAGAGATGATTCCATGAGGCCTCTCTCGTACTATTTATGTTAAATTGGAACAGCAGGTGAGACGGAGTAAGTTACAAATTCCAATCCAACGTCAACCAAGGGCATCCTCCTACGTAAAAGTTGAAAGTAACACACATTGGGACTTTCCCCATCTTGCTCTTCAAATACACGTCGAGAGGATGACGTGGTTGCCGACCCTAACTAAAAACAAACTTTAGGTGTCAAAAATTGGCCCACACTGGTACGCCCAAATCAAAATCAATCAGTTACCAGTTGGTAAATGGTTTGGTGTCGGATCCGAACCAATTATTATTTTGGCATTCAAGGTCCTTGGTTGTAGGATCCGGCTCCTCTCAAGGGGGCTTAGCACCCAAGGCATCCAAGGGTTGAGCTGTGTTGCACACATTTCGGTGCACATCTAGGAATGTGTGTAGCACAACCTAACAACTGGATGCCTCCTAGGCATGCTGGGCTCCCTGGAGAGGAACTCAATCCTTGGTTGAAACTCAATGAACGTCTTACTAAGATAGACTATTTATAGGCTAATAATCTTGTTTATAGCTTGATCAACTCGTTTGTAACCTGTTTATAGTTTGTTTTCGTCTAAAGACTGATTATATAGCAAACGGATGGTATAGGTTTTATAGGTTTTAAATGGCGTAAACTCCAAATGATACTATCAAAAAAAGGGATACAAACACTGTGAGATTTAAATATATAGTTAAAAAAAAAAAAAAAAAAAAGGACTAAAAGAGGGCAGTATACTCATATATATTGAGGAATTATTACCTGAATATTTGTATATAACGTTCCAAAACAAGTATAACATCCAACATTAATGCATATATTTTCCAAAACCATAATAAGTTCCAAGACATATCATCTAAAATAAAATTCTAAATTCATACATCATAAAAAAAATTAAATAAAAAAATAAAAAACATGTCCAAAGTCCTATGCACCCTTGTTCGTATTGATCGATTAAGAATCAATATCGATCTCCACTGATACCGATCCGATTCTAATTCCTCAACCCATCTCTTTCATCCATCTTTAACTAGTCATAATCATCAAACTCACCAAATCCAACATTTCTTTCAAAACCACCAAAAGGTATGGAAACCCATATTTTTTCTTTGTTTTTCAATTTTTTTGCCATGAAATCATGCTTCTATTTTGATTGATTTGCACTCAATGTTGTTCTTATAGCATGTTTATGTATAGGGTTTTTTTTTTTTTTGGGCATTTGTAATGAAGAACACTATGCTTTGTTCGAGAACTCTATTTTTTTATTTATTTTATAAATATATAAATAATTAACCCATGAAGATGGGATTATATATGGAAGATTATTATAATCTTTATGTTTTTACAATTTTTTAAAGTATTTTTTAATAGGTTTATTGTGTTTTTTGGTATTTGGCGATTTTGCCCATTATGTCACTAAAACTAGGTATCTTTCACGTTTTTTTTTATATTATTTTTCTGATATTTTTGAAAATTTTAAGATTTTTTATTTTTTATTACTTTTTTTGAACCGATCCAGAACGATACGGGACCGGTTGCTAAAATTGGTACTTCTTTATTTCTAGTTGATCTATGTCCAATACAGATCGATCTCGGTATCGACATAGACTGATACCGATACTGATACTGGCACCAATATCGATACCTCAATCCCTGATTTAGGTTCCATTATAGAATTATGGATTAATTGGTAATTGTTGGCAACAAATTTGGCCACACCGTTGCAGATATCGTGAATGAAGATTGCAATCTATCAAGGAAAATGAGATTCTCTCTTGCCACACCATTGCTCCAAGGATTTTTAAATATCGATCAATCGCAATATCTAAAAGAAAATGATACAACTATAAGATAAATTAAAGGAATAAGAACCAATGGAATTCAATTAAAAACTTTCAGGTAGTTATTGAAGAACACAGTATTACACTTGGATCATTTCCCTGTCTGGTCTATTTCCCCAAGTTCCTCTAATAAGGGGTAGAAATGACCACCCTACCCCCTGTCCGAACACACTACCGGGTGATGGTGGTCCACACAAATCCCCCTCCCCCATTAGAGGAACTTGGGGAAATGAACCGGATAGGAAATGGAGCAAATAATTTTCCTATTACATTATGAATTTTGAACAAAAACAGAAACTACACCAAGCTATTCTACTAGTCATGGAACAAAAGATAAAGCAGGTTTTGTCTGATTGTTGAAAAGTCATTCTCTCTTCGCCAAGCCATCTATTTATAATGCCTTGAGGCTTCTGGTACTTGGCGGTTAGTTAATTGTTTGGCTCACTTACCACACCCTTTTGTCATGGTATGGCATTAGTTAAACTCCTCCTTTCCATGTCAGGTCCGACTCTTCTACTTTTGCCTGCTCGGTACTGCCGTGCACCCCCACATACAAATGCGGCCGAAAGTACCACTTACCCCTGCTTGGATAGGGGTAAGGTGGTACATTCTGCCTTGCTTGTGTGTGGGATACACACGGCAGTAGGGGTAGGCGGAAGTAGAGGAGTCGAATTGTTGTCAATTATAATCGCCTTGGTTAATACGTGGTAGACTAATCATCTTTGGTTAACTGTCTTTTGGACCTGTTCTCTTATGGTCTAATGCTTTTTTGAACCTCTGGTCCTTTAACTCTACTGATTGACCGAAATAAGGTATAAACAGTAACAAGTAAATGGATGATATATCAAATCGACTGCTTTTATCTAAGTGAATGGTCTAAATTGGTCACATCTCAAAAATTTTTCTTAAATTTAATCTTATACCTTCAGTACATTGGCATTGCACGCTCTCAATAGTCTTGTATTTTTTTCAATACTTGGTTTGATCACTTGGCCAACTTTGATTAAACAGAAATTTGACAAGTGAAAGAAGGACCTTGGAGTTTAATCATCCCCAAAATTTTCAGCCCCAGTTACCTTACCACAAGACATAACTAATGTATCATGTATCAATTCCATAGTGGATATGTCCACAGGTCCTCGAAGGAAATTGCACCCATACATGTATATAACTAAACTATCTTTACTTCATTTGTGAAAGTACCCAAGTATTTGTCCTTAGAAGTGTAAAAAGCGGTGGCTAATACCACCTTCATAGTGGTGCAACTTGGGCCCAACAAACCTAAGCCTGCCCAAACCTGGTTAATAGTTTTGGAGTGGTTGTTGGGGCTCATCCGTTTCTTGTTCGCTCATGAAATTTCTTTTTTCTTACCTCTGAAGCCCCCTGCTTTTCTTTTCTAACTGTGTATAACCTTCTCATCAATAAACTTTTTCCAAAAGGGAGTGTCTGACCTACATTTCTATAATGTTTAGAATTTGACATTTTCTTTTAATTCTCTGTTGTCTTGTTTTCAAAAGTTCTTTAATATAAGGGTATACAAGGGTTTTCAAAAATTAGTTGAAACTTGAAAGTGGCATATCAAATTTTTTTTTTTTTTGTGATAATGAGTGGCATATCATTATGTCATTATCATGTAATATTTTTTCGAGAGTAGGTATGTGAAATATCATGAAAGTGACATATTATTATGTCATTATCAAAAGGTATTATTGTTTACCAAAAAAATAAAATCAAAAGGTATCGTTATCATGCATATTTTTTTGAGTACGTATGTGAAATAACATTACTACTCTCATTGTAAAAAATAACTATCATATCAAAAAGGGCATTAATGTTATCACATATGCACTCGAAAAATATGCATGATAATGATAACTTTTGATGATGACATAAAGAAAATCCCACTTGGTATGATAGGTTTTTTTCCAACTAGGGTAATAATGTTATGGGAGAATGTTTTTTGTGGGGAAGCATGGTGCCTGCGCCTACGTCGAGATACAGAGGGGGAGAAACGCTTGCCCCGCGGCCCCCGCCCCGCTTGATGCTTCCACACACTCCCATTGGTCCTCATGCACACCAAGGAGCACTACTCCCCCACAAGAAGCACTCACCCTAATATTATATGTGAAATAACATTATTACCCTCGATGGAAAAACTATCATACCAAAAAGGCAAAAAGTAATAAAATAAAGGAGAAAGAACACTAACTGGGCGCATATGGTGCACTACCCCTGTGCCCAAGCTATAAAGAAGGCAAGATTGAGTGAATTTCTCAATAGTTTGTATTAAGATTCAATGATATAAATACAAAGATACAACTCGAGGAAATAGGGAAAAAATTAAGAAATGGAAAGAATCCATTCATATCATATGTAATATGTAGTTTCCATACAAAGAGGATTTTATCATCACATGTGATATGGGTGGGAAATACAAAGATATCTGAAGATTAGGAAGACTCGTGCGATGGATGGAACTCCTTCCATTGAGTCCAATTAATACTCCCACTCAGTTGGAGCGTGTAGGTCATGAACGGTTAACTTGGAAACTAAGAAATGAAATGTGTCATGCCCAATGCTTTGGTGAAATTGTCGGCAAATTGCATCTGTGAAGGAACTTGAGCAGTGGTCAAGCAGCCGGATTGGATGCGCTCACGGACGACATAGCAGCCAATTTCAATGTGCTTGGTATGTTCATGGTAGACCAGATTTGTAACTATGTGGAGAGCAGCCTAACTGTCACAAAAGAGCCGCATAGGACCAGAGTGAGCAACATCAAGGTCCTTGAGCAGGGAGCGAAGCTAGACTAATTTGTAGGTCGCGGTGGCCATGGAACGGTACCTGGCTTCAATGAAGGAACGAGACACCGTGCTTTGTTTCTTGGACTTCCAGAAAAGGGGACTGTCGTCGCCAAGTAAAGTGACATAACCAGTAACGGAGCGACGGGTAGTAAGGCATGCAGCCCAATTAGAGTCCGAGAAAGTGAAAAATTAAAGAGAACTATTGGCTGGAAAAAAAAATATCCTAGTACCAGGAGAGCCTTTGAGATAACGAATGACCCGAAATGCAGTGTACAAATAAGACTGGCGTGGTTGATGCATAAACTGACTTAAAGAGTTAACTGCAAAGTTAATATTCGGCCTAGTGATAGTCGGATAGATGAGACGACCAATGTGGCATCGATAGAGAGAGGGGTCGGCCAGGGTAGGACCATTGTCAGTGTCTAGCTTGAGGTTCTGTTCCATGGGAAATGTCACGGGCTTTGCAACTAGTAAACGTGATTCAGAAAGAATATCAAGGACATATCATATGTGATATATAGTACAAGAAAGAAATAAGAAATGGAAAGAATCCATCCATATCGTGATATATAGTTTCCATATAGAGAGGATTTCTATTATCACATATGATATGGGCAAGAAATACAAAGATATCTGAAGATATGGAAGACTCGCGTAGTAGACAGAACTCTTTCCATTGAGTCCAATTAATAGTACAGGAACATGCAAAATGACTGTTGCACCTCCGAGATTTCCCACCTTTTCATTGGGGTACAACGGTCATTTTTTGCACCACGTCTATGTAGATCACTAAGAAAACCCAATTTCCAAAATAACCATTCATTATAATGAATAACCTGCGCTTGTTATCAGCAAATCACTATATATGTCCTCGTAGTGGGCGTCTTTTTCTTTCCTCAATTGGGAGGCCCAGTACTATGGGTGGTTGATAGTTTTTCATACTCCACTCGCAGTTGTGGCAAATGATCCCACTGGCACAGGCACAGGCACAGGCACAGGCACAGGCACAGGCAGTTGTGGGCATTCGACAATCATGAGTCATGAAAGTTTTTCATACTCCAATCTCAATCCTCAGTTGTGCCGATTGATTCAACAGGCAATCGCGCCCCATATGGAGATTTTTTCTATCCCGCAAGGCACACACCACTATCATGTGGGCATATTTTTTTGGGCATACAAAGGTACTAATGCTTCCAATGCAATGTCATAGTCAACCCCACCTTATTTCTACCCAAAAAAAAAACAAAAACCCCACCTTATCGATATAGGTTTCGTGACTTTTTTTATACTAATAAATAATGCTACCTACTACATAGTATCGTGGCCGCGATGAGATGCAGAAGCATGAGAAATTACCGTGCTGCCCCCATGAAAAAGAATTTTACTCCTCTCCATTTCCAAGATCTATAATTTCTATAATTTCCACCTTGAGAATGCGACACATGGCGGGGTGAAATCCAATGGCCCACTTTTAAAACCCTAAAAGTAACCAAGAGTTAACCACGGTTTATGTAACCCATGGCCTAACCAGCTTTGGTGACTAAACTCAACCTCAAACTGTGGTCAACTCAAATTCAAAATCAATTACACGTTCTCGTTCTTTCTCTCTCTCTCCGTTCTTTCCCGCTCATCTCTCCTCTCGATTCTATCTCCTCTCTCTACCTCTGCAACTGTGCGAGAGAGTCTGCCGGAAACAACAAATCGGAGAGGATCGCTTGCTCTGCGAGAGGGAAGAGAGCCTACCGAAAACACAAAAACGGAAAGGATCTTCGCGAGGTTTCATATCACAGCTAGGGTTTTCGATGAGGGAGTTTTTCTTACCCCTTCTTCGTGTCTACGACGACTGACCGATTTTCAAAGCTTGCCGAGTACTCTTGGAGAGTTGCGCGTTCTCTTTCTTTCTCTGCAACTGTGCGAGAGAGTCTGCCGGAAACAACAAATTGGAGAGGATCTTTTGCTCTACGAGAGGGAAAACCTCTGCAACCTCGCTCTCTTAGTTTGCGCCTTAGCGGAGGACCCAGCAGAAGTTAGGTTCGAGCTCTCTCTCCCTGTTTTCGTTGCTTCACGATCTCGTTTCTGCAACTTTAAATCGGTATAAGACATTTCTTTTCCGATATAATTTTTCCATTCACATCTCTGCAGTACCCATTGAGAGACGAAAGAAGCTGCCGCCGGAAGCCAGGAGTTGCAACTTCGCCGGAGCCCACCTCTTCTTGCCGCTGCGACTTCAGGCGACGGCGCCCTCTGTTTCTTCAGGTAACTTCAGGTGATGTTAATTTTTTTTTTTTAATGAACACAACTTTTAAAAATCAGTTATTTTGCACTGACAAACACACTCCACCCTGTGGTAAGAAGATGTCTTCTCGGCTTGTTGACATTAACTTCATTCAAAGAGCTAGTTCCATTTTTCTAAAGCATCTGCTTGTTGACATTAACTTCATCCAAGGGCTTTGTTCAGTTGAAAAATGACTGGAAATTAATTTTTTCAAATGATTACAGCTCTTCAATCACCACAATTGCATTAAGAAACAGTTGCTTATCCATGCTGCCACATTCTATCATAGAAGCCTTTAAAAATTCAAAGGTGTTTCTAGTACTTTATTCAAGATTTAAACCAAACATATAGATGTCGTTTGATTTTGGGTAGATGGATTCATCAGTTGGGTTTATCCTTTAGCCCCTAAAGTTCCCTTATTGGTCTGAGGGCTGAATCATTGTGACTCCAGTTTTTGTTAGTTGTTTTAGTTGTTTTGGTGTGCTTCTTAGTAACCCAGAATAATATTTAAATGCTTTCTTTAATTTCTTTATGAAGGGTTCATATATTTGACATATTTTGTGAGGATCCACAAAGAGGCTGATCTTAAACAGGAAAAGATTAGTGTCTTAGACCTCCCAGTTCAATAATCCTGATTAAAACCACTGTATTGATTTGGGTTACCAGAAGAGTCAATGGCCCTTAAGACCGATTCTAAGTGATTACTAAATTAGCATGATCCAGTGGATATTTATTAACTTTACAACTTGATCATCACTTCAAACTGAAGGCCCATAATATTATTTGCATACATAATATTAAACTATGATTTAAACCCAATTAAACAATGGGCATCTATGAAATGTTGGGAAGAAATTAAACAAATTAAAAAGCAATTATCTTACCACCCAATTCCGCAGGGCTGATTTCTTGATCTTTCCAGTCTCCACATCACCTTAAATCAGTTTTATGTTTCAGTTTTATATTGACTTGGTCACTGGTTTACTACTTTATAGCATACATAGTAACAAGATGCAGTGTGATGGTGAAACTGAGAATTGCTTGCTTAATTTATATCAGCTTGCTCACTGATTTACTACTTTATAGCTTATTTTGTTTGGCACTTGTGTGTCTCCATAACAATTTGTATGGGATTTTTTTATGTTCAATTACTATTTTCAAGTCATTTTGTAGGGAAATTTATTGAACTTATTTTAGGATTAGCTTTAGTGTTTTTGTATTGTCTGCTAAAGTGAAGATTTTGGTGGTATCCCACAGCAGGGTTGTTGCTCTCTATCATTTTTACCAAAAAAAAATAAAAAAAATCTTTGGACTGATCCGCTACACAACCTCCATTAAGCTTGAAACTTGAAATATGACCAGGTGACCTGGGTAAACTTGCAGCAAAACCAATCCCAAGTTTTTAAAAAAAACTAGAGGCAATAGGACCATATAGGAAATACCACCAAGTAGAGATCTTTTATTTGGGCCAATGGGTTCTACTGTAGCTTTTTATGGTTTTTCGGAGGCCGAAATGGATTAAGAATGAACCCCTAAAATCTGATATAGTTCTGTACCCCTAAAATTTATACAAAATTTCAATTGTTCTTCTATTGATTTCATCAGCTTATTTCAGCTTATTTTTTCACAGGGATGGATGAACAACCTCCGATGTGTAGTTATGGTCAAGGAAGGATGGTCATGTTGACTTCCAAGACGCAAAAAAATCCTGGACGGCGATTTTACAGATGTCCAGTCAGTGGAAAACATCTAAAAGCTTTTATCTGGGTGGATCGGATATCCTGGAATGAATCGGGGAATGTAGACACAGGGGTGTGCTAGTCATATGAAAGTGTCAACAGCCACACACGGTTGAATTCGATTGCTCCACAACGAGCATCTGGCCCACAAGTGCATAACCAAATACCTGTAGACTAGACACTACTCAACCACTACTATGGACTGACAATCTTCCTTTGTATTTGGGTGTTGTTTCTTTCGTGTTATGTATTTTATGCAACGACTATGTAAATTTATATGTCTTCTATTTTGACAGACTGAACAAGTAAGTTATTGACATTTATGACTTTGTATACTTCTTGTGTTTTCTGTTCTTGTGAACTTGAATTTGATTGGCACCCATTTCTCATGTCCTTTATCTAAAGGAATTTAGGCTGGTGTACCTTTGGGACTAGGGATTCAAGCTCCTACCATCCTTGATATGATTAGCTTATTTTTCAATGTCCCTTTTGTTTTTAATCAAGATAAGAGATTCATGTTAGTAGTTTGTCTCTATTACCCTTTTACTTCATCTGGAATGCTCATTGCTGTGTGTTTAACCTCAACCATGTTTCTCCCAACCCCTCTATTGTTATGTCCAAATATTAATAGAAAAAGAAATAATGAAAAAAATAATCCAATTAATTTACCTTGACTAGGGAAATATATTTATTTGTTTTTTAATGGGCTAAACTGATGATACAACAAAGAACACAACATGGCCTGAATGAAGTAGACATGCATTCCAGCATAAAGTCTGGACATATATAATGATGACTCTCAGCCCATCTATGGTAAACTGCGGTCCTTAGCCACATTCAAAGCAAGGATTGTAGATCAAGATTTGATAAAATCTATGATCCTATGTTTAAGCCTAGGAATAGCCCTAGAACCATTGGCGTCTTCTCAATTATCAGAATCCTCTTCTGAAGCCTAGGAATGACTTGGTTTTTTGTTGCACAGATTCCTAGACTAGAGACATCAACAAAGGCACAGGGGATGAAAGCTACAAATAAAATCCAAGGGTCGATAGGATACAAAGGACCATAAGGGGATGTCATTAGATGAGAGTGTGAATGACTTGAGTTTTAAATTAAAAATAACAAAAAATAAATCTTTTTCGTGGATTACCAATGGCCACAATCGCCTTCTTTTCATATACATAAAGAGATTTTGGGTAAGAAATCTATCACAATAGTCCCATTGTTGAAGAGAAGTAAAATCTAAAAGATGCCAAACTTGATACCTAGGATAAGCAGAAAGATATGAATATTATTTTTAAAAAAATTAAAAAAGAGAAGAATTAAAGAAGATGGCACTCTGAATAGTCCAAGTTCCAACTCAAACTGATCTGAAAGACAACTAATTGCATCGACTGACCATCGAGTTCTTGTACTAAGAAAAACCATAAACAGTACTTCATCCAGAAAGTCAACACCATAACTAGAATGCAGTATTTATCTATGATGTAGTTCATTACTTATTTATCATTCAAAGTCCCATTGGACTTCTCCATAACCAAACCCAACCCCCCTTCCCAGCAAATATCAAGCACTTGATGCTCTTCTCAAAGGCAGGCAGCTCTAAAACCCTATATATGGTATATCTAACTTGATATCAGCCATCTACTACTGCTGCTGATAGTGATGATGACAATGAGTAATTAACATTGCTCCAATAGCAAGTCCAGTTCCACAACACTAGTAGAATAGCATTTAATATTCTTCTCACTTCACCACACTTCTTGTAACATATGGCGCCAAACCCGTCCAAGATGTTAATGAACTCTTAGGAATATCCAATTATTATTATCCCTTTAACAATAGTGAAATCCATCAATTTAAGTCAAACTTACTAAATTAGATGGTGTAGGGCTTTTTGTCCTTTTTCCCTGTGTTTTCAAACAACTTTTCAATCGCTTTGTAGTATTTTTGCCCTCTATCTTTTTCTTCTCTTTCTTTTTAAGCCCTTTAGCAATATTCAGATTAGGCTCCTCAGTTAACTCAACTTGGTGTGGGGCATCCTTGACAAGATTGTGTACTTGTTTAAACAAGTCAGTAGCAGCATTGTTCACCAAATCATATCCATCTACTGAATTGGATGCTTCGGATGCAAGTTTTACCAGTTTACGGCATAGCAATATATAATGTTGTGTGGAAGCCAAATTAACATGTTCCACAATCACTTTTTCCCTGCTATCTTCAATCATCATGCTTTTTGCAGCACGTGTCCATCTACTCAAAATATATGCTGTAGGAATTGACTTGATATCTAACAAGTCCAAAACTTTCAATGCATGACAACATAGAATGCCAAATGTCTCAAACTTTCTACAGCTACATTGAACAATAGACTCAGATGGATTACACTCAACTTTAAATTCAATCTCCTGATCATCTATACCAACACCAAACTCCCGCAGACTAGAACTTTCATTCTTCCATTTAATGTGGCAATCACCAACCATTAAAAACTCATCTTGAAATAAGTTAAAGATTTCTGAAGTGTAAACTTCTCCTGCATGTTTAATAATTTTTATACGGGAAAACATATTCTTTGGGAGCTTATTTCTTGCATCAAATTCAGCCTTCAATTCATTAGCATGCTTGTCATTGATTACCCTTTCAAAATGCTTAAAAAACTGCACAACATCTAGAGTAGATTTTGTATAGTTTTTCAAATCAGCGTTTATACTTTCACTCAGTTGTGTACTCCGTATACCTCCTGCAAATGTATTATTCATATAATATCTGACCCACTTCTCTTTAAGTTCATACAAACGATTTAACCATGAATTATTTTCAACCCCATAGTTAATCCGTAATTCTTCCCATGCAGACTCAAATTGTACTTCCTCAACATACCGATGTACACATTTTTTGAGATCTGAGAGAAAGCTTGATCCGTTCTTCATCAAGTTGCCTAGATGTTTAATCGCATTTTGCATTAAATGCCAAGTACACAAACAATGCCATGTCCCATGAAACACCTCTGAAATTCCCTTTGCCAGTGCAGCATCTCGATCTGTAAAAATGGTTATAGGCTTCTTTTGCCTATGAGTTTCCAAGAATGCCTTAAACAACCATTTGAATTATTACACCGTCTCATCATATAAAAGAGCTGCTACAAATACAATGAGTCCTTTATGATGGTTAAAACCAGAAAAAATTTCAAATGGCCTATTTTTCTTGTTTGTGCAAAACATAGTATCGAAGGTAACAACATCACCAAACAAGACATAATCTATTATCATTCTCGCATCAGCCCCAAAAATATTTGTTATAAACTCATCCATATCCAATTGCACAGCGTAGCTAAAAGATGGGTCTAACCTAGATTGTTCTGTAAAATACTGTAACAAACTAGTCGCTTCACCATAACCTAAGTCACGCTGACGCTTAGATCGGAGATAATTGTGATGATCTTTTGGTGTAAAATCAAGGTTCTGTCTCCCACCTGCCTGTCTACCCATGTACCCAAATGTAGCCTTCGGTCTAATTCCAGAATCATCAGCCAAGTCAATTCCATGCCCATATATTTTTGAAACATTCCGTTGTGACCGCATCATGTGTGTGGTAGATGGTATATGAAGCTCATGATTATGGCCTTCAACAAAATCATGGCATTGGTATTTCCCATTTTCCATAAGTATTATGCCCATTCGAGCAGGACAATCTGTTCTCGTCTCCGCTCTAGAGCAATTACTATGAATATCACGATTGTTTTTTTTTCTAATACTCTGTTTATTATATGCGAATCTCCTCAAAGTTATTGTAGTCTTGTCTTTTTTGCTCTTATTTTCATATTCTCTCCTAACACTAAAACCCAATCTTCCTCCATAACTGTTATAGAATTCATAAGCCTCGCTCTCTGAATTAAAATGCATGCCGATCTGAGGCTTATCCTCATCTGGGGTAGCCATTGGATTATCCATATTGTCACGCCCCCATCCCAGACAAGGAATATTGTACATTATAAGGGGTGACTAGGACGACGCGTGCCATCCTATTAAGCTGCCAGGATCACTGACATAGTGTCCCAACGCACAGTCATAACTAATATTAAAACAATATAATATCAGAGTGCGGAAAGGAAAATATTACATTCTAAAAGATCAATAGTTTTGCGGAAGCGTATAAAATCAAATAGTTACAGATGATCAAAGCCTAGATGATAAATACTGTAATTAATCCATTTTTCATTACCATCTAATAGCTATCAGCAAGGGTATAACAGTAAATGTTTATACATAGGCTTTAAGCCCTAAAATAACATAGGGGAACAAGTCCCAAGAATTCTCACGACCCGTAGGCGCAATCGTCACAAGGATACCCGTCGCCATGTTCCTCAAACACAGCTTCCGGCTCCTCCGTACCTGCATCATAATCTAAAAAGTGTGTACACGAGGGGGTTAGCTCCACTGAGCCAGTGAGGGGATGGGGATGCACAAACACGCAATTCACATAGTCCCATGATGCATGCATATGTTAAATAAATTTTTCACCTATCATCACAACTAAGTCAAAGGTATATGCTACTGTGACAACTCGGAAAACACTGTGGGTCACTTCCATTCATCACCACAATGAAACCTCAACTGCCACCCGGGAGCCTACGCCGGACGATGCCACCAAAACATCCCAGTGGCAAGCCTTAATATAACCATCACTACCATGACTGGCTCTCTCTCACACCACAAAATCCGGGCTTTGGTTATCTAACACTTAAACTCCTGTTGGCAAGGGTCATAGCATAATGGTACAAAAGTCCTAGCCGCAGTATACTACATGCAATTCCTATCGTCCTGAGAGGTAATCCGAGCGCATTAACTTTTCATCTGGTTTAGTGCCCGGTTACCAGCACGGCACGGCACATATAGTTCAACATGACATTCAACATAATTACTTCATAAATATATATAGTATTTGGGGTTCTGACACCGGCACCCACCGGCACCGTAACCCATCAAAGTAAAGTATCTCCAATCAACATCATAACAATCTTATATAAAAGTATGCAATATACGCAAGCATGCTTAATAATTTATAATGATGACATAATATACAATGCAATAATAATATCAAGCCCAAACAACCAAACCCACTCACAGTATATGTTATGTCCCGAAGTTACAGTTGTCGCTGCGATTAAGTAATATGCCACAGGATGGGAGTTTTAAACCTAGACAAAAAGTAAGAATAGGGTTAAATAAGTAAAAGGACGGATCCCCAAAAGGTCTCCCATAATCACTTTAAGTACAAGATTTCAGAAGTAGAGTGGTTGCAGGAGTGGTCTCATGCCCAATTTCTGAAACCACAGGTAAATCCTAGAAAATCAGGGGCTCAGGAATGTCTCTACCAAGTGCGGTTGCACAAGTGGTTTCTCGTAGGTTTTGAAATCATATGTAAAATCACATACCTGCAGAACCAAAATTTGAAAGGTTTCTCACCAGGGGTTCCTTTCCCAAGGGGTTTAAAGGTAAGGAGGCTTCAAGGAAGCTTCCTCCTTGGTCCAGTAGGATCCTATGACTTCATTAGGTCCATGTAATCCCAAGGATTTAAGAGGGAAGCAAAGAGAACCTAATTTAGGGCATAATAGGGTAGAAACCCTAAGTCTTTCAATTAGAATAAGATTGCTAGTCTTAGAGCTTGTAATGGAGTGAAATAACTCTACCTTAACCTAGGCTTAGAGGTTCCATCGATTCATTGGGTTCCAAGAGAACCCCAGGTTAAGTCTCTCCCATTTTTCCAAACCTTAAAACCCAAAAAATAGAAGAAGTGTAGTGGGATTTAATGACTGACCTACCCCAAGGAAGAAGAGCTCCATGTTGAGGCTCCAAGAAGTAAAATCTTCAAGCCTCCAACCAAGATTCTCCACCCTTCTTCCTCCTTTTCTCCCTCCTTCTTTCTTCTTTCCTTCTTTCTTCTTTCTCCTTTCTCCTTTCTCTCCTCTTTCTCTCCTCCACGATTTAGGTTAGATGGGAGAAGTAATAATAATGAATGCTTCTCCCCTCCTCTTTCTCTCCTCCACGATTTAGGTTAGATGAGAGAAGTAATGTTAATGAATGTTTCTCCCCCCCCCCCTTTTGTCTTATTTATTGCAAATGGGCCTTGGGTCCTTTAAGTTAAATGGATCAAGAGCTAAATGGGTCGATCCATTGGTTTTAATTAGAAAATAACCCAATAAGGATGGGTCCAATTGGTTGGGCAAGAAATAGAATAAAACCCATTTTTGATCCCCACAAGTCAAATGGGTCAAATAGGTTGAATAGGTCGATCCAAGTTAAATGGGTACTTTAAATTAAATGGATCAAGAGGGCTTAATGGGTTGACCCATTAGTTCTATTTGGGTAAGAGAAAGGGATACCCAACCTTGGGTCAAATAGAGTTAGATGGACTCTTAGGTTAAATTGTCACTTAAGTCCAATGGGCCTCTTAAGCTAATGGGCATGCCCACTAGTTATAATTAGGAAAGAACATAATTAAAAGATGAGCTCACATAATCTGGGTATAATTGTTCTCCACATGTTTTCCCAAGGCAAGTGGGACCCACAAATAAAATTTTCTCAACTCAATTAAAATAGCTTGGGCAGTCCAAACCTTGACCCGTACTTCGAGGGCATCGAGAGAAAGGGTAAATAAATAAAATTAAGGGCTAGAACTTACTATTTCCTTGCCATGGTTTGTCCCCCATGACCCCAAATAATTTCTTCCACAAGAAAACCCGTACTGTGGTCAATAATTTTGTAGCTGGATTTAACCACCAGTGAGAACAGCTCACCAGCATACGTGGTAGTGATAACTACACATCATAGGGAAGAAACAATAATTAATTATGATCCGGGGTGCGGGTATAAAATCCTCCCCACCTTACAAGAAATTTCGTCCCCGAAATTTGAGGTAGCTAGGGTCTCAAGTGATAAGGGCTGTTGGATAACATCCCAAGTCACCCACATCTTAAACTAAGTCAAAGGTCGAGTCAAGATGAGGCAGTGCCTACATTGCACAGCAAGTCAGGTTCCACAATTCTCTTTTCCTTACAGGGTCACATTACCACAGGGGTGTGGTTCACAATAACCCTAGAAAAATAGGGTTCCAACTACTAAGTTAAGTCTCAAAGAACAAAGGTTCCCTAGATCTTCCAAATCAAGTAATACCACTCTAGCCTTCACTACTCTGGTCATTCTTGGGTTACAGGATTTAACCTGTCCATTTCCCAACATAGGGTTCACATTCTGAAGGCTTTCACATCTGGTCGTCTCATTACCTAACCCAATTTTCAAATGATTTAGAATATTGATGGAATCTCCTATTGTTCACTCCCAACACGGAGGGGACGCATTTGGTGATCCATTACCCTATTCATATCTGTTGTTGGAGAAGGTCTTGTTACATCCTTCAGTTTCAGCTTTCACAATCTTTAAACCTACTACACAGTTATCCCACAGGGAAAAATCCATTATGGTTCTCTTTCGAGAACCAACAACCTTCTAATGGTTTTGGTCCAAGTCAATTCATTAAGCGGTCTCAATAATTTAACCTGCCCGGTCATTAAATTCATTATTCATTACCCTAAGGTTTGGTCAACAAAGGTCAGGGCACCAACTAGTTACATAGCAAGGTCGAGGTAAGGTCATACTTGTAGTACCAGAGAATCACTATAGTCACATAAGTCCAAGGTTCTAAGGGATATCTATATATATTTATCACACCAATATGTAGGCATAAATTCAATAATTACATTCACATTCCTATGGACATATCTGTCATCTAGATCAGTCTACAAGAACAAGAAGTTCTCGATACGGTTCGCTAAGTCTTTTTTTTTTTTTTTGGAAAGTCAAATCACGGTGTAAGACTTTCTCTATAAGTCTAAACAAGGTTTGGATAAACCAAGTAAAGTTCAAATAGAGTCATCACTAGGTTGAGGCGTTATGAATGACTTCCAAATACACGTGACCTTTATGGCTTACTCAAATAAACCAGTCCAAACCAGCCTATTACTTTCCTTTCTTAGTACCTACAAATAGGTTTAAATTATACGCACCCCATTAAGGATCTCTACCCGCATAGGTTTAGGTTTTCCTATCCACAAGATTCGGGTCTTTAAATTCACAGGGTCTAAGGTCTTCATCCTCAAAGGTAACTCTTCTCCTTTTATGTAAGAGAGGAGTCACAGCGGTTACCAATGCCTGCTAGTTCTTATTAGCTGGCCCAGTCGAATACAAGTCCTAACCTCTTTCAATTTCAAGGTATTAACTAGACTTAAGTGGTCCACATAAATGGGTCACACAACAGGGGTGTCCGATCTAGGGCATAGGCACGTAATCATCACATATAGGTGTGGTCAAAAGGTCTCCAAAAACATGCTCAAAATCTTAAAAGAATTCGGACGGACTCACGAGCGGTGTCAGTACTCTGGGTGCATTCGTGGCTCCTCCGTGAAAACAGGGAGAGCGGACTAACGGGCAGATGTGGAATGCGAATCCGTTCGTTCGTCCGATCTCAGAAGTCTCAAAGGCCAAGAGAGTTGAAGTCAAACGGACCTACGGACGGACGCATGAGTGTGGATCCGTTCGTTGATCCGCACAATTTTAAAATGATAATTTCAAGTTTTGTGCGGAGCGGATTCACGACAAGTGAATCCGTTTGTTCGTCTGTTCGTAAAATTTTAACAAAACAGAGCCGCGAGTTTTAAAACTCACTTTTGGCTCCAAAGAAAAGGACATAACCGCAGGGAGAAAAACCTCTACAGGGACTTCCATTCAAGCTTCCCTTGGGTGGTTTTCTGGTAATCTTAAGCCTCAAGGTTCAACTCTCACTTGTTCAAGATATGGCTTTCTCCTATTTCTACTTTCTCTTTTCTTGGATTTGAGATGAATCCTCTCAAGTTGTGATCATGTCTTGATTTTGCTTGTAATCCCATAGGCATGTACATCAAATCCATGCCAAACCGATTGGGACCAGATTTTTTTTTTTTTTTTTGTGATGTAAATTAAGCCCTATTTGATCGATGACACTAAGTTGTTGGATCCTTGTTTGCTTATTGTATCTTTTATAAATTTTTAAGTCTTTGCAAGCATTTTAGAGATTGTTGCTATGTTCGTCATATCTAGTTGAATTTTACTTGGATTATGTCTAGGTTTTGGTTGTGGTAAAATCCTCAATTCACAATATTTTGGAAAAACTCTCCAAGTTCAAATCTAATTCTTTTACATGCTATAAAATCTCATAAAAAATTATCACATTGTCTTATTTTCAAGCATATTCCCTTGTATATATGATTATTGATAAAATTCTTAGAATCTTTTCACTTTTCTTCAGATAAATAATTCTTGTCTCTTGTTGAGGTATTTTCATCCAGTAACTTGCTTGGTTGGCACTGCTTGGAATGTAAAGTAGCCAAAAGTACATGTTGTTCCTATTTATCTCATTATTCACATCCATGCATTAGGGATCTCACATGGATTTTACATGTGCATTGATCTTATTCATATCTCTTTACTCCCAACATCTTCCTATGGTTATCATGTCTCATTTTTCCTTATAAGCTTTTATTACAATACAGTTCTCATATCTTGCAGACATTTCACTTCTATAATTTTATTTGCCAAACATAAAGCTTAAATTACTAGGGTAACATAGGCCACAAGAGGGGCGAGGAAAACATCAATTAAAGGTAACAAACACCTGAAATAGGTTGGTTAAACCAAACAGGGCCAAAAATCCTTTCTAGATTAGGCGATTTTAGGTGTGGTTTCACTAAGTTGCAACCACAGGTAAATTCGGGCTTTTACAAAACCAAATTTTTGTTCTCAGAAATTCGCGGATTCTCAGTCGATTTCACAAAATTGAATCCGCGGGTGAAAACGTATGGCCCAAAAATTAAAATTTTAAAACCCGCGACTTAGGGGTTTATTTCCCTCCTTCAAAACACAATCCTAATATATTTGAAGAACCAAAAGCCGTGATCGTTCTTGCTCTCTCTTCCCTCCTTGGTGGATTTTTGGTATTCCAAATCACTCCTCAACAGAATTTGATCGAGTTCAGGTATGGTTTCTCCCTCCTCTATCGATCTATCTCTCTCTCCCATCGATTTCTCTCAAGGAGAAACCCCAAAATCGATTTTAGGTTTATAAAACTTGGGGTTTTTGTTTCTTTTTGCTCGGTAGGCTACTCACAACCTAATCTTAACCATTTGCTCACCATATACAGTCTATGTAAGGGCTCGAACACGATCTTGGCATCAAATCCAAAGATTTGGGTTAGATTTTGGAAAAACCAAAACCTAATCAAATTTTTCTCTTCTCTTTTGCCATATTTAATTCGATCTTACTAGATAAGGCTTAGCTTACATTCTCTGAGTTGTCACAAACCATATTTACTTGTTTCTTATGATTCAATCTCCCAACCACAAAATCTAAAAATTTTCTTTAAAGTTTATAGCATGTTTCAAGATCAAATAAGTTCATATTTTGCTTGAACTCACAGTTTTACATAAAGCATACTTTCTAGGCATATTATGACCATGAATCTTCATTATTTATCATGTCATTCACATAATGGCCATGCCTTTCCTTTTTTCCTAACTTCTTAGATCACAATTGGATAAAATCAGAATTTTCTAGCCTAAGAATCCTGCTGTAACTTAATTGCCTTGGGAAAGAATCAAAGGCTAGGTTTTGAACTTCACAACCTTACATTGATCATCTACTTAAGCCTTAGCATTCAAGGTAATAATTTGTTATCAATCTTGGCTTTTGGCTGCAGGTTAAAATAATCAATGGCTCCAAGAACACAGCGTGCATGCGTTGAATAAGTTGCACCAACTGTGCTAGATCCACTATGGTTTCAAAAGATAGAGGACCAAGAGCTTTACCAAAACTACTTTCGCTTCAAAAACATAGTGGAAGGGCGGGATGTAGTGTTGGATGATCTCAAAGTTTACATGGTGGGACAGAGATTCGAGGCATTAGGGTGGACCAACATTCTCAACCTTCCTGAACTATACTACTTGAAACTCATTCGCCATTTCTATATAAATCCGGATATCGAGAACCCGGGCATACAGAATTATCGGGTTGTCTCATATGTCAAGGGGGTCCCTATAGCCTTCACAGTAGCACAGTTAGCGGGGATTCTTAATGTGTCTATTAGGAAAGCGAAGACGTATTGCTCACCGGGAAAGAACCCCTATACCTTCATCAAGCGAGAGGTATTGACATTCTGACGGCCATCAGGTGGCTGAACCTGCGAGTGGTGGATGGCTTCGATGAGGTCACGAAGCAACTCTTCGATCAGACTCGACGTCTAAAGGGTATCGAGAGAGGGGTAGATGACATCAACACCTTTCTTGGTCGCGGTGGTGGCGGTGTTGCAAATGACTAGCCCAACTTTAGAGAATCTGAAACAATTTGGTGTTTAGATTGGTATCTTTTGATTGAGCAGGATGGAGTCATATGTTTTTGTTGGAATGGATGAAATCATGAATGTTGAAATGAGAAGGATATAGTTGCCTTCCAGGAAGATTTGGAACAATTGGATATTTATAATTAATCTTATATATATCTCTACGTATTTGCTTAATTCACTCTTGTTTAAATCATTGTTGATAATTGTGGTTGATTATGATTGATTCATTACTGTTTATGAATTATAGCATATAATTGCTCATCTATGACCTACTTAAGACTCAACCAAGCAATTACATAGTTGTAGCTTAACAGCCTCTATGGTTCAAGTCCTAAGTTCCATGTTACCTATTATCTTCTAAGTCCTTGTTTCACCACAATCAGTCTTCTCCTATGTCTACACACCATCATTTATGCTCTTGAAGATTTTTAGTTTAGAACCTAATTGTGGAGAGTAAATCAAGAGTCTGTGAGACTGTGGTCAGTGTAGAGCATCATTACTCTGATACCACTCTGTCACGCTCCTATCCCAGACAAGGAATATTATGCATTATAAGGGGTGACTAGGACAATGCGTGTCATCCTACTAAGCTGTCAAGATCACTGACACAGTGTCCCAACGCACAGTCATAACAAATATTAAAACAATATAATATCAAAATGCGGAAAAGAAAATATTACATTCTAAAAGATCAATAGTTTTACGAAAGCGTATAAAATCAAATAGTTACAGATGATCAAAGCCTAGATGATAAATACTGTAATTAATCCATTTTCCATTACCATCTAATAGCTATCAGCAAGGGTATAACAGTAAATGTTTATACATGGGTTTTAAGCCCTAAAATAACATAGGGGAACAAGTCCCAAGAATTCTCACGGCCCGTAGGCGCAATCGTCACAAGGATACCCGTCGCCATGTTCCTCAAACACAGCTTCCGGCTCCTCCGTACCTGCATCATAATTTAAAAAGTGTGTACACGAGGGGGTTAGCTCCACTGAGCCAATGAGGGGATGGGGATGCACAAACACGCAATTCACATAGTCCCATGATGCATGCATAGGTTAAATAAAACTTTCACCTATCATCACAACTAAGTCAAAGGTATATGCTACTGTGATAACTCAGAAAACACTGTGGGTCACTTCTATTCATCACCACAATGAAACCTCAATTACCACCCGGGAGCCTACGCCGGACGATGCCACCAAAACATCCCAATGGCAAGCCCCAATATAACCATCACTACCATGACTGGCTCTCTCTCACATCATAGAATTCGGGCTCTGGTTATCCAACACCTAAACCCCTGTTGGCAAAGGTCGTAGCATAAGGGTACAAAAGTCCTAGCCGCAGTATACTACATGCAATTCCTATCATCCCGAGAGGTAATCCGGGCGCATCAACTTTTCATCTAGTTTAGTGTCTAGTTATCAGCACGGCACGACGCATACAGTTCAACATAACATTCAACATAATTACTTCATAAATATATATAGTATCCGGGGTTCTGGCACGGGCACCCACCGACACCGTAACCCATCAAAGTAAAACATCTCCAATCAACATCATAACAATCATATATAAAAGTATGTAATATGCGCAAGCATGCTTAATAATTTATAATGATGACATAATATACAATGCAATAATAATATCAAGCCCAAACAACCAAACCCACTCACAGTATATGTTATGTCCCGAAGTTACAGTTGTCGCCGCGATTAAGTAATATGCCACAAGATGAGAGTTTTAAACCTAGACAAAGAATAAGAATATGGTTAAATAAGTAAAGGGACGGATCCCCAAAAGGTCTCCCATAATCACTTTAAGTACAAGGTTTCAGAACTAGAGTGGTTGCAGGAGTGGTCTCATGCCCAATTTCTAAAACCACAAGTAAATCCTAAAAAACTAAGGGCTCAAGAATGTCTCTGCCAAGTGCGGTTGCACAAGTGGTTTGTCGTAGGTCTTGAAACCATATGTAAAACCACATACCTGCAGAATCAAAATTTGAAAGGTTTCTCACCAGAGGTTCTTTTTCCAAGGGGTTTAAAGGTAAGGAAGCTTCCTCCTAGGTCCAGTAAGGTCCTATGTCCTAATTAGGTCCATGTAATCCCAAGGATTTAAGAGGGAAAGCAAAGAAAACCTAATTTAGGGCATAATAGAGTAAAAACCCTAAGTCTTTCAATTGGAATAAGATTGCTAGTCTTAGAGCTTGTAATGGAGTGAAATAACTCCACCTTAGCCTAGGCTTAGAGGTTCCATCGATTCCTTGGGTTCCAAGAGAACCCTAGGTCAAGTCTCTCCCATTTTTTCAAACCTTAAAACCCAAAAATAGAATAAGTGAAGTGGGATTTAATGGCTTACCTATCCCAAGGAAGAAGAGTTCCACGTTGAGGCTCCAAGAAGTGAGATCTTCAAGCCTCCAACCAAGGTTCTCCACTCTTCTTCCTCCTTTTCTCCCTCCTTCTTTCTTCTTTCCTTTTTTTCTTCTTTCTCCTTTCTCCTTTCTCCTTTCTCTCTTCTTTCTCTCCTCCACGATTTAGGTTGGATGAGAGAAATAATGATAATGAATGCTTCTCCCCCCCCCCCCCTTTTGCCTTATTTATTGAAAATGGGCCTTGGATCCTTTAAGTTAAATGGGTCAAGAGCTAAATGGGTCGACCCATTGGTTTTAATTAGAAAAGAACCCAATAAGGATGGGTCCAATTGGTTGGGCAAGAAATAAAATAAAATCCATTTTTTATCCCACAAGTCAAATGGGTCAAATAGGTTGAATGGGTCGATCCAAGTTAAATGGGTACTCTAAGTTAAATGGATCAAGAGGGCTTAATGGATTGACCCATTAGTTCTATTTAGGTAAGAGAAAGGAATACCCAACCTTGGGTCAAATAGAGTTAGATGGACCCTTAGGTTAAATTGTCACTTAAGCCCAATGGGCCTCTTAAGCTAATGAGCATGCCCACTAGTTATAATTAGGAAAGAACCTAATTAAAAGATGAGCTCACATAATCTGGGTATAATTGATCTTCACATGTTTCCCCAAGGCAACAAATAAAATTTTTTCAACTCAATTAAAATAGTCCGGGTGATCCAAACCTTGACCCGCACTTCGAGGGTATCGAGGGAAAGGGTAAATAAATAAAATTAAGGGCTAGAACTTACTATTTCCTTGCCTTGGTTTGTCTCCCATGACCCCGAATAATTTCCTCCACAGGCAAGTCCGTACTGTGGTCAATAATTTTGTAGCTGGGTTTGATCACTAGTGAGAAAGCTCACCAACATACGTGGCAGTGATAACTACACGTCATAGGGAAGAAACAATAATTAATTATGATCCAGGGTGCGGGTATAACACATATCCCTACACAGTCTCTCAAATAAATCACTAAATAGTAACAACACATTTAGCTAAAAAAAATCAGCTTGCAAACAAGATGAAGATTATGATGAAGGAGAAATTATTAAAAGGCAAAGATGGTCTTTTTTCAGAAGATTCAAGATTAGTTTTTTCAGAAGTACTGCCTAAGGAGAGAAAGGAGAGAAGATCCAAGATTAGCTTTTTTCAGAATTTTTTTTCTGTTTTTTTTTTCCGGGGGGGGGGTGGGGTGTTATTACACATTTCGGGGTGGGGGATTAAACTAGAGTATATAAAATGGTATCGAACTCTGAGGCTATTTCGTAAAGTGGCAGTGCAAATGCCAATTCATCCAAGTGGCTATTGGTGTTTTTTATAAGAAAGTTATTACGATGGGTTCTCTTGCTATGACTCTAGTTTCTGAATTCCAGTTTAATTAATGATGGAAGTAAGACGTTTGTATATCTTATAAAAGATTTAAAGCAGAACTTATGATGTACTCAGAGAAACATGCTTCAATGCCTCAACAGTTAATCTGTTATGTAACATAATAAGAAAATTATGTATCTTGATAAGAGTTCCTCAAGAGAAACAAGAATAAAGATAAAAAATTGAAGCAGTGAATCATGAATAAGATACCCCCTTTAGAAATAAAAAATGCAACAATGGAACTCGACCAGAAGTGGAAGCAGGAAGCAGGATATAAGGAGAAGGGAGACAGCATACCTCTCGTGTTCGTTGTTTCATAGCAATTGCTAACAATGACAATGTAATGAAGATCCAATCAAAATCACTTACATTTGTAACAAATGGGAAGAAAGATACCACATTTTACCCAATTGCTTTCTTTCAACCAATTTCGTCATCAGAAGATAAATCTAAACACCATGCTTGGCTAATCAGTTAATACTTGAGAAATGCCATCTCAATGGGGCATCCAGTGGATAAATTGAATTTTAGATAAAAGGAAATAAGCATGAGTATCCCCCAGAAGAATCAGAAGAGCAAGTTTTACACATACCCTGAAGAACTGAGGGGAAAAGAAAGAACCATAATCAAATTAGAGCCAGTTGACCATTTCTATATATGCATTTCCATCATTAAAAGGACGAATCCTAAAGTACCAATCACGGTTTGTAAGGTGTTATCCATTACAATCAAGCATCACACCTTTCATAATTGGGAATTAGTATAACAGATTGACCAATCATACAAAAAAATAACGGAAACATACAAATTGAGCACAAGAAAAGAAAAAAAAAAAAGGAGGGGAGGGGCTATTTGCAGTCAAAATGTGTCTAATTCTGTAAAGAAACAAAGTGGATTGAGGAGCCAAACCTGTTTCTGCTTTGGATGACTTGATGACTTCTTGCTTCTCAAGCTTCTTCTTTCGGTCTTTCTTGACCCTCTCCAAGAGTACTCAGCAAGCTTTGAAAATCGGTCAGTCGTCGTAGACACGAAGAAGGAGTAAGAAGAACTCCTTCATCGAAAACCCTAGCTGTGATCTGAAACCTCGCGAAGATCCTCTCCGTTTTTGTGTTTTTGGCAGGCTCTCTTCCCTCTCGCAGAGCAAGCGATCCTCTCCGATTTGTTGTTTCCGGCAGACTCTCTTGCACAGTTGCAGAGGTAGAGAGAGGAGATAGAATCGAGAGGAGAGATGAGCGGGAAAGAACGGAGAGAGAGAGAGAGAAAGAAAGAGAACGTGTAATTGATTTTGAATTTGAGTTGACCACAGTTTGAGGTTGAGTTTAGTTACCAAAGCTGGTTAGGCCATGGGTTACATAAACCGTGGTTAACTCTTGATTACTTTTAGCGTTTTAAAAGTGGGCCGTTGGATTTCACCCTGCCACGTGTTGCATTCTCAAGGTGGAAATTATAGAAATTATAGATCTTGAAAATGGAGAGGAGTAAAATCCCATGAAAAAGGTGTAAATCTCACCCTAGACAATGGTTGTGTGCGTTCTCTTATTGACTGACGGGAGTGCAGACTTTAGAGGCTTAAACAACGATCTTTTTTCCTTAAAAGTAAAAAAAAATATTTGTTAGACTCTGTAATATATGCTACTGCTTCTATGTGTCTATCTCTCTCTTCCCACGATAAGGGTAAATATATCATTCTAGAGAAGGCGAGGAGAGAGATAGACACAAGGAAGTTTAGAAATCAGGATTTGATAAGGTATCGGCCTCGGTCTATACCGATCCAGATTGCCCAGTATTGGCCTAAATTTGGCATATTTACTTTTGATTTTCATTTAATTGGAAGGATGAAACCACGGCCCTGCCAAATGAAGAATCTCACCCTACTGATGCTACTAAGAGTGTTCTTGTTAACCTCGTGTTGGTATGGGGTCACGCAGTCCGATAGCAATCTCCCTCCCCAAGAAAAAATAATAATAATAATAGAAGGAATTTCAATTTCTCTTCTTACTTATTTCTTATCCGTTGCGTAGGATTTTTGGCTTGGGCCCATAGTTTTATTTTTGGAAAGTTGTATTACATTGCCTTACACTGTTACATAGCAATAACAGCCTACCAAGTGCAGATTTTTACCAATTAAAACGATTTCTAGCAAACAACAGCTAGCTCAATTGGTTGGAGACATTGCAAATTTAATGCAAACCCTCAGGAGATCAAGGGATCAAACTCTTCTAGATTGCATATTGTGCCAAAAAACGCACCCCTCTCTCCTTTCTCCTCTCCCTTAGTTGTAGATTGTATCTTAACCGTCCCCGTAGCTTGTCCGCCTAAATAGGATAAATCAAAAAAACAAAAAAACGATATCTCTGACACTAGTCGCACGGTCTTACCAACTCTACTCCACCTCACGGCTTTGACCCAAATTCGGCTTTCCGTAAGCTTCCGTTTTGTCCCCGTCGGTTTTTCTGTTAATAAATTCATTAGTTTTGGATATTCAATGTGCAATTTTCAAACCCTACAAAAGAAAAGCAAAGCAAAAGTGGAAAAAGAACTTGAGGGTGGGACCCACAAAGTCCACTCATAGAGTGTGTGAATTCACAAGTCACAACACTACAACCTTCCTGTGAGGCTGTGATGTGACCCCCGCGTAACGTCCCCCCACCCCCAAACACACTAGTTTGTTTATGTCACGGGCTCAAACGCTCATTGATCAGCACTAATATACTATTGCCGGTACCGGTGCCATTGCCGCCTCACCGGCACATAATCCTACTTAACTATTTATAGGGAGGGGGGTTACCAAGGCACAGCTAATTAAGAGTTAAGGGAAGTACCATTTGGCACATCACACACCATTACTTACTTGGTTCCCTCTCTGTCGTCTCTCTCTCTCTCTCTCTGAGAACTGAATCGGCTCCCCCCCCCCCCAACCCCCCTTGATTTCCTCATCCATTGCTTATTCCTCATCCATTCCTTATTCGGCATCGTATTTTCCCCTTCAAACTTAGTTTCCTTTTTGTCAAATCCTCTCTCCTCTCCTCTTTTCTCGAGTCAAATTATCAATTACAACTTGGTTTTATGCTAATCTAATTCCAAAATAAGGAAACCTGTTGGAATTAAATTGCATCAATCCATTCTATTTACTGCGCATCTCACTTACAGAGAAGAGTAAAGGGTAGACAGATTTGCTCTTGTTGTGAATTTGGTGATTGTTCGGTCTGAAAATTGGATTGGATTGGATTGGAAGAAGCAGCTCAGCAAGGGTGTAGGACGATGGCAGTAGCGGCGATTGGGAATGGCGGTGGTGGTGCTGCTGCTGCTGGTTTCGCTGCCCATCTGGTGCGTGGGAGATGGTTTATGGTGTTCGCTTCATTCTTGATCATGGCAGGGGCAGGAGCAACTTATCTATTTGGGATCTACTCCAAACAGATAAAAATGTCACTCGGGTATGACCAGACAACCCTTAATTTATTGGGCTTCTGCAAGGACCTCGGCGCCAACGTGGGAGTTTTCTCTGGCCTCATCGCTGAGGTTACCCCTACCTGGTTCGTCCTCTTAGTTGGAGCTCTCCTCAACTTCACCGGCTACTTCCTCATATGGCTCGCCGTCGTCGGCAAGATCCCGCAGCCGGCCGTTTGGCAGATGTGCATCTTCATTTGTATTGGTGCCAATTCCCAGAACTTCGCCAACACAGGCTCGCTCGTCACCTGCGTCAAAAACTTCCCCGAGAGCCGAGGCATCATGTTGGGCCTGCTCAAAGGATACGTGGGACTCAGCGGAGCCATTATGACCCAGATGTACCTGGCAATCTACGGCGACGATGCCACATCGCTCATCCTCCTTATCGGCTGGCTGCCGGCACTGATTTCCATCATCTTCGTGTACACGATCAGGACGATGAGGGTGGTCCGTCAGCCCAATGAGACCAGGGTTTTCTACCATTTCCTCTATATTTCCATCGCCCTTGCGCTGTTTCTCATGGTCATCACTATCCTTCAGAAGCAGATTGTTTTCCCCCACGCCGGGTACATCGCAAGCGCCACATTCGTCTGTGTACTACTCTTTCTACCGCTCGGCATTGCAATTCGAGAAGAATACGCCCTCTGGAACCTCAAGAAACAGCCCATCGATCCCCCTTCCAGCATCACCATCGTCAAGGAACTGCCGACCGTGGCGGTGGCGGAGTCCAAACAGTTAGCAGCGGCAGAACCCTCCTCCGCGCAGCAGATAGCAGAGAAGAAACCCAAGGGATCAGGCTGGAGCATCTTCAAGAAGCCAGACAGAGGCGAGGATTACGGAATCTTACAGGCGATCTTTAGCATCGACATGATGATTCTGTTCCTGGCGACGTTTTGTGGGCTCGGCTGCTGCCTAACGGCGATTGACAATCTGGGTCAGATTGGAGAGTCTTTGGGCTACCCGACTCGTATCATCAGCTCTTTCGTATCACTGGTAAGCATATGGAACTACTGCGGGAGAGTTTTCGCCGGATTCCTGTCGGAAATCTTGCTCGCGAAGATGAGATTCCCAAGGACTCTAATGATGACGCTGATCCTTCTCTTGTCCTGCGTGGGATACCTCCTCATTGCCATACCTTTCCCAGGCTCCCTGTACGTAGCATCGATCATCGTCGGCTTCACCTTCGGCGCCCAATTGACACTGCTCTTCGCCATCATATCGGAGCTTTTCGGACTCAAATACTACTCCACATTGTTCAATTGTGGCCAATTGGCTAGCCCATTAGGGTCTTATATCCTCAACGTGAGGATCGCGGGGAAGCTTTACGACAGGGAAGCCTTGAAGCAACTGGCGCAGAAGGGGCTTAATAGGTCTTCAGTGAAAGAGTTGACTTGTATAGGGGCTCAGTGTTACAGACTTTCCTTCATCGTACTAGCGGCAGTGTCGTGCTTTGGAGCACTGGTTTCGTTCATTCTGGTGATGAGAACCCGAGAGTTCTACAAGAGCGATATTTATAAGAAGTTCAGAGAGGAAGGAGAAGCGGCGGAGAAGAAGATGGCGTTGTCATCTGCCTCAGCCGGCGACGAAGGACGCCGGTAATTAAGATCGAGACGAAGAGGATACATTCCTGCATTGTTTGTTTATATGTAGGCTTGTATAGGTTGGAGGTTTGGACTTGGAGGGGAGGGGATGGATATATTTAATCTTACTTTTCCGTGTATTCTTCTTAGGAAAAATTGTAAGAAGTATCTCATAGATCTCATATTTAAATTTGGTATAAGGTTTCATACAAGATCAATACTGAATATGTATGGCTAAATTATACGATCACCTAAAATATTGATCTTGTTTCATATATCACGGTTTTGAGAATCAGTATTGTGACTAATTGTATAGACTGATTCGTATCGGTACCAGTAACAATCGATATCGATACCTAACTAATACTAATATCAATACCGAAATTGGTTGTATATGCAGATTCTTGTTGGTATCGACCACGGTTAATACCAATAATTGGGTGTGTTTGGTTGCGTCAATCTGGTGAAAGTCATTCTGTAGAATCATAAATCTGAATTATCAAAACTGTTTGGTTGCCTCAGTATATTCTTCATTTTAGAATGACGTGAATATGGGGAATCACGATTTCGATATTCTTAAAATTGAAAGGCATCCTCCCTTCCTTCTCCTTCTTCCTTTCTCCTTTTTCTTCTTTCTTTCCTTCTTCTCCTTAGCTCTCTACGTTTTTTTCCCTTCTCTAGGGGTGGGAAATGAGAGAAATGAGGAGAGGGATAGGGTTTTAGCTTAGTTTAGCTAAGTGTTTTAGGGTGTATTTAGTTTGCGGGTGTTTTAAGGTCCAAAATGAGTTTTAAACACTTGGGATTCCAAAGGGGGTGTAAGCTATCCATCCTAGGGTTTAGATGAGTGTGTTAGGTCATAGGACAATTGAATCACCTAAATCCACCCTAGGTATAAAAACCATGGTTCACCTGGAATCACGTAACCATGCGTAAATCTGGGGAAAGTCTTTGTTTTGTAGAAACTCTACTAAGAGAAGAAAGAGCAGAAGCCCACCGATCAAGCATCTCACAATAATCTCACGATTAAGGGTCAGGTAAAATCCCCTTCTCTTTCCCCATCTTATGTTTCAATTTTTGGTTCTGTTCATCTGCTGTGAATTAGCTTTTGAGTGATGGTTGTTTGAAACTATTCCCATCCCACATCATGGATCTGTTGATGACTAATGTGTACAGACTTGATAGGGTCAGAGCTGACATTGTTGGTGAACCCGCCCTTATTCTTGATGGGAAAATGTACCAATTTTTGGGTTCTGATTCTTAAGCATAATTAGGTACATATTCTATTTCTTCTTCTAATCTATTGATATTATGCAAAATAAATAAAGCAAACATCCAGCCTCTATTGTTAGTGAAAATTTGTATGTGATTTCTCTCTCTTGGTCACTGGAATTGCTTCTGTCACTTTGAAACTGAGAGCCTACCAGAAGCTACAATTTGCAACCTTCTTAGTGGAACTTTGATGATTTGTACTTTTGTAACTTTACTTTAAGGGTGATCAAATCCTCCATGCTTGAGCCACTCTAATCATCTACCTTTGTTCTTTTTCCATTTCTTCATACTCCTCATCTTAGGAATGGTCCATATTTAGTGAGTTGGTGAATGCAAGTAATTTTGGCATCTCATCCTTTTCCTCTTTTCAAGTCCCCATCTTGTTGACTTTTGAAATTGCCTTTGTTCTTTAGGCTCTATTGTTAAGAAAAAGTGGAGTTGGAACTTTTGTTTGTTATTGTTGCTTAGTAATTTATGTTGCATTGTGCTTTAGTGATGCTTCGTAATTAATAGTTCTAGGCTAAAATACAATTGGTGATGCTTCAACCGTGGAATTTGTTTATTAATGGTGAATACCTCTTGCTCATTTGGAGTCTACTACCCCACATACTACCACTCACCACAACTTTACTCAGATCTCAAACTTCTTTTCTCCACTTCAAAATTTCTCCTTTCTATATCCCACCACTGCAGGGTCTGGGGAGGGTCATAATTTAGACTTGCCCTTGTTAAATACAAAAAATAGCACCAAATAGAAATTTTGAAGCTAGGTGTATTGAAATAACAAGTTGATCTGTGTGCATCACATGCTAAGGGTCCTAAAAGCATCACAACTTTAAGAGATTTGGATGGAGATCGAACCAAACCAGTAGCAATTTCAATGCAATTGAATGGAAAATCATATACAAGAGAACTCTATGGTTGGACCTATTAACAAATTGATAATCATGTCTTGACTTAGCTATGATCTTGAGACAGGTTTTCATCCACTTCTCTGTTTTTTAATATAGTAAGTCACATTATATTAGAAAATATACTTCAATTGAATTCTTTGCATCATTCTTATATTTTGTGGTTGTTCTCATTAGTGTTACTATGAGCTAGCTAATTGTGGGAGTATACTACTTCTTGCATAACAACTTGTTATTGGTGAAGCCTGATTTCGGTCCAGAAAATGCAGTTGGGATCTTCGGAGGGTTGTTTCGGTCTCGAAATGAGCTCGGATGGCCTAAAAAGCGGATATGTCACCGCCAGGGGCTATACGTTGTGTTGGGCTCGTAGAGACCTTTGAATTGATATGTTTTAAGACATATGTTATGTTTTGGCCTGACCGTCCGGTTTGGCATTTTTTGGGTCTGGGGGCATTTCTGTACTTTCTTGGGTTAAGGCTTTTCTATAAAGTGTTCTTATCTCTTTGAGAGGTTAGTGAGTTAAATCTGAGGGTTTGTAACATTTCCAAGGATATAGTGAAATTCGTTCTATTGCTCGGTCGTGGACATAGCTTCCCATCTTGGGGGTGAACCACATAAATCTTTGGTGTTGTGTGTTGTTTCTCTTTTGTTTTTTTCTTCTACAAATCGCTATTTCATGGTATTGTTTTCTTAAGAACTGGTGTCAGAGCTTTGGTTCAGGAAGTAGATCGAGGGTTTTTCATTGTTGACTTGAGTGGGAGTGATGGCAGAAGATGGAAAGGCGAGGATTGAGAAGTTCAACGCTCAGAACTTTCAGTGGTGGAAAATGTAGATGGAGGACCTTCTTTTTCATAAGGATTTGTATCAACCACTGGAAGGGAAGAAACCAGAGGAGATGAATTGGGGAGCTTCTTTTTCAGAAGGATTTAATGACATATAAATCATACACCTAAGATAGACAATTAATTATAATTGGTGTTTTGGACTACTTATGAAAATTGGGGAGCTCAATTTGATTGAACAATGTTTGTGCATCATGCTTGTATGTGGGTACCGCAACCTCTAGAGTGGGGTTGAATTTTCGCCTTGTGGATGGTTTCAAACTTCAGGGTTTGAGTTGAGTCAGAATTTTTTAAAACCTAGTCAAGAGTCATGTAAACTAGGTCAAAGTAAAAAATGACAATACTGGATCATTAATCGTCCGAGTCAAATAAGACTATTTTTAGCTGAGTCATGACAGACTTGGCGAGTTTAGTTGTTTTTTTTTTTTAAACCATAATGCTGATTCACTTATAAGCTGAGTTGAGTAAAATAGTAAATATGTACTCTAAAACAGTAAGAAACCCTGAACTCCTCGTCTCCCTTCTCTTGTTCAATGGTATAAATTCAAAATACGTTGATATGTGATTCCTTTTATTTTTCTAGTTTTTCCATATTTTATTTTGTATTTTCCTGATTTTTTACTAGTTTATGTATATTTATTGTATTAATTTTTTTTTCTAAAGAAATGTCTCGCCTTTACCGTTTTTTATAAGGCCAAGTCACCAGGTTTTTTTTGAAAGACGAGTTGAGTCAAAAAAACTGCTTTTCCAACTATGTGTTTATGTGAAAATTAGTCTTTTTTTATTTAATTTTCACCAACAACAACCAAAGGGGAAATTTGGAGAAATTTTATTTCCCCAACTGTAACAACTAGCCTTTGATGTAAAGGATGTATAGGATAGACTGCATGTGGCAGCTCTTAAAGTATTTTTGTGAGGCATTTTAAGGCTGTCTACCTGGCCCAATCTTTGAAAGATCGATTTGGTTCAAATTATCATTCAAATTGTATTGGATCCGGTCAGAACTCAGAATCGACGTGAGTCTACAAAACTCGAATGGACTCAATAAGGAAAGAATTGGAACTATAGACACCTAATTTTGTTACCCTGACGATGATGACAAGGAAATTGATTACACACTCAATGTTTACTCTTTGAGAATTTTAGACCTAGGTAGGAAATGAACAGTTTGTCCCTATTAAATTTTAATGAAAAAATTTTAAAAAGAAAAAGGATTTTAACGTTGTGGATTAGTGTTGTTTGTCCCGTTACCGAATACTACACGTTGGTACGAGAATGGCATGAATCGACCACTATTTTTCCCTTACACTGTATGGCCAGGGTTTCTGCTTGACACGTGTTTTCGACAAGGTTCCCAAACTACACCATCATTGGAAAGTGCTCGAAACAAGCTCTCCAACGACATACTAGACGTTAAAATCCACTACCGGTTTGGAAATTAAAGCCCTTAGAACATCCCCCCAGAGTGAACCTAAAAATTAGGGTTTTTGAAAGATCCCCTCCTGCACATTATGAGGATGCCACATGACACTCAATGTGCTTAGACCAAAATACTCCTACCCTCCATTTTGCCTATAAATAGAAACCTAGTTCTTTCATTTTGGGAGAAAGGAAAAAAAATGGAACAAAGGAATAAAAAGGAGAAAATGAGAGGTTTATTTGAGCTAATATCTTTTTAAGAGTAATCAAGTATGTTAATCTTCCTCCTAAGTGTAAACATCCCATTTTGTCAACCAGAGTGGCCTGGACGATGATGAGTTTGGAATCTTCTTTAAAATATAAAGTGAACCTCTGGTTATACTCAACAATACCCCCTTGCCTTAGGCCATGTTCTTACTTCCCGTGATGGTATAGGTGGTTAATATTTGACAAACTAATTTTTCAAAATCATGGATAATGGTTTTGGCATGTTTAAACAGACCCAGACTAACCCCAAAGACCAAGACCATAGCCGAATTCGAGTTAGACCCCAACCTAAGGGTGTCAATTTGAAACCGAAACCGTATACCGAAACCGATCGCATATAATCGTACCAAACCATACCATTACAAAAAAAGTACGGTACAATACAAGAAAACGGTATTGACCTCTGTACGGTATGGTGATGGCTTTTAATTCAATACTATCGGTATGTACCGGAACCGTACCGTTATACCGAATTGTATCGAAACCGTACCATTTTGGGGGCAAACTTATAAAATTAAAAAAAAAATACCTAAACCTAAATCTTTTCAATCGTTTGACCTTTCCCAGTTTCCCTTTCCCCTTCCTCGCGACACCCAGTTCCCAGAGCGGTCGAGCCTCCTCGAGTCCTCGACTGAGCAGTGAGCACTGGATTTTTGAGGACCTGCTAATGTTTGTTGTTGCAAAATTTCTTTGAGAAGTTTGTCATCCATTGGTGAGCATCGGATTTGATCAATGGACTAGTGGGTTATTTTTCTTTTTTTTTTTATATTTTTATTTCTTCTTCAGTTTCAATTTTCTATGCCCGATTTCTGTCTCTTCGTCTTTTGGAACTTCTTTTTTCCTGATAACGTCAATCTCCCTTTTCCCTCCTCTTGTTTTAGGTAGCTTTCGATCGACAAAGCATGATATATGATTTTTGAATTCTACACCTATATTCTTTGAGTTGGTTATTAATATTTTTCACCTATTTGAATGTAGATGGGTAGCTTCACTTGAACTCTTGAACCAAGCAGTAGTTTAGTCTCAACCACAGAGAGAGAGAGAGAGAGAGAGAGAGAGCATCAAACAGGTATTGGAAACCTGTCTTATAAACGGTACGATATCAGTATCTGATCCCTGTTTTTTGTACCGCACTGGTTGACACCCTTACCCCATCCCAATAATTTGTTGGAAATGGAGAATAAGATACTAAAGCAACTAAAGCAAATCCAAACAAGTATTTCAATGTGGGAATTACTTAAAAATGGCTTCCTCCGATCATAGAAATAAGGTACGCAAGGCACTCAGCAAGGTCTCAATGTCGTTCGAAACAGAACCACAACAATTACTTGAAATTGTAGGAGGTATTTATGCCTCAAATATGCTATTCTTCAATGAAAATGATCTAACATTCGAAGGCATCAAGCACACCAAAGCCTTGCCTTTTACATCACCATTGATTGCAATGGAAAGAGAATTCCACATGTGCTCTTTGCTTTCATTCTTGTGAGATTTCATTCTTTTAAGGGAATAGGTCAAACATGTAAAAGAAATCACTTCCATGCACAAAGATAATGTTTTGATTTAGTTCTTAGGATTCTAGGGTCTTTTAGGATGTTATTAGGCTCTTAAAATGTGTCTAGGTGTGAGCCAAGGTCAGCAAATACGAGACCAAATTGAATTTCTTGTTGATAGGGGCGAATCCCTACAAAATCTTCAGAAACGACATATAACGAGTATTAAACAACATGTAATAAAGCTTTAACGACATCATTTGCTTAGCAAACTGCGTCGTTTCCTCGACCGACGGTGTCGTTTTGAGTCAGTGTAAAACCTACTCGAAATAATACCATGGGTCGCGTCCGATTGGGGCTTAAGCCTAAGCCGACATTGGTCTTAGTCCTTGAGGTTAGTCTTGGTTCAATCTAAACATGTCAAAACCAATTAACCATGTTTTGAAAATTCATTCGTAAAATTTTAAACATCCTATACCAGCATGGGAGCTCAGAACACTAACACACTCATCTAGGCCGAAATGTGTCACACTCGCAACCCACCTCCTGAGAGGATTTGGCTAGTGACTTAAATACTCGAAGTATTCGAAAACCTCTAGGATCCAGATGCAGTACCTACACATCACAAGCACAACACAAGATCAAGTTAACAAGTACTTCTTTGATCAGAGTGCACGAAAAGTAAATACTTGCAAGTTTTATATACATTATTTACATTGAAAGTCCCCACAACCCGATATTCCCAGGTTCACAGCTATCGGGCCAAAGTAAAAACTATCCTGAATATATACAGTGGAAACCCTTCCATAAAAAAAAATAGTGATTTAACAAAAGAAAAAAAAAAAAAAAAAGACCACGTTATCAGTCCCTATTCTCTAGGGATCATCCACATGATTGGGGTCACACCCCTCTAGGTCCAGACAAGCATGCCCACTATTATCATTATCCTCCACCTCGAAATAATCCTCCCGTAACCATCACATCCACCTGCAAGATCATCTAAAAAGAAAACATTCCACAGGGGTGAGCTCCACCGAGCCCAGCAAGTAAAAGATAACCACACACAAGCACATTCACACACAAAGTAAAAATCCTATATGCATGGATTCAATTTTAAATCTTAATTCCACCTAATAAACAATATCTAAGTCTCTAAGTCTGTGCTACGCCAACAACTCGAGAATCATATTTGGGTCCATCTCCCCGACTCCAAGTTGTAACCTTAATTATTGTATGGAGCCCACACAGATCCCCCCGTGGGTAGACTCTGATAATCATAGCCTAGACCCCATCCCGGCGTACCACCACACTCCTCAGTGATAGGGAGCTATGATCACCTAACACCTGAATCCCTACTGGTAAGGGTTATAGCACCAAGAAATGACATTCCTAGCCATCTGCAATCTAGTTGGCATAGTACGAGGTGTACAATATTCTCGCATCCTATACTATGGCTCACCCATACCTCTCGTTTCCAAATCGCCTACGGTATCTATTCTAACACAATATTCACATTCAAGCGTATGATTCTTAACAAACAATCTAAATGAAATAAACATTTCTAAAATAAATCAAATCTATCCCCACTTACCTTGTATTACTTGTGTTTATGAAGCTAGACTGGTTCTTGAGTTAGTTGCCGATTGATTCGATGGCCAAAGGGCTATGTCCTATCATTAATCAACCAAACATATGAGTTATGAGGTGTCCTAATGTTACTGGAGTCTTAGGGTAGGTTAGGGTTAAGTTAGAATAAGTTTGGAGTCAATAACACACTTGATAGCAGCATTGGTCTGTGTGAGAGGTCAACTACTGACACAAACCAGTGGACTACACAATACGAATTTCATAGAAGAAACAGGGTTTTGGAGGAGCTTTTGGGTTGGTTTTCACCATTTGGTTCCAGAGATGATTCCTACATATAGAATTGAGTTATCAAGACTCAAATTGGGCTAGAGAAATGAGCAATTTGAAGAATTGGAGTTGGGATTGGGTGTATGTATAGGGTTTGGGGTTCAGGTTCATGGATTTAACCACGCATGGCAAAATTGGGCTTTGATTGTTCAAAACAAAGCATATCAATTAATAATTAATGGAATTTATTCCCAATTATGGTTAAGATTAGGCTATAGAGATCATGGATTGAACATGCATAAGAGGAATTGGGTTCATAGAGATCGAATTTAACATGCATGGTAAGGATTGGGTTTTAATTGTCCAAAACAAAGTATTTCAGATAATAGATAGTGAAATTCATTCCTAAATATGGTTAGGATTAGGTAACAAAGATCGATTGGAGCATGCATGTGATGATTTAACATCAAATTTGTGGATTCCCAAATGAATTCATAAGAAAACATAATAGGTAATAATTCATATGAACTCAAGATATTCAATTGCTGTAATTTGATATAAAAGATAAGAATTGATCATCATTTATGATCAAAACAGAATTTGGGATGATGTTGAAGCTCATGGATCATACATGCATGGAGGTTTTAAGTCCAATTTCATGGTTTCAACTTGAATTACAAGTTCAGGAACAGAATTGAATGATAGAGTTTTCAATCAAGGTTAGAGTTTACCTTGTGAGTGTAAACAGAGTGGATTCCAACTTGATCACTTCAACTAGACTAAACAAATTACAAGGGAAAGCAGAATTTAGGAATGGTTTAGTATAGAGGGTGAATTTAGATGGATATAGGATGGGGAAGGTGATGATTCTTACCCAAAAGCATGAATCGATCAACACAAGACTTCAATCTTCAATCTCTCCTTTCCTCTCCTCTTCTTCTTCTCTCCTTCTTCTCCTTCTCTTTTTTCTTCTCTGCTTCCAATGTTTTGATCAATAGAGAAATGAATAGTTTTAGGAATTAGTTTGCTTATATAGGTAGTGGTTATTAGGGACTGTTTGGTTTGAGTTAAATTAGTTCAAAACTGTTTTTAAAGCCAAATTGGTGTATGTGGGTGTTCCAACATTGTTGGAAAAACATATCCACAAAATAAATGGTACGCAACGGTGAGATCCCCAACTCGAGACACTGGGCCCCACACTCCCGAGACAGAGATATGTTGGGACAACAACACTGGTCTATTTGAGAGGTTGACCAACACTATGGACCAGTGGGTCGTTTTATGTTGTCCAAGTGTCGAAATAAGCCAAGCTGTAACAAAATGAACCCTCCACATTTAAGGGGAATTCCAACTCATCATTGTCCACGCTACTCTGGTATAACAAAATTATGTATCTACAATATCATGATCAAGAGAACTAGATATGGAGGGTAGATCTGCTAAATACTTATTTCCAAGATTTGGACAAAAAAGCCATAATGAGGATGAAATTGAGTTTGTTTCCAAGGTTTGATCACCATTTTTATTTTTTTGGGGGGGGGGGGGGGGTGGAACTGCTAATGGAATTTTTATTTTTTTTTGGGAACTAGAGGTGTCCGGCCTTCGGCCAACTAATTCCCCCAGGGCTCGTGCACGACCCCGCAACACACACAAATCGGAGATACTAGGGCCCCCATGTTCACCAGGGAGTTTCCTCTCAGGCGGGTGGCCCCAAGGGGGGAGGCAGAGCCGAAATGGAAAGTTTTCAATTAAGACAACCTATCACCTTCTCCTTAATCAAAGAGATCAACATTCCTCGGCCCAAGCTCCTTCTTTTTCATAGACACGAATGGGATTCCATTCCTTATTGTGTGTGGAAGAGAATTTAGAATTGTGTGTCTCTCCCAAAAATCAAATCCTTCCTCTATAGAGTTTGTGCTCAAGTTGTAGCTTTTGGAGAGGGTTTTTGGAAACTATGCATTCCAATCGATCCATCTTGTAAGAGATGTTGTTGTGACATGGAAACCATTGATCATATTTGTTGGAATGTCCTTTTGCTAGAGCAACGTGGTTCAACAATACTCTTTTTTGGTGTGCCCAACAAAGGGGGTGCCAAACTTGCTCCATGTTTGAAACATTGGGATCATATTCGCTTCCCAAATAAAGTGAGAGCTACAGAAACATTGAGCTTGTGTACCTTCTTATGTCAGAGAAGCCCGTGGAATTTAGATCGTATTCACTAAACAACCAATGGATATCAAGAAACGAGTTCATTTTCAACCAAAAAGAATGGACTCCTATCGTGGTCTTCATTCAAGCAAAAAAAAGTTTTCAACGAGTTTTGGTCAGCTAGAAAATTTTTTGTTGTTCAATCATCCCCTCTCAGTCTCTAAGCTCAGTAGTTCATTAGTGTCGGTCTCCCCCGCCTGCTAACTTTTCAAAATTGAAATGTGACGCAACTCTTACATGGAGGTATAGGTGTTGTTTTGAGGAATCACTTGGGACCCCCATCTCATGTATTTTTATGAACCAACATCATTCCATGATAGTCTATTGGGAGTGGCCTTAACAGTGCGCTTTGATCTATTTTGGGCTTTCAACACCTTGCTTCATCCTTTATTTAGCATTTTTTTCTTCTTCTCTATTTCTAGGGATGCAGATTCTTTTGCGCATACCCTAGCTCAAAAGGTTGTATTTTTTGGCAAGACATTGTGGCCTATGTCCACTCACTCGCTTCAAGATCATTCTAAAGAGTGTTTAATATGTTTTTTATCTTATCTTTTGTTTTTTGGGGATCATAACTAACCACCACTACTAATGGGGTCACCATATGTTGTTAGTGTGGGATAAGGAGAAATATCTGGGTTACTAACCAAACATGCATAGGATTTAGGCTAGTGCTTTAGGCTAGTGCTCTAAATCCTATGGCCAGTGCTCTACTGCGTTTGATGACCTACACCACTCCAAAGGGGCTTCTCCATTTTTTTCTCCTATCTTTTGATAATTTGGATCCATATGGATGTCGTTTTTGCACTGCCATGGAATTACATGAGAAATTCTCTCCTACTTAGAGAGAAAGAATGCCACCTGGTCATGTGTTGTGGCATGCACCTACACCTAGACACAGTCGGATGTGAAATGACTCATATACCCTTGCTTTTCCATTGGGATGAGGTGATCATTTCATACTCAGCTGTGTCTGGGCGCAGGTGCACGCCAAAGTGCGAATGGGTGGCGTTTCTTTTCCCATTTTTTTTATAGTCTGAAGACTTCGAACTGAATAACGGATTTTTTTTTCAGATGATTCTTATCCGATGTCTGGTATAGATCAGAGACCAATAATTCCGATTGCTCCGTGGCCCATCCCTTTGGCCTTTGATTAGTAACTCTGTAACTTATTATTTTATTAAAAACTCACCGAAAAAAAACTCTGTAACGTTTATTAGCGCCCCCACCCACCAAACAAAAAAAAAAAAACTCTGTAACTGCACAAAAGCCGATGGAATGGAACCCACCGTACGCACAAATGCCTTTTCATCCTATTGTGTCCACTCTGTAGAGAGTGTGGTCTGCCTTTTGGTCTCCCTTCATCCTTCTCTCCGTCTCTTCGTTCTGATCGCGAGCCTCCGTAGTAGTCCCATTCTCTTACTTTCTCTCTCCTCTTGTAGCTGTAGATAATGGCTGTAAAAGGGAAGAAGGTGAAGGGGAAGCAGGTTGCTGGAAAAGGGTCATCGGGAAAGAGGAAACGTGATGATACGGACAAGACTGGCAAACGGAAGAGAAATAATCCTGGCGTACTCCAGTTTTTCGACGTCGCCGCTGATGTTGAAGACGAAGAAGATCAAAGCGAAGACGATTGGTTTTCTGACGATGGTAAATTCGTTTATTCTTCCAAATTGCCTCTTTCGATTCCTTTGCTGTGTTCACTGCAGTGTATTATGTACTCTATACTATATAGGGTTTCATTTCTGTCATTTCGTGGGGGCTATCGCAGCAGTCTTCTGATTGTTTCACCTTATTCTGAACTTCTTACGGTATTTAGGGCTCATTTGGTGGGTATGATCGTAGGGTTTGGTTCCTGTGATGAATATTCTTTTGAATGCAAATGTGAGTGCATATAATTGCTTTTATGCTTATATTGGCATGCATTTCGGGCTTTGACTTCTCTTTATTCTTACATGCACTATATGCTTAGGTCTAGAAGTGGATGCATGTAATGCGGGTTGTAGCCTTGTGGGTGTATGTACGCATGTGGTGATGTGTTGATGCTTTCGGGTATTATTACATGGTGGTGGTGGTGGTGATGGGGGGGGGGGGGGGAACTGTTACTGCAGAACTTACCAATGTTTACTGGATGGGGGTTTCACAGGGTAACCAGTCTTGTAAGTGTTGGTTAAATTAGTGCATAAATGCCTTATGGCAGCTTATGGGAGGCCCAAGAGATGCACAAAATCCTTGGCTTTCTAATTGATTAAATTAGTGCCATAAAGGCCTCGTGGCATCTTATGGGAGGCCCAAGAGATGCACAGAACCCTTGTTTTTCTATAATCCTGTAAAATTTCAGCAAGCAACATGTTTTCAAAATATGGTAAAATCAAAGCCTTTTCATTTTTAGAACTTCTGGATATTTTGACCTAAAAGTTGACACTTGGACACGTAGAAGAGAAGAACCAAATACATGGTGTGTCATATGATTGGAGTGGAGCCCAAAGTTCCATTTGATTTGGTTATACCAGAGTTTTTCGTTGGTCAAGGACCTCAATTACTTCCAAGATATTATTTGGTCATAGATACCCCCTTAATAACTATTTTATTAAAAGCTTAGCATGATTAGATAATCTTTGAACCATCTAAATTAATAGGAATTGTTGGAACTCATTTTATATTCTTCTCCTTTATTCTAATGAATGATAAAAAAACACACAGTTATGCTGATTGTTTGTTATAGGTAATCTCTTGCCCCTCCCCCCCCCCCCAAAAAAAAAAAAAAAGAAAAAAAAGAAAAAAGAAAAAAAAAGAAAAAGGAATGTCATAAGGTTTATTTGGGTATTTTTGATCCAGTCCAAGTTAACAAGGAGTCATTCAGGTAATGTGTCTTAAGGTTGTTTTCTAGTCAAGGTATAACCGTTATATGAATTTAACAGACTCTATGCAGAATAGGTTATAGCTGCATTGTTATACAGAGAATCGGTTATTGATTCAATCGAACCAATGTTGCATCGTTTCTGTTATTATCCATTATAAAAGAAAGAGTTGAACTTGCTGCTGTAAATCTGTCCTAATTTACTTGTACCGAAAGCTACTGCAACATATAACTGATATATCTGTTACTCGACTTACTTCTATTACCTTATCATCCACCTCTATTAGGTTACATCCATTATCATCATTGTTCGCTTGGGGGTGGGGGTGGGGGTGGGGAGTGGAGGAAAGCTGGCCTCTCTCTTTATCCTATGGGGTTTATTTCCCATCCACTCCCTTTCTAATTTGCGCATCCCAAATTACTCCTGTTTACTGTCATATCAAATGCGGAAGAGACCATCTGTTTCTTTCATCCATTTCTTTTTATGGTTTCTGGTTTCCTTCTTCCTTAGTTGCTGCAATATGGATCTATTATAATATCGCTCTTCAAGTAGTGGTTTTATTTCAGGCAACTGTTTGGTTCTATTTGTTTCCTTTAACTGAACCTTCATACCTTGTTCGATAAGTGCATTTCATTTAGGGATGCCTCCACACCCCCGGTCCCTGAGGTTTACCAACCGCATCAAGCATAGCCTACCACAAACATATTGCATGTGCTCTAAAAACTATTCTTTTCCGGAGGACTGAGGGAAACCTTACTCTTTAGCTGTGATTAAGGTTTTTTTGTTGCTATTATCTTTTGCAATTTATGAGTCTGTCCATTGTTTCGAGTTCTTTGGTTCTTTGTTTGTCCTTGTTATGCGGGTGCTATTCGTTTTTAATCTTTACCAATTTTTGTACCAACTGGTTGGTTTGCCTCAATTTATGATCGCTGGCCGATTGGTTGGTTTTTCAGGATATATCAGAAAACTTATCTGAAGCTACAACCCAACAGTTCAGTTCAACTGAACCCTCTCTCACTCTCTCTGTGTTCAATATTTTCTACATGAGAACATAGGATATTCTATGCGATTGCTTGAAACTGGTTAATTGAAAATTGAAAGGATTCATGATCGTGTGTTTTTTTTTTTTTCTTCCTTTCAGTTTCATCTAACCTCGCCACTAGATCTGTAATGGCAGTCTGGTCGGTGCATCTTTAATGCTTGTAATGAATTCTGACTTATGAGGATATACTGGTATAATCTGAGCCTAGTTTGCTGAGGAGTGTCATAGTTTGTTTCAGTGGCAGGAAAGCTCTTTTCGTGTCTTGGAAGATGCTCCAAGGGTTTGTTGCTTCTTTTGTTTATAATTTCAGTGTCCAACCAGTAGATTTATCACATCCAATTGTTTATCAATTGGGACAGATTTTTTGGATAAGACTGACGCAGAGCTAAAGGACAAGAATGAAGCTGGAAAATCCCATCACCTCCCTTTTATTCCTAAAGAAGAGGAGCTGAGTGATGATGAGCTTGCAGAACTGTTGAAAGAACGTTACAGGCCTGGTTCACGGCATGTTGTCTATGCTGAAGACGATTATGAGGATAAAAGTTCTCTTGCAGGAAATGGGCTTATGCCTTCTGATGACGATCCAACCATTTACAAAGTCAAGTGCATGGTATGATATCTGATTATTTAGTTGTCTCCGGACACCAACCATTGAAACAGTTGTATGACATATTTCACTGCTTTTTCTGAAAATCTGTTGGGTGCAGGTTGGACGTGAGCGATATTCAGTATTCTGCCTTATGCAAAAGTATGTTGAATTGCAATCTCTTGGAACCAAGCTGCAGGCTATTTCTGCTTTTTCTCTTGAGCATGCAAAAGGTTATATGTTCATTGAAGCTTATAAGGAATTTGATGTAGTTGAGGTATCTCCTGTTACCTGTTAGTCTGTTGCTGAAAAAATTTATCGATATTCTATACTTTGTATATAAATTCTTGCAGCTATTGTCTTGATTATTGTGGCCAGGAAGCAGTTTATTGCCGTTATTATTGTTAGTATTGTTACTATATAAGATACTAATATAGGATTGACAATATTTTCGCTTCAGGCATGTAAAGGGCTTTGTAGTATATATTCCAGTAGATTGTCAAGTGTACCAAGAAATGAAGTTTCTCATTTATTCATCACAAGAAGTAAGACCAGTGAAGTTTCTGTGGGCTCATGGGCTCGCATGAAATATGGGATATACAAAGGTGATTTAACACAGGTATGTTTTGTGTTCTTTAGTACACAGGTTGCTGGGTTTCAACTTCCAAGTGCATTTAGTGTTTATGTTTTCTATGTGAAATTTGTTTCTGTAGGTTGTGGCTGTCAATGCTGCACGTAAAAGAGCAACAGTAAAGCTTATCCCAAGAATTGATCTACAAGCTATCGCCAAAAAACTTGTATTAAGTTCTCCTTGTTACAGAAGTTAATTTTGGATTGATTGTCAATTATTAAGCAATTAGCAGTAAATGCGTACATGTTTTCTGTATTTTATGGTCTAATAAATCATAGTTGCCAAGGCATCACCTAGCACCTAGGCGTCCAGACGGTTTTCTCATATGACCTAATTAGGTCATGAAACTTGCAGGACATCCTATTTCAGGCCTTATAAACATGGTGGAACCCTTAGTTTTTTTAAAAACACACCCAAAATGGCAGTTTGATTTAGGACCCTAGGTTGGTAGTGTACGCTGTATATCTATATATATGGATATGACCTATTCCATTGTGATCAAGTGGTCATGGGTTTGAGTCTGGAAACAGCCTCTCTGTGAAAGCTGGGGTAAGGCTGCGTACATTATGACCCTCCCCAGACCCCGCAATGGCTGGTGCCTCGTGCATTAGGTACACCCTTTAGAACAACTTAAATAAGCAATATGAATGAAAAGACATCAAATTATGATCCATTTCATAAATCATACATCTAACATTGTTTGTTATATAGAGTCAAATATAATTGAGTCAACATTTAACACTACAAGCAAATCTCCTCCAAATGTTGTTCTTGAGCATTAAATCCAAGTGTTCTAAGCTTTGTTTTGGTAAGATTTGGAGCTGTTTTCTTCATGAACTGGCATAACCAGTTGAGTTTATCGAGAATAGGTCGAAATTGCGACCGAGAAAAGTCGAAACATGGTATTTATATAATTGACGTTGTGACATTTCGGCAAGATACCGAAATTTCGGCCAAGAAAATGTATTCTTCTTATTTTGCACCCTATCTCGAGTCGAAACTGAGAAAATTGCTGAGATCTTGCAAGACCTCGAACACTTCCTTAAACCAACCTGATTTTCTCTCCACAGGACCTATAATTTTAGTAGGCATTAAATTCGCAACTACTCCGAATAGGTTCCAGGGCGAAACTGGAATTAGAACCATGGATAGATGAGCTTGCTGGCATTGTGCCTTGGGATTGGTACATGATTAACTTATTGCGGAGGATGAAACAGCACTTGACTACAATTTTCTGCTAGAGGTCTCAGCAGCCTCCATTATGGCTCTTACAAGGATGTCAAATGAATCAAAATATAGTCTTTGTTTTTGTATTGTCAGTTAGAGCAATCAATATTTTGCATCGTACTTGTTTGTTTTGTCATCTATGTAATACTTGGTGCCGATTTCATTTGCAGAGTGGTGAAGGAACTGTCAAACGAACTTCTGTCCCGGCACCTAGACTGATAAGTTCCAGCGAACTTGAGTAAGTTATGTAATCTTCTTCTCTAAGAGAGTATTGCTGGATGTTGATTGCATTTTTTTTCCTGCTTCACTTCTGTGTGCTTAATATCTGTAGGGACTTTCGGAAACATATTCAATATCGACAGGATCGTGAATCGGGCTTTTATTTCGAGATAATTGATGGCTTGATGCTGAAAGATGGTTATTTGTACAAAAGAGTATCCATTGAGTCGCTATGCTGCTGGGATGTGGTGCCTTCAGCTGATGAGCTCCAGAGGTTTGAGGCTTCTAAGGAACATCAATCTGATGATACCGAGTGGCTTTTGGGGCTTTATGGTGAGGGAAGGGGAAAGTTTCCCGAGATGAGTGACAACGAGAAAACCAATGTATCCAAAGGTACATCAGGGACTATGCATGGGAGTGGTTTTGAACTGCATGATCTTGTGTTTTTTGGGTAAGTCTCTATCACCACACAAAATCACTCGATGTATAGCAACTCTAAGGTTTTTATGCATTTCCTTGGTTTATTTTTCTCTTGGATTGCAGTGAGAAAGATGTTGGTGTTATCATAGGCATGGAGGAGAGTGACAGATTCCAGGTAGTCAAATTTAGTTTATTTTCTTCTCTCTCTAGCACTGGCTATTTATGTCTACCTTTGGTTGTTTAGATACTCAAAGACAGTGAGGGGGAAGTAGAAACTGTGACTGTTGAGCTGGATGAGTTGAGAAGTGGATCTGACGATGGAAAGTTTACCCCTTTAGATCATCACAGGGAGACCATATCCATCAATGATGCTGTTAGTGTTTTAGAGGGTCCATTTAAGGTATGATGTTTTGAGTTCATGAGTTCTGTATCTTTCACTGAAATAGATAGTTAGATACACCTTAAAATTCCTAAATAGCTGCTGTTGATTCTTGTATTGCAGGATCGGCAGGGGGTTATTAAACAAATGTACAGGGGCACCCTCTTTATCTTTGATGAAAACCAACTGGAGAGTGGTGGTTACTTCTGTATTAAGTCCCACTTCTGTGAGAAATTGAAGCATTTGAAGGATGCTTCTCAGGAAAATGTTGTATGTTATACCAGAGATTTGATGTGGGTTTAATAATCTCAGTTCCTATTCTTAAGATTTTATATTTTTTGTTTTTCTAGGATGATGGACCAGGACCCCCAGGCTTTCAGGATTCCATGGCATCTCCCAAATCACCTTCATCATCCCCAAAATCTTCTCCACCCAGAAAACCTTGGGAAGCAAGGGGCAACTTTCGCGATTGTATGTATCTGAGTTTTCAGTGTCTTTGTTCAAACTTCAAAGAGCTTAGTCCTAAAAGCTTAAGTTGTGGTTCACTTCTAATTTCGTTGCTCAAATGTAGCCAACAACAATGGCCAAGGAGATAGTGATGGAATATTCTCGATTGGGCAAACTGTGAGAATCAGAGTTGGTCCTTTAAAGGGTTACTTGTGCCGTGTCATTGCCATTTATCGCTCTAATGTTACTGTTAAGCTCCATTGTCAACTGAAGGTTCTTTCAGGTTGGTTAGTTGCTGACAGTTGGTTCTGTGTACTGGTAGGTTAAGTTTATTTATAATAATTTTCTCCATGTTTCTGTAGTTAAATGTGAGCATCTTTCGGAGGTTCGTGTGAAGACTTCCGGAGAGTCTTTTAGGTATATCTTATGTTTTGGATTATTTCTGGAAACATATGCTGGGGATGTAAAAATGGTTGAATTTCTTTACTGGTAGTCTATTTATCCATGTTCTGATTCAGATCTATTTCTTTCTTTGTAAAGCAGGGATCCTGCTTCCAAATCAGAAATTGGAAATCAAGATTGGTCGAGAGGTATGGATATTGCAGCCTCTCTCCCTGAGCTGGCAAAGTATAGATGCATGTTGCTTATGCACTAATATTTGGCACCTGTACCTTTTCATGGTTAATTCCTGATGACAATAGAAATATGATGTATCGCAGTAAGGGTTAAACTTGCTGCATCACAGTACCCATTGGTCCTGTTGTTGGGTTGGGTATTACTTTCTATTTAGGGACCCTAGTCCCATCAAAATACCTTGTGTTTTCTGGCAATGTACTACCCTCCTTTGTGTCTAGTGTATTGCCAACAAAGTGGTAGCTAGCAACACTCTCAACAGATATTAGACATTCTGAATGATATCAAGCGGGTTTTTTCACGCTTACTTTTCAGAGATGGTTTTTTAGCTTTTTTTTCATTTTAGTATTTTGTTTTTGTTCTTCTTTGTTGGCATGAGATGGTGTGATTACATTAAAACTAAAGCCAGGATGTCTGCAAGTAAGATTCAACTGTGGAGCTATGGAGTCCAAATCAAGAACCACAAAAAGAAGCTCATTGAAACACCCTTCACCATAACAAATTCTTCCATAACATTTGGGGATACTGAGAGGCCAATTGTACAAAGATCATCAACTACAAAGGACTCTGATGACCCTCAAAATGTGGACTATCTAAACCACCTCCATCAAGAATGTCTTGAATCGTGGCAAAATTCGCTACATCAACAATGAAAACTATGCATATAAATGCATCGGCCTTAACCCATACACCTTCACTCAAATTTTAAGCTTCACGTTGTCAATTTGCTTCTAACAGTTGACCAACCTGTCTATGTGGTGACCCAGGTTTATTACCTGCTAGTACCCTGCTAGTACCAACCTAAAACTAGAGATTGAGAGAGAGGCTCACCAAGTGTAGTTTCCATTCAGGTAGGTGAAACAGAAAACCAATTCACAAAGATCTTTGTAATTCATTAGAAGAAGGGTGCAGAGAAGAAGCCATCCACATTTAGACACAAGATTGTTGATGTCACCGACTCGTATGATACCCTCCCTTGGTCTTATATCCAATTTAGATTACACCTCATAGTTTCTTATGACTTTCAAAGAAAGAACAAGGTATCAACATATTTTCTATGATGCTTATTGTGGAACCTAGCTTAGTCAAATCTTCAAATGATAGAGTTAGGTTTCAAGTAGCCCAAGTGTGGAGTAGAACAGGAGTTTGGAGCCATCACATTTACATGTTACAAAGATTTGACATGCACATATAAATGCATGCGTGTCTCGGGTGTTCCTTTGTACTAAGCAATTAAGCATCTATGTTTGTATTTTTGTCATTTGGATTTTCAAGAGCTTGTATGTTTCTAATGAAGCTGAGGGAATTAATCATGGAGTTGTATTTATCACTCTCCTATAACAGAACAAGCTATTTATTGGTCAGATACTATTAGTTAATGAGTTGAGAGGATTGAGCAATTTTATACTATGGTCCTCTCTCCCTCTTTCTCATTTTCTGATAAATTGCATTTGATATGGCATTTGTTCCCCCTTCCCACTTGGGGTTCTTTTTCCCCCCTCCTCCTGGTAACCTTTTCTGGCTACTGTTTTATAGCTGTCCAGAAGGAAGGCCTGAGAATTTCAGAAAGCCAATATGAATTTTATACAATTAGGTTTATAAATTTGACTTTCTATTTTAACTGAATATTCTTTAAACTGATTATAATGAGTGTCATATGCCATACAATTTTGCTGTCTTATATCTGTCCTGTCCTTCAAATTACTCTTATGATTTGTTATGCCCGTATAAGTGCTGTTTTCTTAAGTAATTACTCTTAAGATGCTAAGTGGCGAAGCAACTCTACCAAATTCAGGTCCCTTAATTTATTAAATTTCATCTTCTTTTTTTTTTTTTGGTTTATAGTCAGTTACTTCTGAAATTAATATGAGGTGTTGAATGCTATGTTTGTCATGTCTCCTTTGACCTAATCTCAGTGAAGTACAACTGATTTAGTTCTCCTGATTCTTGTCACTCTTGTCATGTGTACTGATGTGTGGCATGGTGCCTTCATTTTTGAAGATCTGATGGACGGAAAGGGAGCATTTGGAGAAAGTAATGGATGGAATTCTTCGGGATTGTCTACTGGGAGGTATGGTACATTTTGATGAAAATATGGTGACAGGGCAGAATTTGTTGATATTTGATTGATTGCTTGTAATGGATTTCTCCAGGATTTATTGATTTTTGGGGGCTTTACACATTGGTATTTAATGACATTTTAATAAAACTTTTTACAATAGGTTAGGCGGTTGGAAGATGTCTGCTCCAAATTGCCTATCTAAAATGGCAATAAATATGTCTTGTGAGGGCTTTTGACCTCGTTGCATCTAACTATTGAAATCTAGTTGTTACCTTGTGTTGGGAGACAATTTAGCTGAGGAGGTTGAAGTTGACAAAGATTAATTGTAATTAAATTAGAGACTGGATTTTCTTTTTGTTATTACTTATTAAAAAGGTTCTGACTGTGGTGTTATTATGGGTTCTTGAGCATGATTCTATATAATGGGCCCATGAGTGCATTCTACACTAAGATGGCTTTTAATTGGCTTTTGGTCCGACGTTTTTAAGAGATTTTTTTCTTATTTTTGTAGTTTAATAATAATAGAAACTGTTTCTTTTGTCGGTCCAAGTCAAGGAGTTAGGTGTCTAGCTGTTTTATGAAATTTTTATTTGTAATAGCCCTGGATTTATGATGGGCTTTTGGTATATTGAATATTGGGTGAGGTATTAGGTGATTATCCACGTCCCAAGAGCTTTGCTTGCTTCTATTTTGATAGTTACTGTAATTACAATTTACTACCAAAAAAAAATAATTACAATTTAATGTTACTAAATTACTTGTTTGTTGCTGCTTTTGCTTGCAATCTAAAAGCTTTTCAGGACTTTTTCTATTCCCCTCCCCCCTTTTTTCCTTTTTGGAAGAAGCCTGTAAGCCGTGTGAGGGAATCAAGAGTGATCAAAGATGTGAGGCTTGTCCTAAATGCCAACGGGTGTGAAATGTTCAGGTATTGAATGAAACAAAAATTCAAGGCACAAACTACAAAGAAAAAAGTATATTGATGGAAAAAATTGCATTTACACTCTATTTTTATGAGGTCAACACTGGAGCAACAACCTCTGATTAATGACAATGAAGCTGATGACAAAGACGATGGTCATAGTGATGTATCTCCCACCTTTAGATGTTTAGGGGTAAATTCCTTCACACATACTCAGCTAACTAACAAATCCTCCTTGGAAAAGGGGTGTTCAATTGATAGCATCTGTATTTAGGTTCCTGTCCTATTATGTAGTTTGTGTGCTGTTTTTATGGTCCTTGCGACCATTGTAGTTACTGTACTATCTGGTTCTGATCTTCCCCACCCTCTCAGTAAAATCTGTTATTTATAAAAAAAAACAAAACCCTCTGTGAATGACTGTATGACCAATATGGCATCACTTAGTCACTTTGCCATTGCCTTGGTGCCATGACAGCTGTGCCCATAATTTGTCTTCCATCTTGAGTCGAAAAAGGCTGGAATTTGCATTCTTCACTCCATTGCCCCTGAAGTTGTAGGTCAGTATGGCGATATAGATGTGGTTTTGACACATGCAAGCTGATAGATTAACTCAATCTTGAAGACCTCTCATACGAAAATACCTTACCATTTGACTGGTATATAGCCATCCAATCTTTGCTCAATATTTTTCATTGCTTGAAAAGAAGAGAAAGAACATAATATGGGTTAGTTGGTGGCAATTGTTCGTTTTGGTTGAATTTGTGGAGTTGTGAAGACCTATCATACCAAAATTTCTTACGATTTGACAGGTATATGGCCATCCAACCTTTTCTCAATATTTTTCATTGCTTGAAAAGAAGAAAAAGAACTTAACTATGGGTTAGATGGTTGCAATTATTCGTTTTGGTTGAATTTATGGAGTTGGTATCTTGCGTAGTCGTTTTACCTCCCTTTGGGCTATGGATGTGTAATTTGGATGTACCCTTGGAGGAAGTGTGCAAAAGACAGTCTAGGAGATGATGTGGGTAGATGGAAAATAACTAGTGAAAATTGTAGGTTTTGTTGTCAAGGGCATCCCTTCTTTCATTTTAAATTTCACAATAATCATATTCAGATGATTCTAAATGAGCTCAAAATTGTGTGGTTGAGGTCTAGAGAAGCCTTGAAAAGTAATGACTAATGTAGCTGCCCCCTAAAATTCCAGACAAAGCGTTATTTGATTTGAGTCGAGTTAAGCTGCACTGAAGCAAAATATGTTATAAAATATCCATTTCTGTTACCTCATTAAAAAAAGCACAATTTTGTAGTAATGTAGTCTTTACATGTGAATTATGCCCTTAAATTAACATGCTGCTCATCTTCAAAGACTGTCACTATCTTTAAACTTTTCCTTTCAGGGTTTTTGTCATTGCTTGACCTGTATTGGTTTTAGCTGATCTGCAACTCTGCTTTTTAAGATTTGGTGATTCCTTCTAGGCTTTAATTGACGGAGGCTTTATCTATTTCGATGCATACCTGATAAATCCATGCTGTTTGCAGGAATTCTTGGCCTGATTTCTCTGCCTCTGGCTTTTCGGTTGGTTTATTTCCTTCTTCATTCACACCATTTCTGTGGTATTTACATTTTATGTTTTTATTCATTTTTCAATCATTTTGATCATCTAATGTGGAGTTTTCTGCTTGTTAATTCAGACCGAGTCCCCTTCTGCAAATCCTTTTCAGTCCACAGCAAGTGATCCTAAAAAAGGTATGTTGGAGTACCATCTGCCCTGGCATGTTAATGTCCATGATATAGGTGTTTAAACAATTTTAGAATGCATAGATATGCATTTACATGCATGTATATATGCACGAGAAACATGTGAGATTATATTGCAAGGGAAAGAAAACGCTACCTGGGACTCTGGGAGCATGCGGTGCACTGCCCCTGCACCCAGACACGGGAGGTCCTGCCCCCCCCCCCCCCCCCCAAGTAAATTCCGCGTTTCCATGGGTGCGTCAGTTATTTCGCCCTCCCGTGTCTGAGCGCAGGGGGCAGTGCACCGCACACGCCCAGGTAGCGTTCTTTCTCCCATTTTGCAAATGCTTATTATTTAAATGGACCATCTTTTAAGTTTTATCACTCCATACTCCAGTCAGTCGATCTCTTCTGTTACCAACTTGACTCGGATTCTTACATTTTAGATGATTTCCCCTCTCCGTCTATGATATAAGTTTTCCAATTTAAAAATGCATAGATAAGCATGTACATGCATGAATATATGCACGAGAAACATGTGAGGTAATATTGCAAATACTTATTATGTAAATGGATAATCTTTAAACTTTTATCACTATATACTCCAGTCAGTTGATCTTCTTCTGTTATCTGCTTGACAAGCAATTAACTTGACTGGGTTTCTTACAGATTGATGACTTCTTTTACCCTTTTCCATATGGCTTGTCTTAATTTTAGCAGCCCTGGGAGAGAATTGGTTGGGATTTGAATCATCTGATTGGGTTGGGTTTTTCTTGCTGCAAATTTTCTAAAATTGGGATCACAAGTTGGACTTTGCTATTTGTCTGAGATTCTTAACTCAACTCAACTCTTTCTCAGCCATATAGTTCCTATTTCACCAATCAACTCTATACAAAGACATACTTTATTAGTTGTACCCCACTCCCAAGCTATGCATGTCTGTCCTCACCACTTCTGCTAGAGTCACTTTAGGCCTATCCCTGGTTCTTTTAGCTCCTCCAATCTGAATCATACTATTCTTCTTTGCAGGTTCATTTAAATGTCTCTGTTACATTTCATTTCTTTGAACTTGTCGTTCATTGGAGCTACTCCTAATGTAGCTCTAAATTGGTCATTCTTTATTTTATCTTTTCTAGTTTTACCACTTATCCATCTCAAAATCCTCATTTCTGCTACACTAAGTTTGTTTAGATGCTGTTTCTTCACCTTTCAGCATTCCGCTCCATGTATCACTGATGTTTGGCTGAGATTCATTTCCCAAAAAATAGTCCCATAACCTTTTTTTTTTTTTTTTTTTTTGGCTTAATAGGGATGCATATATGTATTTTTATTTGTTGATTCATTTTTTCTTGTTTGTCACTTGTAAATTACAGACGAAGGAGATGATGCTTGGGGAAGCAAGTTGGGTCCAACTGCTGGTAATAAAACTACGGACAGCTGGGAAACAGCAATTGGTTCTCGTGAAGATCAGAACTCAGCGTGGGACAAAGTAGCAACTAAGAACAAGGCCCAGGATGCCGTCAATGATAAGGTTGGCAATTGGGGTGGGAGTGCAGACTGCTGGGATAAATCTACTGCTAAAGATGGCTTTGGCAGCAGTAAGTCCGATGGCTGGGAAAAAGCAAAGTTTCCGAATGAAGGGAAGGCAGGCTGTTCAAGAGATGCAGGTGACAGCTGGGACAAAGACCAGGGCTGGAGTGCAAGTCAGTCTGAGAAATGGGGTGGTATGAAAGAAAATCGTGACGGTGAGCCAATGGATCAGAAAAAATCGGATGATCTTTGGCATAAAGGGGAAGTTGGGCGTGTAAATCATGCGAGTGGATGGAATTCTGATGCTATTAGACAAGATCAACCAAATTCTTGGGATAAGGGGAAACAAATTGTCGGAAATGATGGTTCAGCACTGGACTCTGAAGGTAAATCTAAAACTGATAATGCAAACCAAGAAGAGTCTGGGGGGAGAGCCACTGATTCTTGGAAGGGGGAGGGTGGTACAGCTGGAAGTAGAACAGATTGGAACAGTGCAACGGCTGCAGGAGGTTGGGGTAGTGTGGCAGGCAGTTCTTTAGCAAAGGGCGATCAAGGGAGTAGCTGGAACAAAGACAAAGGCTGGAGTGCAAGTCAATCTGAGAAATGGGGTGGTATGAAAGAAAATCGTGAAGGTGAGCCAATGGATCGGAAAAAATCGGATGATCTTTGGCATAAAGGGGAAGTTGGCAATGTAAATCATGGCAGCGGATGGAATTCTGATGCTACAAGGTGCGATCGACCAAATTCTTGGGGCAAGGGGAAGCAAACTGATGTAAATGATGGTTGGGCTCTGGACTCTCAAGGTAAATCAAACACTGATAATGCAGACCAAGAGAACTCGTGGGGAAAAGCTGCGGATACTTGGAAAGGGAAGGGTGGCACAACTGGAAGCAAGACAGATTGGAACAGTGCAACAGCTCCAGGAGGTTGGGGTAATGCACCTGACAGTTTTATTGCAAAGGGAGATCAAGGAAGCAGCTGGAATAAAGACAAAGGCTGGAGTGCTAGTCAATCTGGGGAAAGAAATATGAAAGAAAACCATGACAAAGTAAATCTAGAAGACTCTTGGGGCAAAGCTTCAGACAGTTGGAAAGCAAAGGATGGTTCAAGTGGAAGTAAGTCAGACTGCTGGAACAGTGCAACAGCTGCTGGTGGTTGGAATGCAAGCCAGACCGAGAATAAGGGTGGTACCAATGGTGGATGGAACAGGCCAAGGGCAGCTGGTGCTGATGAAACATTGGCCTGGAGAGAAGGGGATGCTACAGAAAATGAAACAGATGGAAGAAAAGAAGATCAAAATGGCTGTTGGGGCAAACCAAAAAGTTTTGATGGGGGTCGGGGTTCTGGTGGGAGAAGAGGAAGAGGAGGAAACAGAGGAGGAGGTAGAGGTAATTTTGGTAGGGGTAGATCTTATGGTGGGAGTGAAGGTGGGAGCCAACCCAGATGGAGTAATGGATCAAATGGAAGTGAAGGTGGGGGTGGAGATGGATGGAATAATAGCGAAGCGTCCAATGAAAATCAGTCATCTGGTTGGCAGCGAGGAGAAAGTGGTGCAGGAGGGAATCAATCTGGTTGGGATAAAAGCAGTTGGAGTAACCCCAAAGGTTCTGCTGAGAACCCTTCTGTTTGGAATCAAGGATTTGGTGCGAATGATGCAGATGTGCATAGAGATCAAGGGCGCTCATCAGGTCCCAGTAGAGGAGGCTTTGAATATAGGGGCCGTGAAAGGAGCAACCAATCGAGTGGCTGGGGCAGAGGACGGGGTTCGGGCGAGGAAGGTTCTTTTAGGAGGGAAGGTGGGGGTGGAGGTGGTTGGAATAGTAGCAATGTTTCCTCTGAAGATCAGCATACCGGTGGGAAAAGTGGAAAAAGTGATATGGGGGGAAATCAAGCATCTGGTTGGGATAGAAGCAGCAGTTGGAATATTCCCAAAGTGTCAAATGAAAACCAGTCATCTGGTTGGCAGAGAGGGGAAAGTGACGCAGGAGGAAATCAATCTACTTGGGATAAAAGCAGTTGGAGTACGCCCAAAGGTTCTGCTGAGAACCCGGCTGTTTGGAATCAAGGATTTGGTGCGAATGAAGCAGATGGACATACAGATCAAGGACGTTCATCAGGTCCCACTAGAGGAGGCTTTGAACATAGGGGCCGTGGAAGGAGCAACCATTCTAGTGGCTGGGGCAGAGGGCGAGGTTCTGGTGAGGAAGGTTCATTTAGGCGGAACAATGATACAAATGATAGTGAACATGGGTGGAGTGGCAGTGGTCGTGCTGATAGTTGGAACCAAAGAGGTGGCTTCGGAAATAGAGGCCGTGGGAGGAGGGATCAATCTGGTGGTGGCAGGGGCAGAGGACGAGGTTCTGGTAGGGAAGGTTCATGTAACTGGAACCAGAACAATGGTGATGGTCAAGGAGATCGTGTCAGCAGTTGGAACCAAGGAAGTGATGCTGGTAAGGGACAGTGGCAGGGTTGGAGTGTTGGACATAGTGGTCAAAGTAGAGATGGAGGTGGTTCTTCAGAGGCTGGTGGAGCAAGCTCCTTGGGCAAAAGACAAGATGAAAGTGAGTAGGGAAATTCATTCTCAACTTCGATGAACTAGTTATGTTAAAAGTTTTTTGGTATATTACATTACATTAGATTTTATAAGTCATAGGCACGTAGGTTCAGAGTTATGTATGGAATTCCTTTGGTTACAAATATTTCTTTTTGTCCCTGTGGATACTTGAGTGAAAGATCATAATTATTTTAAATTTTTTTTTGGGGTATTGTAACTGTACAATTCCTATGTTATGTTATTCTTCTGCAGATCCATGGGGTAATACCACTGGTTCTTGGGGAGCAAGCTCCGTAGGCAATCGAAAAGATGAAAGTGAGTAGAGAAATTGATGATATAGTAATAGTAAAGTTTATTTGTATGCTATATATACCTTAGATTATGTTGATTGAATTTGAAAATTTAGATGGAGTTTGTGCATTAAATCCAATTGGATCCAATACTTCCTATTTTGATCCCTCTGGACAGGGTAATAATATCTGAGTTGACAGGTCCAATTCACTTTCAGAATGAGTCTGGTTATGTTATGTTCTGTTGTTACTTATACAATTGTTTTGTTGTGATATTCTTCCGCAGATCCAGGGGGTGATACCACTGGTACTTTTGGAACCAGCTCTTCGAGCAAAGGAAAAGATGAAAGTGAGTAGCGAAATTAGTTTTCAACATTGTGGAAACAGTAATATTAAAGATTACTGGTGTACTATATAACGTTACATTTTGTTTGGATTTTGTACCCTAGATTGAGTGTATGAAATTCAGTTGCATTCAAGTAATTTGTATTGCCCCTGTTGTCTGTGCCAATATTTTAGTTAGAGGTTTTAATTTTGTTTGGAATGAGTCTGGTTATGTTGTAACTTTAGAATTCCCTGTTATTCTTCCACAGATGCATGGGGCAATGCCGCTGGTTCTTGGGGAGCAAGCTCTTCCGACAAAGGAAAAGAAAGTGAGTGGGAAATTTATTCTTAACTTAAAATTACTATTAGTTAAGTTCATTGGTACACTATACTACATTATGTTTAGATTAAGTCCATACCTAAATTATAGTTTGTGTATGAAAATCCAATTGTATCTAATTATTTCCTATTGAATCCCTGTAGACTGGGGAAATATTTGAGGGAATGGTGTTGATCAATTTTAGAATGGCAATCCATAGTGGGTTCTAATCCTTTTTAGAACGAGTCTGGTTATTATATTTCATATGTGACCCCTCGTTAAATATTAATCTTCCACACAGATCAATGGAGTAATGCTGCTGGTTCTTGGGGCAAGGGAAGCGGCAGTGATGGTGGTGCAAAGAGTGGATGGTGACACTGGGTGAAGTTCTTCATGGGATTATAAACAGTAGGGTTATCTTTGCCTTGAGGATTTGTAGTCTTTTGTTTCATTTAAGAGCACTGGTGATTCAGAACTGTAAACAGCAGGTTATATATAACCCTTTGTTTTAAGTTAGTTAGTTAGCCTCCGTCTTTCTGGTTGTAAATATAGCAACTTGATCCCCATTTTGATATCTTCCAACTGTTAGACCCTACTCTCTTTTCCTCCCATCACCCTCTCCTGTTTAATTTTCTAATTGCACACTAATAGGCTGTTTACTGAGGAATGGTAGGGCAAAATTCACCTGGTCCGATTGGATCAGTTGAAACCGAAAATGAGAAGAGAGAAAGAGCTCTGGTCGGCAATGACCATATTAGTTTTTCGTTGTTTGATTTACGAGCTAGTTGATTTGGTAGCTCCTTATGCATTATATTGCAGTGAGAAGACCTACAGTTCTCTAGGTTCCTAAAATAACATTGCAGATTAAATTAAAAAATAACAGGAAATAACTTCCAAATCCCATCCATCAAACAGTTCTGAGAATAAATTGTTCACTGAATGCAAGCAGTTGAGATTGCAGTCCTTTACCAGGTTAAAAGCTATACTTGGAATACCTTTCAGTGCTGCTTTGGGTGCACAGTTGCTTATTCGATTACCCATTTTGGCGTGCATTTGGTTTGAACCTGAAGAGAAGAGCACAAAATTGCACACCATCTAGCATCACTAGATAAGTGGCGACTGTATTGTTAACAGCAACTACCTGAGACACACAAGGCCATGTTTATGGTTAATAAGCCTTAGATCAAATGTCACAGGTTGGGCAGGTTCAGTTGAGTTGGAATCAAGTGGTAGAATAGATAGGTTGGACAATAATAGGTCATTGATATAGTCTCTAAACTGGTGAAGTATATGGTCAGGGTTCCACTTACAGTTTTTCATAACCAGACAAATTTCTAGGTTGTCTGTTGTCATAAGGAGTAAGCTAACAGAGTTACAATAGATAGGAGCCAGGATTTGTCACTCTTTGTTAAGGTGAGAGATAAAATAATGGACCTTTTTTTTTTTTTTTACCAAAAACTAGATATTGCTTCTGACAGAGAGCTTCGCATATCCTCTTGGAATAACTACAGGATAGTAAAGCTTGCCATATAGGCATTTTTAGAGGAAAATGATAAATTTAGGACAGACCTACTTGCCTACTAGAGGTGGGACCTACTGGTTCCACTGGTTCGCTATGTGGCAGATATTAGAGCCACCTTGGAAGGCCTTCCTATGTTGGCCATGCAAGAAATCAAAAGAGACTAGTTATACCATTATTATTTTAAGCTACAGTATATATTTTTAGGCCAAATTTTCTCTGTGTTGGGGGCACAGGCTGCACCCAAACATATGGGGTGGGCGAAATGACCATCCTCCTTGAATGGAGTTTTTATCCTCTTTTCTTACTATACGGTGCAGTACTGCATCGTGCGGCGTTGCAGAAGTCATGTGGCACAGCAGGCCCCACATGATGTACATGGCCTCTGCAGCCGCCGCACGATGCATTACTGCACTGTATAGTAACGGGAGAGGATAACGATTCCCCTGAATGGCAGGCCCATGTATCTGGGCACAGATTGTGTTGCGTACAGAGAACATCAGCCCATATTTTTAAGGGTAAAATACACATACACCCCTAAGGTTCTGACAAGTCCACGTAACACTCCTACTTTATCCCCCTTAAGCCATTTAAGTTCACATTAGGCATTAAATATTAAAAATGATCAAACTACCCTTTCTTCTATCTTTTCTAAAATTTGGAAAGACCTAATTGCTCTGCCTTATTTGTAAAAATTTAAAAAGACCAAAATGCTCTCATCTTTCCTAAATCATCATCTTCTTTTACATGTAGATACCCAATATTACCACCACCGCCATCCACCATTAACACCGTCACCACCTCCAACTCCTCCACCTTTATCAATTCCACCACCGAGTCCCTCTCCCTCATCTTCCCTAAATCATCATCTTCTTTTAAAAAATACATACCAAAAGACAACCTAAATTTACAGTTATAACAGGTTAATTAAACTAGATATGAGCTCGCAAGTTATCACAGATCATTAATAATGTACTTATCAAACCAAGTTACTCAGTCGGGAAAATTATTAGTTAATTGAAACATCAAATCTTAAAACATTGAAGTTCTGAATATTACAAGCTCTGTCTCAGGTAGGTATGGTAAGGGAAGCAATATCTCCATTATTGTGACCATTATAGTGAGGACTGAGCACCTAACCACAAAAGGCAACGCAAAGTAACTATTTACTACTTACTGTTCTTGGCTTCTTGCTCCCAACTCCCTCTGGGTTTGCTTATCCTTGAAACAACATTATTTAATTTAGACAAAAAAAGGATTATCTGGACCAACTTCTCTGGTCTATCATTATTGCACTTAACTTGAGTACCAAAATTATTTCTCTATTTTTGACTTTTTTTTTTTAGTTGCTAAAAGTCAGCAGAGAATTTCTTTGGAAAAAAAAAAAAAAGCATCTTAACGTCTATGATAAAGTTCTTTTTTCCTTCATAAAAATAAAAGGGTTGTGCGACATGTGAAAGAATTTCCCACGCCACAGCAATGGTAAAGTGAGAAACAATATCATTCATAGAGGGGTCACACGACCAGGGAAAGAGAAAAAATATTAAATTAAATCCATGTAAGAGGGTGCACGTAGAGTACTTTGCCCGCATCAAAAAATTTTTTTCCAAAATAAAATGTCCGAAGATATTTAGCAAATTTTTCCTAATTTTCTCTAGCCATGATAAGAATCTCTTCATCCACCCCATCTAACCTTCTTAAGTTTTTATTAGGCTGGTGGAAGCTATTTCAGCCCTAACACAATAGGGATAAGAATTAATTATAAACTCAAAGTCCAATCATAACATCACGTCATCATTAGTGAATAGATTATCTCCTCACCTTAGATGGAGAAAAACTTGATCCAATAAAAAAATAAAATAAATAAGGACAAAGAACACTATACACTAGCACATGGGCCAATAAGAGTGCGCACAGAAGTATTGATTTGAATGAGTATTTTTTAATTTCACTAGAGACTAAGCGGCCTTTTCGCATACTCCTATATCTAGGCATAGGAATCATGTGACCGATTAGCCTTTTTTTTTTTTCCAAATTTTTTTTAAGTGCACATAATCACCTAAAATTATGATCAAAGCTTGCACCAGTATAGAGTCAATATCATGACTTGGTATTTACCCCTCCAAAAAACATGTCATGACTTGGTAGTGGTCAGTGGTCAGTGGTCAGAGTTGAGCATTTCTGACCTCAAGTCCCTAATTCAATTCAATTGCTTCCTCACTCCAATGACTCTTTTGAGTGTTGACCTAATCTCTCATTTTACAATGTCTCATCTCCCCTTATACATCATCAAATACAAATATACAATACTTTTTTTTGGTAGAATACAAATATACAATACAACATTGAAAATTTGAACAATTCTAGTTGTAGTGTTTAAAGATTTTGATGAGTTTCTTCTTGGGGGTAGTTTCGTCATACCAAAAAATACTATAAAATCCCATACGAAGTACAAATGTTGCATATTCTGATCCTTTCCTCAATTCCTCCAAAGGATCAAAGCTAATAACGTTATAAAAACTCTCTTTTATTTTTGATCCTTTGGAGGTTCCAAACTGTTTGTGCCGCAAAGGCTTCAGATTTCATTTCCTTTTTCCCCTTCAAATCTTCCTTCTCTCTCTCTGTTTCTCTCTCATATATAGAAATATATTTGTTAAATTCTTCGCTGGTTACTTTCAAAATATTCTAAGAACAAAAATGAAGGAAGATCCAATCCTGAAAATGGTTTTTTTGTTTGGGGGGGGGGGGGGTGTGGGGTGGGTTGACTGGGGAGAAGATTGAAAAACTTAAACATTAATTATGGTTTACAATAAATTGAAAATCGAAATTCTCCTTTTGGTCTTCGTATTTTCTCATTTCTGTCCCTTTTTTAGTTTTTAGGTTTTGTAATTTATTTTATTTTTTTCATCACCCGCCGATTTTTCTTCCTCCAACTCACCTTCTCTCTCTCTAACATTATCGATTGTTGGCTGGTTGCAAATCCATGAATCGATCGTCTGAAACCCTTCTGGATTCTGATTCTTCGTTTGATTTGGGTTTTATTCCGGCGAACTCTTACAGATGGTTCCGGCGTACCCGTCTCTCAGGGGTCGGATATCTCGACGATTTGAACTAAAAGCGGTACCCTTTTTTGTCATCTGGTTCATGTTCTTTGATCCGCGTGTTTTCGATTTCTTCAAAATTCTTTTGAGATCTTAGAAGCTGAACCTGACTAGGTTTTCTTTCTTTTCGTTTTGGTGGTTTCTGGTTCATGTTCTTCAATTACAAGCGATCATCCTTCAAATTTTTTTCCCCTTGTTTTCCACTGTACTGATACTATAGTTTGATTTGTTAATTGATTCCTGGTCGGTATTTGAAATTTGAAATTTAAACACAGGAAGGTAAGAAGATCTAGGGTTTGGCTGTATCATTGTCATTATCATCAGAAGGGTGAAATGTTCAATAAAATCATAAAACGTGGGCATCGTAAGGTCTCCAAGTCCGATCTCCAAGAGCCTGCTGTTTATGGGCATGGTGCGTCGGCGTATAGCAATTATGCATCGGTCTCCACATCGAACGTAACAGTGAACCATGCCTCTCGACCCACCATTGCTACCTCCGGCCCCAATTCTCAGCAAAATGCCGGAGCAGCTACGAATTTGCTTTCTCCCACTGGGCTTTCGGAGGGTATCGTTGAAATTCTACCTTTGTTCAGAGATGTTTCAGCCCCCGATCGCCCCAGTTTGTTCCTCCGAAAGGTGCAGCTTTGTTGCATCCTTTTTGATTTCTCCGACACGTTGAGATTGATTCGAGAGAGGGAGACTAAGCGCCAGACTCTTCTCGAGCTTGTGGATTATATACAATCGGGTTCCAGCAAACTTAGCGAGAACCTCCAGGAAGAACTGATACGGATGATTTCCATCAATATCTTCCGTTGCTTGCCCCCATCTTCGCATGAGAATACTGGTGCCGAACCCACTGATCCGGAGGAAGACGACCCTTATCTCGAGCCCGCGTGGCCTCACTTGCAGCTTGTGTATGAGCTGCTCTTGAGGTACGTTGTGTCGTCTGATACTGACACTAAGATTGCTAAACGTTACATCGATCATTCTTTCGTTTTGAAGATCCTTGATTTGTTTGACTCCGAGGATCCTCGTGAGCGGGAGTATTTGAAGACCGTTCTCCATCGTATTTATGGCAAGTTCATGGTGCACCGTCCTTTCATAAGGAAGGCTATAAACAACATTTTTTACCGTTTCATCTTTGAGACGGAGAGACACAGTGGAATTGGGGAGCTGCTGGAGATTCTCGGGAGCATAATAAATGGGTTTGCTCTGCCAATGAAGGAGGAGCATAAATTGTTCCTCGTTCGTGCTCTTATCCCACTCCACAAGCCTAAATCTATTGCTTTGTATCATCAACAGCTCTCCTACTGCATTACCCAATTTGTTGAGAAGGATTACAAGCTGGCAGATACTGTCATCAGGGGACTGCTGAAGTACTGGCCGATAACAAATTGTCAGAAGGAGGTTCTCTTTCTTGGAGAACTAGAAGAAGTGCTCGAGCTAACGCAGTCTGCGGAATTTCAACGTTGCATGGTTCCCCTCTTTAGACAGGTCGGGCGTTGCCTCAACAGCTCCCATTTCCAGGTTTGGGAAAATTTCCCTTTAATTTGTTAAAGTTCTTTGTAGATCCTATACTTTGCATTCTGCAGGTGGTTATGATTCCAGTGAGATGCTCAAGTTCATCTCAAGGGATCATGAAACACGAATTTTATGAACTTACTCTCGATGTTGGTTTGTTTATGTTTGTCTCTGTCTGCCACTCTCTTTCACTCTCTCCTCCCGTTATTTTTTTTTATTTTTTGCAACTGCTTGCTTTGTTTTAGCCTTTTAGATTTAGTTATTTTCCGGGGACCTTTATGCCTTGATGAAGAAGGGTTAGTGCTGTGCCCTCAGCTACCAGTGAACCATGAAAAATCTAATATCTGCTCTCTTGTTCACAAAGTTAGTCCACTGATAACTTTACCTTAGTATTTCTAAAACTAGCTTTAGTACAGGCTTAACGTTAATTATCAAGTACTGCTACCTGGAGAGTACCTAATTACTGTTCACACACAGTTTTAACTTTACTTGTTAGACCGAATGAAGAGGGTAGAATCATTAGTTTGTGGAGTTGCTTCCCTTAACCACCCCCCCAACTGCCCCCCTTTATCTATATCTTCCCGTATGGCCTCAACTTTTTTGGAAATAGTTTTTGAGGTGCATGGTTGTAGATGGGTGGGTTTGGCTCTATACATTATAGTTGCATGTTGTGTGTATATATGATGCCTTTTGTGTTTATATACTGCTTGCCTGCCAGAAGCAGAAAAGAGAGGCTTCTTTCCAACTGACTGTTTTGCCTGTGCAATAATGTTATTTCTGAACTTCATTCCTCAATTCCTCCAGAGTTGAAAAGAGTCAGTTTAATGTTGTAGCTATTGGACATGTGGAGAAGGCAATGAGCTTCTGATTTAATGGAATGAACCCATTTGTAACTGGATGAATGATATCTTGTAGGACGTATCCATATAACACCCAAATTTAGGACTTCATCTTAGTAAGAACAAGTACTGTTTTTACTCTTCATGAGTGGAAGATTGTTAAACTTGACTCGCGCCCCTTTTCATGGTGTATGCTATCTAGAAACTATCTAGTTGCCTATATTGTAACAGCTTGGCTTGCTTTGCTAGGTATCTGCAGCAAGGTTCTTAATCCCGGGATCGGTCAATGCCGAAACCGATCCGGATCGGTCTAAAATGGAAAAAATCTCGGTTTTGTTGGATAGGTCCTAGAATCGGTGAGTATCGGTTAGAAAAATATTAAAAAAAAAAAAAAATCTAAAAAAGCGGTAATCACAGGTTTGGGGGGGGGGGGGATTAACCTTACCCAGTACCATCATTATCACCAACTTATTCCCTAATCCCTATTTCTTTGTTTAGCTTATCTTGACTTGCTTCCTCAACCTCACCCACTGCCACCATTATCGCCACTTTATCCCTATTTAGCTTATGTTTTTATGGAATTAAATCCTCCTTTAATCGATTCCCCAATAAAAAACGGTAATATCTCCCCCTCTTCTCGCAGATTTGAGACTCCCAATTCTCCAAATCGCAAATTTGGGTTTTAAAATCCTAACCACCTTATGCAATGAAATCTCCAAATCTGGGATCAAATCAATCTTTACTTTGAATGAATCTTTCCTTATTCTATTCCCCACTCAAAAACGGTAAGATCCCCCTTATTTCCCGTGGATTTGAAGCTCCCAAATCCGTGAATCGTGGCTTGAAAGACTCAGGACGAAGAGCAAAGAAACAGGTTTTATAACCGTTTTAGTCATGTGTATCGGATCACATCGCCTGATCCCAGCGAGTTACCCGATCCCGCCTCCGTTCCATGAAATCTTGATAGGATCGGCCATATTTTGGATCAACCATATCTTGGGATCGGTCATGACCGATACTGATCCGATCCAGCCGATATCGGCCGATCTGATCCGAGATTACGAACCATGATCTGCAGGCTTAGTCACATGCTAGACTTCCTGATGAGCCTTTGACATATCCCATCTAGTTGTTCTTGGATTGGGCTTGAAAAATAGTGAAATGTGGTTGGATTCAGACGATGTAATAGGCAAAAACTAGTCAATTGGCTCAGCAAGCCCAGACCTTGTCAACTGATTACAGGAAGTATTTATGAAGCCGCTTTTAATAATAGTTGGTCAATGTATAATGGGCAGTCTTGGAGTCCCTAACTTGTTCAAGATTGCTATATTCTCTCTTATCTCTGTGGTTGGGTTTTAAATTAGTAATTTCTACACCCTTCCTCGTTAAAATAAATAAAAAATTCCTTGAATTTAATGATGTCTTTTGTGAAGTCTGATAGTGTATATTGCAAGGGCATCTATGTCAGTTTATCTAATTTTTGGGTTGCAGTATATCAGTATGGTAGGATGAGTTGCATGGGCTTATTTCTAAGAGTCATGGGCATAGTCATCAAGGCGTCGCCTAGGCTTCCAAACTCTCTCTTGGGTCCAAGGTGATAGCATGCCTTGTTGATGACACTTCATGAGTTTATGTTGATTTATGTTTATTGCTTGGTTTTTTGATGAATATGCTTATATTATGCCCTATGCTTCGTTTATTATATGTTAGTTTTCTCATAATAGGCCATTACTAGCATAATTATATCATATTGCATTGATATGGCTTCTATGTTGCATATAAACATAAGGGAAAAAGATCTCTACTTGGTGGTGTTTCCTACGCCCTCTCACAGGGCACTGTGAGATGACACCTCTGCCCCTTGGGTAGATACCCAGGCGTGCTCACCCATTGGCCTAGACGCTTGTGAAGAGACCATGCGACCAAGTAGAGAACTTTTGCCCATATAATTATATAAAATTATTTTGTTATATTACACATAATCATATACTGCACATCTAGAGCGCCTAGGCTAGTGCCTTGTTGCTGAGGTGCTCCTCCATCCTTTGCTTTCCAATTGGCCACTATGGTCACAGGATTTATTTGTAATTTTCATAAACTATTGAAGATGTTATGTAATGTGGAGGGACTAGTTGATTGATTTTTTTAAGGTATGGAGAATTTGGACTTAATGGACTGAAGATGGGGTAGCCTATGCTAGGGTTTTATTTGTTGAAGTAATAGAAAGTTTGGACTCATGATGAATGGTATTCTTTTTTTAATAAATTTTGGGCTAGAACTGATGTATGGTTCTTGATTTTCATATTTCATTTTCTCTTCACTGCAACAATCAATACTAGATACGATATTGCTTTAGCTCTGTTATATCAATCTCCTTGTTGATTTTCAGCCAGTACAAATTTCATTTCAGAGGTACAAATCAGATTTGTGAAGCCTTCTTAGTACTTCAAATCTTAACCTAGATTGCTTAAAAATTGAAATATGATTGGATTAATTTGATTTGATATTTCTGACTGTCCCTCTATTCAATCCAAAAAACCTAATACTAGGTTATATTCCAACCTGATACTGTATCTGTATTCTAGTTGGCCCATTGTCCACTGGCATTTATATTGTCTTGCATCTGTATATGTGCCATATACATTACTAGTATCTTGACTTTAAATCTTAAAGATGCTTTGTTATATTACTTGATTTTAGCTATTTTTGGTGGCCTAGAATCTCCCATATATGCTTAGTTGCACACTAAAAGAGCCCACATGTGCCTCACACCCTCATCTGCTCAGGCTTGTGGTAGGTTTCATTCCATAATCATTTTTCCAGATGGCAAAATAGAACCTCTCTTTTCTGCTGGTGTTTGAGCCAAAACTTTTATATTTTGATGGTTAAAAAATGCAAGCTAAATAGTTAATAAAAGGGGGTATACAGATGAGGGTGACTACAAAATTCAACATATGTCCAATCCAGAGGTCCCCTGTCTGTTGTACAGGAAACTTGGCTCAGTTTTTTCTTTTGGGGATAGATAATCACTTTATTGGCAAGGGAAAGAAAGAAATATGAACAGACAAAGGAGAGGCAACTTTACTTTGCTCTCAAGGACATCTCCTAGGAGACCTAATAGGGTTCCTAGAGATTAACTACAAGCTTAACTCCCTCTCTCACAAGAGATACCCCAAAGGATCAACAGCGATGAACAAACCAAGCAGCCGGAGAGGCTTCCAAGATGGTTGCGGCCTCAGACTATCTCCTACCCACCATTGCTGCACAAGATACTCATTCCTAAGGGTTTTTGGACCCTTTGGCCTTTGGTGGGGCTGCACGGCACCTGTCGTCCACATCACTCCGAAAATTGGCCGAGTTATCCCTCCAGGTGGCTCAAATCATGTTGGACAAGGTGTGAACATTTTCCATAAATGTATACTTGAATTTAGTAAATGCAGATACTATTTTTAACCTTTGGATACTGATACATGCTTAGTCCACAACTTGACTACCGCGGTGCGGTGAAAGCAGTAATTGGTTTTCTATTTAATTTCTTATCTGACCTTGGCTATTGTATTTAAGACTACTAGAGTACTTGGAATTGCATCCTCGATGGAGGGTTTACCAAATCCTCTGCCAGATTTAGTTCAAACTAGTTTGTGAAATTATCATCATCATCATTAATTCCAGTGTGTTGAGTGGACGACTTTAATGACAGAATCCTCAGTGTGTAGCTACTTGTGTTTTGTCAAAGATAAATCTGTTTCGAGTCTTTGACCCCTCCATCTGGATCAAGTTTGATAGTCTTAGTTTGCATTTGGTTATGTTGAGTGTGCATAACTATATTTCTTTGGAAACAGCCTCTGTGAAAGCAGGGGTAAGGCTGCGTACATTATGACCCTCCCCAGACCCCACAGTGACGGGAGCCTCGTGCACTGGATACGCCCTTTGTTTGGTATATGTAAAATCTTGTCTGAAAGGAAATTGAGCTCTGGACAGCTGTATGTTTACATGGCTGTCAATTTTCGGTTTTGACTTTCAGGTGCCTTTCTCACCAAATCATTATTTCTTGACTAGATGATGGCATAATTAGCTTATGATATAAATATTTGCATTAAATGATAGTTTATGTTTATATGGAGTACCACTTCCTTTGCTTCACTAATTGTGCTACATAAGCTTTTGGGATTTCGAGTATCATTGCAAATCTGCAGTATCTGAAACAAGTCTGTCAACCACTGTAACTTTTTTTTATCAGCTGTCTAGTGCGATTCATTCCTCAATTTATGGTCTGATGTTATTTTCCAAATTATGTTTGATGCAAATCTTTTGAGTTAGCCTGAGTGCCATCTTACAAGCCATACCCCGACCATTTCAAGAGGAATGATAATTCCATGTGCATCTGTATAAGTCCCACTGTGGAATCCTCCAGCTATATTGGGTGCATGGCAGACCTGTATAAAGTGGGACGTACCCGACCATTTCAAGTTGCTGCAGGAATCTTTTATATAATCAACAGGAATGATAATTCCATGTGCATCTGTTTTGAGTCCCATTTTAATGTGGAATCCTCCAGCTATATTGGATGCATGGCAGACCTGTATAAAGTGGGACGTCTTTCCATGGATGTGTTGTCTTTAGGGGAATAGTGTGCATTGGCCATGTCTTTCTGAAAGTAGAATCCTTAAATCTTTGCTCTTCCTCAATGCACATCATTTTCAGCATCCGTCTTGTTTACATTTTAGATTTCGAACCATCATCTTTAATCTTTCCTTCATATGAATAGCTGAACCAGGATAGTGTAGACTAGGTATAAAGTTAATGGAGAATTTGAGACCACAAACACAATATTTAGAATAATCCAGCATGTACATTTTATTTGGACATGGATTCTAGTGCAAAGTTCAATTTGCTTCCTTCCTATTTACCCTTGTTTCCTTTCCGGAAGAGAACTGTCTGTCCAGCTTGCTTTTCAGTATTTAGAGTGTTGTTTGCCTGCTGAAACATTGATAAGCCTCGACTAGAAATGTTCGTATGATTCTTTTTACTCGATATCATATATGCTGTACTTTAGCAAGTGTATAAGGAGATGTTTCATGCCTATGCTAATAAGTTCATGCACGCACGGATATTTGGAAGAGCATCCTTCTGGTCAATTGATTTGGCTGTTATTAATGTAGAATATGACTAGAAGTCCATCTTCATCATACATTGGAGTACTATTTCTTGCTCCATGAGCTATGGTTCTTCATCCATCCTGATTTTTTTTAGAGGCGGAGTGAACTGTTACCCCTCTACAAGATGAGAAAATTGAGTAAATTTACCTCCACCAAGAGAGTGACAGAGAAGACCTTGTGTGTCTTCACTCTTATTCTTCGTTAGGGATGCAGGCGGATGCCCTGCTCCTTTTTGACTTGGGAAAGATAAAAAGAGTAGAACTTATTTATAATGCTCCTTTCTTTTTCCCTTGTTTATGGCCTTGTAGTGGGCGAGCCTTAGTGCAACTGTTAAGTTGTGCTATTGCAACCTGTTGGTTGCAGGTTCGAAACTTGGAAACTGCCTCTCTTGCGAAGCGAGGGGTTAACGCTGCCTACGTTTGCGCCTCCCAGACCTGCAGTAGCGGGAGTCTCGTGCACTGGGACACACTTTCAGTAGAGTAGCTTTCAAGCTTGAGCAGCTTTTAGAAATCTCATCTAGGATATGAAACTCTTGGGCATTTTTAGATGCTGTTACAGTTCCTGACAGGACATTGATATTCCAATTTTGTTGACCACTTTGTAGTGATTACTGTTTTCCTAGTGGGCACCTACTAAGACCCTGGTGCAGTTGTATCGGTCCTGACCTGATGAAGTGGTAACCAGGGGAAAAGGTTCTGGTAAATTGTTGCATGCTGAAGCTTACACTGGTTTCTAATATATTCTTGTAAATTATGATTGATATGTATGATTGCGCAATAGGGTGTTTGCTTTTTTTTAGGGTAAACATAGGGTGTTTATTGTTGGAAATAAAGTTATTGACTGTTTGGTGTTTGTAAAGCGTTTCAGTTGATTAGAAATTCTTAAGTTTTGTGTTTGGGAATTGTAGTATCAGTTATCATATAAATCGTTTGCTAAAACAAAGCTACATGACAGGTAGCAGAGCGAGCTCTTTTCTTGTGGAACAATGACCACATAGTGAGCTTGATTGCACAGAACCGTAGTGTGATATTCCCGTTAATTTTTGAGGCGCTGGAGAAGAACATACAGAGCCATTGGAACCAGGCAGTTCATGGGCTGACAGCCAATGTACGGAAGATGTTCTTGGAGATGGATAACGATCTGTTTGAAGAGTGCGAGAGGCAGTACCAAGAGAAAGTTGCCAATGCCAAAGAATTGGAAGAACAGAGAGAGTTAACATGGAAGAGACTAGAAGCTGTTGCGGCAAAGGCTGGAAGTGAGGACATGGTTTTGGTGAACTGATTGAGATGGGTGGTGGCCTATCGATCAGATTGAATGACTACTGGCTTCTCTTCATTCTAGTTCTTATTTATTTTTTTTTAAATATATATTTTTTTGGGTTAGGGGAGGATGCATTGAATTTGAATATATCAAGAAAGCCAATGACTAGTGTAATCTAAAAATGTATCAAAATATGTGGATAATGTGCTGCAGATTATGAATGCTTGTTAAGATTTCCAGTAAATTTATTGATTCCCCAAACTCCACATGCCCCTTGAAAAAATAACCAGAAAAAAACTATTGTCTTTTTGTTCGAGTGTGGGAAGCTTTTTTGTTTTTTTTTGTTTTTTGAAGTGATTGGCTAGATTGGCATCGCGGCATTGTGCCAGCCGAGTAGTTGCTTAAATCAAGGGGAAATATTTTTTAAGGGTAAAGCTGTTTGTGTCCAAGACTTTTTTGACCCACCCAACACCACTTATCAACATTTTAAAATAGGGTGTATTTTGTAATTTCCCCTATTCCTCGATCTCTCTCCCCTTCTTTCCCGGTTCCGGCTTCCTTCCCCCTACGACTCCCTACGATTCTGTGCGTGTTTAGGTTTTGTAACGGAGCTAATTTTGTTCTCTCTGTTACCGTCTCTAACAACGGCCGAGCTTAGTGCAGTAGTTTTTATATGATAGATCTGATCGTTATCTGGGCATCATTTAAGCTAGTAGTACAATGTTTGTTCAGTAGGTGATAGTAATTATCACCTCACAGAATGGCCGCCCGAGCCTCATCTTGTTGAGTCGCTTCCCATTACTGTTGGGTCCTCTTGCGAGGATCCGCGTTAGCTTGCCTGAATACCAGTAGCAACGATGTCGTCCGGGGTGTATCAGGCGGCTTCAAACTTAGCCTCTCCAAAGCTGCACAAAACTAAAATCTCGTAGATGATCGTTGGTTGCCAAATTTGCATGATAAATCTTCATTGGTCATTTCTATCTGCGACAATCTCTTAAGTGCCTTTTTAGCATTTTACCACTTATCAAGTTGATTGAACTCAAGTTCCGATTGCTGGGCGCTATTCCAATTGATCCATTCAGTTGCTCTGCTATTTATTAAGAAATTTGGAGAAGGTAGAGAAGTGGGGTTATGGTGAGAGGTGTTCAGAGGAAGAGGAGAAGCTATCTTTGAGATTAAGGGCAGGGGATAAAGAGAGAGAGAGGTCGAAGATTTTATTACAGAGGACAGGGGTGGACTACAGAGTGGGGGAGTGGGGTTGTGGAAGGGCAGGGTGGGGGTGTAGAATATGGGTGCGGCTTGAGGGCAGAGTTGATGGGTGAGTAGCATGAGGAGGTGGGGGCAGGGGAGTTGCAGGGTGAGAGGTAAGAGCTGAAGGGGGGTTGATGGAAGTTGCAGTGGAAGGGTCAGCCGGTCAGCTGGGTTCACGTTGGCTCTGGAATCGGGGAAGATGAAGAACTATTTTTTTTTTTACCCCATTTGTGTGAAATTAGATTATATGCCCTTCAATCTATATAAGAATATATTATATCAGAGGACAAATAAAATCCGGTTACAAATTTTGGTTACAAACAGACGCACCCATTTTTTAAGTCCAATTACCCAAATTTTCTTATAGAATACTTTTCTTTCTTATTCTTCAAACAAACCTTTTTACAAAAAACAAAAGGTGAATAAAAGATTAAAAACCATTTCATTGAATTATTCTCTGAATGAAAAAAAAAAAACTGGACTATTATATATCACAATCCATAGTGACAAAAAAGAAGCCCATGCAGAACAGAACCAGACCCTGAGCCTGCGTAGCTGTTCAACACAATTCTTCCAAATCTCACTTGATGGTCCACTCATAATGGATTTGGCTCCTGTCCTACCGTGGCGGGAGCTGGAGCGTCCAACACCCATCTAGGATTCTGCCACCTGAATAGGAGACCATCCAACAGCCAAATTCTGGGTTTCGTTATTTTAACCCATTTTGCTTCCTTCGTCCTCTCTCACCCGACCCATTTCCTATTTGAAATTTGAAACCAAAAAACGAAACCCATATTTCATTTTCCCCTTTCGTCTTCCCCCCTTTCTTTTCTCTCTCCATTTATTGACTTCACGACGAACCCTAGCAGCAGTGAACGTCGAACCAGGTGAAGAGTTGCCATTTTTAACGGCGTATGACCACGAACATCGAACCCTAGCAGCGGCAAATCAAAACTGAGTTCTATTCCGGTGACACCTCATCTCGTTGAGCGACAAACCCTATTCCAGAGCGACAAAGGGGAGCTCCACTGGTTGAGCGAACGGTGGCGAGTGACGGCGAAAGGTTCTTCACAAAGGTATTCATTTTCTTCTATGATTATGTATTTTATTTGGCATGAAAGGAAGGAATCTAGGCTTCAACCTGTGAAAGGTTTTTCACATTGCTGTGCTAAATTAATTTTGGTTTCAAAGCGTCATTTATGGAGTTTAGAAATATTTTTTATCCCCCAAAAACCATCCTAGTTGGAGAGGGAATTTATTTGTTCTTGTTCTTACAAATCAGGGAAGATAGTGATCCGTGACTTTAACATGTCGATGTGTAGCCTCTTCGTCTCTAATACACAAAACTGTGGTTTTACAAAGAAACCATGTATCAAACATTTTTCCTAAAAGACTTGGATAGAACCATTCTCCACGATACAACCACTACAACCAAACCAGCTTCTAATTCCACACAAATTTTCACAAAAAGCTAGCAACTGCAATTAGTACAAAGTACAATAACATTGACTATAACATTTTGAAATCAAGTTCTGTCATTTAGTTTGGTATTAGTGCCATAGGAGTAGGAAATTCAGGCATAGTTGATGATATTATGGGTTTGCTGATGCTTTCCTCTGCTTGAGAAACAGATTGGGAAACTGAAGGCATCACTGCACTGTAGGATGTTCAGGAAGATTTAGTGGAGTCATGGTTCTTCGGGAGCTTTCATCTGGTTCGGGATCAGAATCAGGCATGCAAGTTGTCTGGATAACAAACTTATCACTGTACCTCAATCTTTTTGGCTTAGAGAAGTCTTCCAGATAGCAAACCATAGGCAAAAGCTTCATCATCATCAGGTCCACCAATTAAGAGAACAACTCTGTAGATGAAAGCCCTACTTGTAACGAGTTTTTTTTTCATAGAGTAACCACCTAATTGTCACTATTTTTTCTTTCAAGTTTCTGTTGAATCCTAGTGTCTCTTTTTCTCATAGAGTAGCATATAGTTTCATGTGGTCCAAGCTTTCTTGCATATTTGGTAGTCAAGTTCTAGGGATAGCATTCTGTGATTAATTCAGTCTTACCTGTCTCGAATCTACCTGACCTGCATACATACTTTTCAGGAGTTGAGAACAAAATCTGCCAATTTTTATCAAGGCCTACTGCTGCTTGGCACCTAACTTAGTATGAATTGATTGATTATTTGCCATTTTGAAGCCATTTTTATGAAAAGAATGTCATGAGCAATTTTCATGTTTATGAGATAAATTGTTATGCACTATACAAGGGGCCAGAATAATGAGAATGTCAATGTTTTTTGCCTCTTAAAAAGACAAATAACATATGGTTTCATATCAGTTAATGTTTTTTGCAAGTATGAAATAGCATGTTTTACAGGATCAATGTGGATTTTTGTACACTGAACACTTAGGATATAAGGGCATGCAAATCTCACTGAAGGAAGTTCAGCTTGTAGTAAAACTTCTCTTTTATAATAATCATGCACACATCCACACAAGCCCTTTTGCTTCATCTATTTGTATTGCACTCCCATGGTAATGTAGAACTTTCTTCTTTATATGATGCTTGCATTTTTCTCAGGTCTTGTTAGTTACAATATTGCACCTTTTTTTTTTTTGTGTACACTAGTTAAAGATGAGTAATGTGGGTGCTGAAGATCTTCAGAATGTCCCTAAGGTGGGCATGATTTTTAAAACAGACGAAGAGGCGTATCTCTTTTACAACATATAAGGGAGAAGGATGGGTTTCAGTATCCGGAAAGAATATGGACATCGGAGCAAGTCAGACAAGTCAATAATAACTTCGAGGTTTGTTTGTAGTAAACAAGGATTGAAGAAAATTGACTTACAAGTGTCAAAACCAAAAAATCCTCGAGCAGAAACAAGAACCAATTGTCCTGCTCAGATGGGAATTAAAATAATGGTTAATGGACAATATTGGTGTCATGATTTTATTGAAGAACATAATCATGATCTTCACACTCTGGCTACCTCGTACATGATGTTGTCACAAAGGAAAATTTCAGAGATACATGCTTTTAGGATTGATTTGACAAATGATTCAGGTCTTAGACCCAAGGCGATATTTGATTGCATGGGTAGGCAGGTAGGTGGTATAGAAAACCTTGGGCACACCAAACAAGACCAAAAGAATTATCTCCGGACCAAATGGCAACGAGAATTAGTTTATTACAAAGTGGCGAATTTGTTAAGGTACTTTGAGAAACAAACCAGGGCAAATTCTTCTTTCGCATACTCATTGCAGTTGGATAGCGGTGAAAAGATTGCAAATATATTTTGGGCTAATCCAAGGATGATTATAGACTATGCATTGTTTGGTGATGTGATTACGTTTGACACTATATTTGACACCAACAAAGAATACAGGCCATTTGGTGTGTTTGCTGGATTCAATCATCATAGGAGAGTTGTAATTTTTTGGGTTGCATTATTATATGATGAGACTGCTGATTCATTCAACTAGTTGTTCAAGACATTTCTTGAAACATATGGAGATAAAAAACCCATAACAATTTTTACCGACTAGGATGCTGCAATGGCCAAGGCAATCCAAGAGGTGTTGCCTGAGACATGGCATGGATTGTGTACTTGGCACATTATGTAGAATGAAATAAAGCACCTAGGTCATTTGATGAGGGATGGTTCAAGATTTTTAAATGATTTCAAGGTATGTATGTTTCAGTACAATGATGAAGTGGAATTTGAAAAGGCATGGGAGAAGTTGCGTATTGATTATGAAGTGGCTGATGGTTCATGGTTAGATCGGATCTATGGGTTAAAACATAAATGGACTAATTGATATATGAAGAAGATCTTCACTATAGGTATAAGGAGTACGCAACTCAGTAAAAATTTAAATGGGAGTTTAAAGAACTATCTAAGATCCAGTTTGGACATTCCTCAATTTTTTAAGCATTTTGAAAGGGTGATAAATGACAAACGTCACAATGAGCTCAAAGCAGAATATGAGACAAGAAATAAAATTACAAGGCCAAGGCAGTACAGTCATCCACTACTTAGACAAGCAGCAAAAGTTTACACTCCTAAAATTTTTGACGTATTCCAAAAGGAGTTCAATGTGGTTGGGGATTGCTACATCAAATTGAGCAATGAGAGTAGTGTATGCCGTATGTAATTGTCGTGGCTGGTGTGGTTGAGGAATTTCATGTTGTATGTAACCCATTTGAGCCTATGATTGTTTGCAGTTGTAGAAAATTTGAGACGTATGACATTCTATGTTGCCACGCTATCAAAATTTTAGATAGACTAGATATCAAGATGATTCCTGAATCATATGTTTTGAGGAGATGGACTAGGACATCGAGAAATATTGAGATGAAAGACAATGAAGAGAAAATAGTTGAGGAAGATGTTCTTCTGGATTATACACAACGCTATAGTGTTCTTAGCCCTTTATGTGTTAAATTAGTTTCGCAAGCATCGACTTCAGATGAGGGATACACTTTGGCTCACAAAAATGCCCATGAGTTGAGTAAACAACTTCAAAATCTTCAGTGCAATGAGGAGAATCTAGATGAAAGTGGTGAGAGTCACATTGTGCAATTAGAGAACAAATGACTGAAGAAGAAAGAGAAAAGCCATTGTGGAAAAAGAATAAGTCTAGAGTTGAAATGCAGAAGACTACAAAGAAAAAAGCGAACACTCCTAATTCTCATTCCCAAGGTGCTCATCAAAGTCAACCAAATGCAACTTCCTATCCAGTGGGACTGGCTCCATCTTGGAATGGTTTGGAGACCACATCTTCTTTTACGACACCATTCATGGTATAATTTATGAAATAAAATAACATTTCTTTATACATGTTTCTATCATTCCCATCTTAATTACATTATTACATTTTCTTGTGCAGGGACATATTGGTTATTCACAACCTTCGATGTACTCCTCTCAAGGCTCAACATCAGTGGTCCATCATACTCCAAGAGAAGAAGGAAATGGAACAGAAAGTTTTATAGATTTGTTGTAACTTTTCTTTAGAATGTGAATTCATACGTTGACAATATAAGTTTATATATTATCTAAATTGAGTGTAATGTCTAATGAAATGCAGGAAGGGAATTAGTGGAATGTAAAGTTGGCAAGGGGAATCTGAAGTTTATATATTATCTAAATTAGGTATGTTGCTAAACAGGTTTACTTCCCCCCCCCCCCCTCTTTTTTGTGATTGAATGACAGCTTTGAGTTACATGTTTTACCTATATGAGCCTTAAGGAGTAGTTATTTATAATTTGATTTTTATTGATTATCTATGACTATTTCATTAAAATCTAATGCAGGTGCACTTGATAGGATACTGTATTGAAGGTTCTTTATTTCTAGTATATGAATTTATTGAGAATCGCAATTTAAACCAACATTTGCATGGTTCAGGTGAGAACAGTAGTACACAACTGTGCCGTAAAATTCTTTTCTGACAAACAATTGAACACCTTTAACTGCTTGTAGTTCATTCAATTACTAATTGTGATTACTTTCCTCTGCTTTCAGGGAAGGATCCACTTCCATGGTCTACTAGGATTCAAATCACCCTTGATTCGGAAAGAGATCTTGAATATATTCATGAGCATACTGTTCCTGTTTGTACCCATTGTGATATTAAAACAACAAATATTTTGATTGACCAGAATTATCATGGAAAAGTTGTGACAATCACTCTTATGTATTGAACTGTAGGATGCTATTCTAGTGTTTTGGGTGGATTAGCTATAAGTGAAATTATGTCTTAATAGCAGCGAAATTAACTATCACTGAAAATAGGCTTCGCACAAGACATGAGAGTTAAATGGTTCAGATACTTGTCAGGAGAGAGTAGCTCTTTTTAAAAGAGAGAGAGGATATATTGTTAAGAGAATCCGCTCCACATATACCAACTAATAAAAGAATATAAGCGGGAAATTGGCCATCCATCCTTAATTTGGTGCAACAAGTCACTCCATTTTGAGATCCAATTGATGATATTTGACTCCTCGCAAGATCTGAAATTGACTGCTAAAAGGGACGCAAAGATGGTGAGGAATTGAGAACATACACGTATTGTTAAGCAACATTAAATTGTATTCATATTTGGCTCCATTTTGTGAGATTGATGACGTGGGTGCGTTGGGTTTAAAGTATTTCTTTTTGGGTCATCCATGTCTCAAGAATTTTGGGTTTAGAAAATTAAATTGTATTCTTATTAGTCTTTTCTCTTGAAATGGGTGTTTTCTACTTACTCCCTTGCCTATTAGAATCTTCTGAATTCCAACATTGCTTCTTCTATCTCTTTAGATGAGCAATAGGGTTCTTATAATCCTTCTTTATTTAAAAAAAAAAAAAAAAATTTGGATAGAAATCAAATTTTATTCATGAATTCGGTTGCCAAGATAGCAATTGGGCCAAAATATATAGCGAAGAAGTTGTAAGAGATCAGAAATTATTTATCTAACACCTCATACTCGGCATCTTTGTGAACTCTTTTCTAATCCTCTTTGCAAAGTGGTTGTATGCACGCCTCTGCTCCCAGAAACCTTACCCTGTATTAAACCAAGCTTACCCTGTATTAAACCACCACCACCACCAACAACCTAAACTCAATCTCAATCTCATCATAGTATCATACCACCAAAGAAATTAATGAAGAAGAAATCCACCACCCTACCTCCTCTCTTCTAATTAATGGAAAGAGCATGGGGTTCGAATCCAAAGAGTGTTGAGGCAGAATTGCAGAAATCGAGGGCTGTTACACAATTTTCTCAGATTTTTTTGTTCTTTTTGCATAGGGTGTTAGTCTGAAATTTTCTTGCTTAAACAAGTTCAGAGAACAAAACCTAGTCCAAAAATGTCAAGTCTAAACTCACTTACACACCAATGTCCAAATACAAAGTCACTTATACATGCTATAAGAGAAAATGAAATATAGATATGAGATTTTACCACATTGTTAATCTTCCCACCAAACCAAGGACATCCGTCAGTAGTGGTTAACTATTTGTTTATGTCCACTCCTTTTAGAAGATCAAGGACATCCCTTAGTGCTTTAAGTTGTCCACGCACGTATCCTTCAACAAATTCAGTGGATTTTCTTTGCTTTGCTTCTGTAGCCAAGTCTGTAGTCCTCCCAAATGTGAGATGAACTTCCCGTATCTTCTGCTGAAAAGGTAGGGCCCCCAACCTCTACCAACGAGTTGTGTTCAATCCACTTGAACATTCCAAATCCATGGTTGTCATTTTGTATGCAAATTAAACAAACTTAATCCAATATATATATATATATTCATAGACTAATCATTACAAATGAACCACAAATAATATTCACTATTGGTTTCATGATCTTACCCCCGTCGATGTTGGGCAGCATCAAAACGGTCGCTTCTTTGAGTACCTTACCTTGCATTGTCCTTTGCCACATGTACACATGGCCAGATGTTCCACCCACATGACAAATCCATGGATGGAGCACTTGTAATATTTTCGTCCATTGTTCTTGGGTGTACTTGCCATTGCTATGAAGCAACGACTTGTACAATCCTCGCATACAACCATAGGATCTTGATCACTACTATCTCCACCCATGTAGAACATGAACAACAGAAATGGAAATCAAGTTACAAAACCAGAAAAAAATGTCAGTGTTCATGTCTTTGAGAGGGGCAAAGTTGCATGTGGGCATTCCGAAAAAATATAAGAAGCAAAGAAAGCTCCTCTCATTCAATCGCAAGTTGGTTCACTGCAAATTGGCAATCATACATCATTATACAGTGGTCTTCATTTTACCTATTCAACCATCTTTTGAGTTCTGAGAATTAGAAGGCATCCATGGAACAAAACTGTTCACGAATAAAAGGTCTAGTGAACGACTGTTTGAGTTGAGGATGTTGAGCTCAGTAAATGGAAATCGTAGAAAGGATGGAATCAAAATGACTGCATTTGGAGGAACTTAGAGGTAGCATCATTTGGTGGCAAAATGATACTGTCCGATCCCCTTGTACAAACTGCCAACATTAGGAAAGTTGATTGAGATTTTCTTTGAAGACCAATGACTGCAATGAGAAGGAACAATTTGGTATTCGTTGAAAGCCCTAGATAGTTGAGCAAAATCCAAAAGTTTGGTTAGTGAGGAAATATCTATCAAAAAATGTGGCCTCAAGTGGAATGTGCATCAAGATTCATATGTATAGAAGAATTTAAATGAAGGAATGTAAATCTCGCAGTGCTATATGTAGTATAGTCCCTGATTCAAATTGCTAGAAAAGATTTTCAGCTATTGTTCAATTGATGATAGATTGTTACTTAATTGAAGAAAATGGTGTTCTATAAATGTTTCTTTTGTAGTTTTAAATAATTAGAGTATAGAATCCAATTTGGCAGCTCAGTGCATCATTTCTACTCCTCTTTGACCTGCTATTTTGATAAGGGTGAACATATGTAGTCATACAATAATACGCTATGACCCACTTCATAGAGCCAATGACAACACAATATTTAACCTTGTATAGTGGCATTTGGTAAGACCTAATCAAGGGAACATGAATTTTCTTCCTTGTGTGGGCTGGGAGTCATGGTCACGTACCCTCAATTCCAAAAAAAGAATGTATCATCAAGGTTGCAAATTTTGTTGAAGCTTCAGAATCTCATTATTCGTTTGTAATATAAAATTTGGTCTTAAATTTCTCTTCAGATGGAAAACCTTATAGAAGAAATCAGAAGGCTAGAGAGGAAATGAGGACCAGGTAGAGAAAAATAGGTAGAGTTTCTGGGGAGGACCAAGTACCTAGTTTCTTTTCTAATTTATGTTTTTGTATTTTATTAATTTGATGAAAATTCTGAAATTTCAGCAAAATCTGTTTAAATTTTTCTCTCAAGCTGGGTAGAAAACTAGTGTAGGTTGGAAAATCCACTGGTTGCCATGAATGATAGAAACAATGTTTTAGCAAATACTAGGTCTTATTTCCCAAACCTCAAGAGAAAAGCAAGGCCTCAAAATCTGGCATTCCCAATGAGCTTCTCTCTTCTAAGATTTCTAATTTGAATAAGATTTAGGTTTTCGATCTGAAACTCTATAACAGTAACTATATGCATATAATAGATCAAAGAACCCATCAAGAAAAATTAGGAAGTGAAAGATTTCATGTCATATTTGAAGGTATAGCATAGTAAATACACTAGATATGTATATAAACCGAGCAGGGAGGAAAGGATTCTAGAGTCTACAACAATATGAGCTTATCCCAGCATTCTGGTAAGCCTAATAAGTAATAACTCTCAAATAGGTTTCACAGGTTGAAGCCTAGATTGCCTACCAGAGAGAGTGTAAGATAATAAAGTCACAGATCACTATCTTCCCTGATTTGCATGAACAAGAACAAATAAATTCCCTCTCCAACCAAGATGATTTTTGGGAGATAAAAACTGTTTCTAATCTCCATAAATGATGCTTTGAAACCAAAATTAATTTAGCACAGCAATGTGAAGAACCTTTCACAAGTTGAAGCCTAGATTCCTTCCTTTCATGCCAAATAAAATACATAATCATAGAAGAAAATGAATACCTTTGTGAAGAACCTTTCACCGCCACTCGCCGCCGTTCGTCACTCGCCGCTGTTCGCTCAACCAGTAGAGCTCCCCTTTGTCGCTCAACGAGATGAGGTGTCGTCAGAATAGAGATCTGTTTTGATTTGCCGCTGCTAGGGTTCAATGTTCGTCGTCGTATGCCATTAAAAATGGCAGCTCTTCATCTGGTTCGATGTTCACCATTGCTAGGGTTCGTCGCGAGGTCAAGAAATGGAGAGAGAAAAGAAAGGGGGGAAGACGAAAGGGGAAAATGAAATCTGGGTTTCATGTTTTGGTTTCAAATTTCAAATAGGAAATGGGTCGGGTTCGTCATAGAAGTCGGGTGAGAGAGGACGAAGGAAGCAAAATGGGTTAAAATAATGAAACACAGAATTTGGCTGTTGGATGGTCTCCTATCCAGGTGGCAGAATCCTAGATGGGTGCTGGATGCTCCAGCTCCCGCCATGGTAGAACAAGAGCCAAATCCACTCATAATGGATCTGGCTCTCCTTCAGCCGTGGTGGGAGCTGGTGGGTCTAGCCCAACAAACAAAAACAGGGGGTACGGTCATTTCAAACAAAATCCCCTTGTTTTGTTGGGCTGACCTCCCAACTCCTAATTTCCAGCATTTTTTTGGGGTTTTTCTGGGCCTTCCTAATCTTTTTTTTTTTGGGAGGATTTTTGGGCTCATGGTGAGGTTTCTTCCATCTGTATTCCGTTCGTTATCATTACTAAGGGTGGTGGTAAAATTTCAGTGTCTATATATGTTTAGCATGTCATCAAGTCTAGGTATAGGGAATCTATACTTGACAATAATTTTATTAATGGTTCTGCTATCAGCACACATACGTCAAGTGCCATCCTTCTTGGGTGTGAGTAAGGTAGGTACTGCATAGGGGCTAAGACTCTCCCTAATGAATCTCTTCTGAAGTAACTCATCTACTTGACGCTTAAGTTCAGCGTGTTCCTTGGGATTCATATGGTAATGGGGTAGATTTGGAAAGAGGAACCAAGAACTAGGTCCATTGCATGTTGGACATCACGCATGGGCGGTAATTCATTAGCTAGTTCCTCGGGAAACAAGTGCTCAAATTCTTTCAATAGGGGCTGTACTTCTCTAAGAACCTCAGTAAATTTGTTTGACGTATCGGTATTACTCTGTTTGACAACTAGAGCGTAAACAATCCCACACTCTCTTCATTCACCTTCAAATTGTTGTTGATTCAGGATGTTGAGTGTTTTGGAAAAAGTCTGCCTTGAAATACTACCTTTGTGTTTCAGGACCCTTACCTCTTTGGGAGCACTAAGAGTTAGTCTAATTTTCTTTCCTTTAAATTCAAAGATACATGTGTTAGACCTCCCATAGTTGGTGACATCTCGGTCATATAACCATGGTCTCCCAAGAATGATGTGAGCGGACATCCATCTCTAAGACGTCACACCATACTCTGTCCTCATAGCCCGCAAAATGCAAAAGGACTAAACACCTGAGAGTAACTGGAATGGTAGACTGATCTACCCAAACAACCTTGTGGGTTTTGGATGATCCTCTGGTTTGAGTCCCATTCTGGCAACGATACTTTGGGCAACTACATTCATGTAGCTACTGCTGTCGATGGTGATACGACAGTTCTTACCCTGATGGCAGGTGTAAGTGATAAATATGTTGGTCCACTGCTAATCATCGCTATCCTTGTGTTGTGATATCATGCATCGCACAACTCTAAGTCTAGCACCATCAATCATATCAACCTCTTCATCAGATATGTTCTCATTTGGTTGGTGATCCTCATACTCTTGGTCCTAGGTGTCATTTGGGTTATAGTACTCGTGGTCTTGTCCTCCAACAAAAAGATTTCTGTTGGGACATTCTCTAGCAATATGTCCAAATACTTGGCATTTGAAACACTAGTGTTGATCACTTTTAATGGGGTCTCTCCTAGGATGCCTTTACCCTTGTTATTGTTGTCAATTTAACGAAGTGAGTTAACAGGGGATCTTTAAAAATTGAGTGCATTTGGGAGGGGCCTTTGGAAGCTGGGCTCCCCAGCCTGGAAGCTCTTATTTTGACGAAACGTCCTCCTTGATGCTTCAATTTCAAGAGCTATCCAAAAGGCTTGAGGGACATCTCGCACCAATAAGTGAGGTGTCATCTGTGATCGGATGTCAGAAGTAAGTTCAGTAAGGAATTTGGAGAGTGTTTGCTCAACATCCTCATGAAGACGGCTCCTAATTTTCAATTCATTGAACTTGCCTATGCACTCAGTTATAGACAACTTTCCTTGTTTCAGAGTGTTCATTTCATTTAACAGTTGTATCCTATAGGTGATAGGCAAGAACTCCATTTGGAACTTCTCCTGCATCTCTACCCAAGTGGTCATTGGCTCAAGTCCTAAATTGTTCTCTTGGTACTCTAATTCTGTCCAGAACTCTTGGGCAACTCTGATAAGCTTGATTTTAGCGAATCTGAAGCGAACTTCCTCAGACATCTCATAGAAATCAAAGAACCGATCCATTTGCTTAATCCAATCTAATAGGACTTTACCATCAATCTGACCGTCATAGGAATGTGCCTCTACTTTGACCATTCTCCTGACATCGAAAGCCCTATTATAATGGTCAAAACCATCATCATCCCCATATGGTGTGGGATACCTCGGGCCATGTTGTCCACATGGCCCACAACCTCTACCTCTACCCCAATTACGTCCATTGCCTAGGAAATTGTCCCCTATTCTATATGACCATCAGAGTGGTTGTCATAATCTTCCAAATCAGGTTGGAAAATTTCATTCCTAGGTCCATTGCCTTGGACATTACGTCCTTGCTACCCATCCACAGCTGCAAGCCTTGCTGTGATGGTTTGAATATTCTGTTCAATGGTTTGGATGTTAGCAGCTTGTGCTGCCCATTCTATCCTATTGGCAATTAGCTTTGCAGTGGTGGCTCTTAGCAGCTCTTGGTTATCTTGTAGATCTTTCCTGGTCTGCTCACTTTGTTGGAGTAATTGAGTCCATTGTTCAGGTGAAATTGGGGTGGTAGTAGGGTCCGTCATGTTTTGATATGGTCTACCACTACGGGTGGACATGCAAAGGGGTAACCTAAAGACACCTAAACTCACAACCAGTGGCAACCAGACATCTAAACCTAGGCTCTGATAATAAGATTGATGTAGGGGAAACCCTAGGGACTGAGGGTCCTACAAAAGCTGGTTAGGTAGGCTCTATGCCAAGGTGTACACAAGTTAGGAAATGTCTGATAACAGGGACTGGCAGGAGCATACATGATTTATATGTAAGCCAAAATAGGAAAATCAATGCAACAATGAGAAATAGAAACCATAAGTGAATGCACCAACTCAACTAGGATTCAATTGGGAAATATGGGGTTTGGGACTTGGCAGCATAACATCAAATTGAGTACATATTATCTCATTATTCAAAAAAGAACAAGTATTGTACTATTCCTTAATCATACTTCTAATAAATAAAATCAACAAGTAGTTCAATACATAAGAATCCATAGAACAAAGAATAGGTTGTTAAAACTTGGCAGCAGGGGAAAGGGGTGCAATTTTGAAATCCGTGGGGGGAGGCGTTCGGTGTCCACAATAGCAGCAATAGGTGAGGAAAGGAGAATAAAATAAGAGAAGAGCAGAGAGAAGTAGCCATACCTGGCCGATTGATAGAGAGAGAGGGAGAAGAAGAAAAAATTCCACGATGGAGGAGGGGGGGGGGGGGGGGCACGATCAAGAAAGGAGAGAGTGACAGTCGAACTTCTTTTAATTTTAAATGCATTCAATCAATCTCCATCGTGGGGTTTTATAAGGCTTCATAGCCACTTCACTCTAAAACGGAATATTCTATTCTAATTGGAATAAATAACAAGTAAGAAGTAAAAAAATAAAACTTAAGTGAAAATAGCCATGGGTTGATCCATGGATCGACCCATTGGACCCAATTAACTAAATGAACCCAAATAACCCAAATAAACTAACTAAACTAATTAGGTTGCACTCCATCGATCCAAGTACGCAAGTAGGGGCTGAAATCAACGACCCAAGTAAGCAATATAGGCGATACGGTAGCTTCTAAACTCATCATCCATCCATATCTGTGCTGCAGTAGACTGATCTCTACGTCGTTGTCTCTAGTACACTCTGAATTATCGACTCAATGGGCTGATGTCCTCATCAAGATTGCTATATTCTTTTTTGTCTCTGTGTTGGGTTTTAATTTAGTAATTTCTATACCCTGATCTCATTAAAATAAATAAAAAATTCCTTGAATTTAATGATGTCTTTTGTGAACTCTGACACTATATATTGCAAAGGCATCTCTATCAGTTTATCTAATTTTGGGGTGGGAGTATATGAGTATTATAGGATGAGTTGCATGGGATTATTTCTAAGAGTCATGGGCATAGTCATCAAGGTGTCGCCTAGGCTTCCAAACTCTCTGTTGGATCCAAGGTGATAGCATGCCTTGGTGATGACACTTCTTTTTTGGTAGAAAATGGATTTATTGATGAGAAAAGCATGAGCTACCTGGTGCTTCATCCTCGCAAAGGAGAAGCAACCAAAGATTGGAAATAGGCCATACTGTCATACATGCTAGTGACAGAGCATTCCTGGCCAAGGTATCAGCTATAGAGTTGATTTGCCTTGGAACACAGATTTTAGCATACATCAAAACATAAACAAGATTCTTAATAATTTAGGATTGGACTGCAAGAATAGGCGGAACTCGACTCTCATCCTGTCGGCATCTGATAACTTCAGGGTTGTCCTATTCAACATGAATCCTCTTATAACCAGCTGATATAGCCTGAAATAGACCCATGCGAATTCCAATAGCTTCATCTAGGAACAGAGTACTGAAGGAAACTCTGTCACAAGTAGCTAATAAAGGGAAACCCTTTTCATCTCGAATTAGGAAACCAATGCCTCAAAGAGTAGCATCTCCTGGGAGAGATACATCTAAATTTAATTTGACATATCCCAGGGGGGTTGCCATGAGGTCGTCACGGAAGCATTCCCATTTACTGAATGAGTATGAGAAGTTGTCGATGAATGATTAGCTGAACGAAATTCCCTGCAATGATATTTTGCATTCTCAATAATATCTAGAGGAGACCAAACTTTCCACTTAAACACCAAATCATTCCGAGCATTCCATAAGTTCCAGCAAATGAAAGAAGCCAAGGAGAGAGATTCACGCTCCATATGCATATCCTTGCAAAAGAAATAGTCCCACCCTTGAAGCCAACGGTATAATAACGGTTCCTGATTTGTAGGAGGGACATAAGATAAGGAACTCTCAAACCAAACTGCCCGTGCAAAAGGGCAATTGAGCAAGATATGATCAATTATTTCCTTAGCACACCTACATCTTTGGCAGCATGGATCTACTGGAATTTGACGACGATGAAAACCCTCACCTGACGCAATCCCCTGGGCACACCACCTCCATAAGAACATCTTTATTTTTGGCAATGTTTTAACCGTCCAAATACCTTTCAATACCGAGTTAGGGACATTGCGGGCAATGGTAGAATGAGAAGTAGAGGCTGATGCTTCATTTTCTGCTTGCACTTGGTTAGATAGAACATTGTATGCAGATTTCATAGAATAGATTCCATTGAAAGATCCTCCCCAAATTAGGATATCCTCCATGGGAAAAAGACGCAATGGAATTTGTAAAATTGCCTCCTTGTGACATAGCAAAAACTCATCAAGCACATCTACTCGCCATCTCCTATTTTCTTGATCAACCAGATCTGAAACCAAAGTGATTGGGCAATTGGTGGGTTTGCATTGACGAACCTTAAAATTTGCTGAAGATGGCAGCCAGTTATCCTCCCAAATCTTGGTTATGACACTTCACGAGTTTATGTTGATTTATGTTTATTGCTTTGTTTTTTGATGAATATGCTTATATTATATCCTATGCTTTGTTTATTAAATTATAGTTTTCTCATAATAGGTCATTACTAGCATAATTATATCATATTGCATTGATATAACTTCTATGTTACATTAAAACATAATTATGTAAAATTATCTCATCAATTATTTATATTTATTAGTGATATTTTATAAAACACAATTTTACATATTTATCAAAAGTTATATATCTCATCAATTATTTATATTTATTAGAGATATTTTATCAATTGTAGAGATATTTTTAGCTTATTATATTATAATTGTTGGGATAAATTGTTTAATACTATATATTACAGAAATCTCATTTAATTTATCTCATCAATTATTTATATTTATTAGTGATATTTTATAAAACACAATTTTACATATTTATCAAAAGTTATATATTTAGTAGTGATATTTTATCAATTGTAGAGATATTTTCAGCTTATTATATTATATATAATTTTCACAAGATTTCTTTGTAATTTTCATTAACTATAGAAGATGTTATGTAATGTGGAGGGACTAGTCGATTGATTTCTTTGAGGTATGGAGAGTTTGAACTTAATGGACTGTGAATAGAGTCGCCTATATATCCTAGGTTTTTATTTGCTCTAAGTAATAGAAAGTTTGGACTCATGATGAATGGTATTCTTTGTTTTTTTTATAACTTTTTTTGGGGGGTTAGAAATGATGAATGGTGCTTGTTTTTTGACATTTAGTTTTCTCTTCACTGCAACCTTCAATACCAGATAAGATATTTCTTTAGCTCTGTTAAATCAATCTCCTTATTGATTTTCAGCCAATACAAATTTCATTTTAGAGGTTCAAATCGGATTTGTGAAGCGTTCTTAGTATTTCAAATCTAAACCTAGCTTGCTTAAAAATTGAAATATGATTGGACTAATTTGATATGTTATTTTTTGTTGTCCTTCAATTCAATTCCGAAAAACCTAATACTAGCCTAATTTTGTATCCACTGGCATTTATATTGTCTTGCATCTATACTAAGGATGTAAACGGATCTAATTCGATCAGATAGTGGCATTATCATATTCGTATTCGATTATATTCAAACGGATTTGGATAATATCCTATTAGTTTTCGAACGGATTCGAATAATTTACAGATAGTGATTTTTAAAAACAAATTATTTTAAATGAATATGAACGCGGATCGAACATGAATTTTCAACTAGCCATTGACATCTTTATTGTTTTGTTGATGAGGGTTGGGTTGAGACTTGAGAGTTCAACAACTACCATTTCTTCTACTCTTTTTAGTCTTTGGTTGTCTTATGTTTTGTACTTTTGATTTTATCTTGTATTCATTTTGATAGATATGTGATTTCATGTATCATTGTACATAAAACAATATAAAATCTAGAAAAAGAATCATATTATCTTAACTAATAAAATTATACTTTTATAAAATAAAAAAAAACTAATAAAATTATAAAAAAAAGAAAAAAAATCCAATAAGGTAACTTAATCGGATAGACGAACACAAAGATATATTTCAGACATTTTATTACTGTCGGATTGGTAAATGAATCGGATAATAATTGGTTGAATAGGGGGATTATCATATTCATATCCAATTAGTTTTTGGACGGATTTGAATTCTCCTAAATGGATACGAACGCGAATTGAAAACTGATTTTCGAATATCCATTGACATCCCTAATCTATACATGTGCCATATACATTACTAGTGTCTTGACATTAAATCTTAAAGATGCTTTGCTTTGTTACTTGATTTTATCTATTTTTGGTGGCCCAGAATCTCCCATAGATGCTTAGTTGAACATTAAAAGAGTCCACATGTGCCTCGCATCCTCATCTGCTCATGCTTGTAGTAGGTTTCATTCCATATCATTTTTCGAGATGGCAAAATAAGATCCTTTCTTTTCTGCCGGTGTTTGACCAAAAACTTTTATATTTTGACGGTTAAAAAATGCAAGCCAAATAGTTATTAAAAGAGGGTATAGTGGTTATTAATGTAGAATATGACTAAAAAGTCCATCTTCATCAATCATTTGAGCAATATTTCTTGCTCCATGAGCTCTAATTGTATCGGTCTTGATGCGATGAAGTGATAACCTACCATGATTACTGGGGGACAACGACCAGCTTGTTGAGTCAAATTAGCGAAGCATGTGCAGAGGGATCGATCACAACTCGACGGGATTGCAGCAAATACTCGTGACTTATCAGGAGGCCAAGATTGGTATTCATCACGTAGGGCGCGCGAAAGATGTGAATATTGAGATCTTCAATTGGTAAGGGCTTGCCGGCAGCAGCTAGTTCATCTGATGGAGACTTTGCTCGTTGGAGAAATTGGACAACATTTTCATCAGGTTTGTGAATGAGGTTCAGCAGTGCAACATTGAGCGATAACGTCCCATAATTCCTTGTTGGTATTACGATCAACGGCAATGAACATAGTATCTTCACCAAGATATGCAATTAAGAGGCTCTTCACAAGGGCATCGTGTTCACGCCAGGTGGTGGCAAGAGTTGGATCTTGAGGGCACGGGTTATCACCAGTTACTTACTTAATCGTAGAGTCGCTGCCCAATGAGATAGGACTCAATTTGCGTGCCCCTGTAGACATAATTCTTAGATGATAGTTTGAGGTGCAAGAAGGTAGAAGCACCTGAGTGAGTAAGGGGAGGAGTTGGAGTGGCAGAAGCCGTGGGCAAGGAAGAAGGAGAGTTCGGCCATGGACTGAAGAGAGACAAGGGAAAAAATAAATTAGATGTGCTCGGTGGAGCCTGTGGCTCTGTATACCATATTGGAATTGATAATTTGTCTCATTTAATATTAATCCAATTACATCATGTATATATAGATAGGGTAGAGTTTGACTAGTGTAGGAGTCCTATCTACATACAATGGATAGAGTCCTTGAGTACATAAAGTGTCATCACGAATTAAAATTCTCTACAATACAAGCGGGGCGACAGTGCATATCTGACGGCACAGCAGAGGCCATTATCATCACATGTGATGATAAGAGTCCTGAATCAACTAGGTTGTTATTGCATGTGATAAAAGGTTTATCAGCAACTAACTTGTATTGTAGGAGATGATCGCGATCCAATCTTATCTTTGTCGATAGAGCTGCGATCGAGTTGGTTGAGACTTTGTAGGAGATAATGAAGGTGATGTGGATAAGCACAGTTGATACATAGTAAGAGTATATCCCAGATCTATTGAAGCTTGGATCTCGCAGACTAATAGTATAGCTGTTGGGTTTTATAGCGAGAGCTACGCATCTGAGAACTCTCAAGCAATGCCATCTCACTGCTGGAGCCGAGACAAGCCTGGTCTTAGACTCTTAGAAACCACAAATTCTAGATTTTGAAGGAGGGACAATAAGCTGAAATACGAACCATCTCGAATTTAAAAACAGAGACCAACTGCAAGAACCCAACTTATAATTAATTACCTACAACAACTTCACAGTCTTCAGAATCAAGAAGTACTGTAGCAAAATCAAGAACCGAACCGAACCGAACCCCTCTCTCTCTCTCTCTCTCTCTCTCTCTCGATAGTATTGACTGAAAACACTATCACTGATTAGATTTTAGATCAGACATTGAAGCACTTACTTTGCAGGATTTTTACGATTTTTTCAATCTTAGAAAATTAATCTTAAATGAGAAAGGAGGCAAATGGGAAATGCGGTGGTGGTGGTTTCGTGGCCCACCTGGTGTTTGGGAGATGGTTCATGGTGTTTGGGTCATTGTTGATCATGGCAGGGTCAGGGGCAACTTACATCTTCGGCATCTACTCCAACCAGATAAAAGAGTCCCTCGGGTATGACCAGACAACCCTTAATCTAATGAGCTTCTGGAAGGACCTTGGCGCCAACGTGGGAGTCTTGTCTGGCTTCATCGTTGAGGCTACCCCTACCTGGTTCGTCCTCTTCCTCGGCGCTCTCCTCAACTTCGTCGGCTACTTCTTCATATGGTTCGCCGTCATGGGCAAGATCCCCAAGCCGGACCCTAAGCTGATGTACATGTTGATTGCCTTCGGTGCCAATTCCCAAAACTTCTCCAACACAGGGGTGATGGTCGCCTGCGTCAAGAACTTTCCCGAGAGCAGAGGAATCATGTTGGGCCTGCTCAAGGGATTCGCGGGACTCAGCGGAGCCATCATTACCCAGATTTACTTGGCAATCTATGGTGACGACGCCAAATCGCTCATCCTCTTCATCGCCTGGCTCCCGTCATTGATTTCCATCATCTTCCTTTTCACGATCAGGACAATGAAGGTGGTCCGTCAGCCCAATGAGACCAGGGTCTTCTATCATTGCCTCTACATTTCCATCGCCCTTGCCGTGTATCTCGTGCTCATTACTCTGCTTCAGAAGCAGATTGTTTTCCCTCACGCCGGGTACATCGCCAGCGCCACATTCGTCTCTCTAGTCATCTTTCTCCCGCTCGGCATTTGCATTCGACAAGAATACGCCTTCTGGAACCTCAAGAAACAGCCCATCGATCCCCCTTCCAGCATCACCGTCGTCAAGGAGCTGGAGGCGGCAGAGTCCACCACCACCAAACACACAGCCACAGCGGCAGCGGCAGAGGTAGAGGCAGAGGCAGAGGCAGAGGTAGAACCGTCCTCCTCCGTGCAGGCGCAGCACACAGCAGATGAGAATAAGAAACCCAAGAAGGGCAGAAAACCAAACAGAGGCGAGGATTACGGAATCTTGCAGGCGCTCTTGAGCATCGACATGATGATTTTGTTCCTGACGGCGTTTTGCGGGCTAGGCAGCTGCCTAACGGCGATAAACAATCTGGGCCAAATTGGACAGTCTTTGGGCTACCCGGCTCGTATCATCAGCTCCTTGGTATCACTGGTAAGCATATGGAACTACTGCGGGAGAGTTTTCGCCGGATTCGTGTCGGAGATCTTGATAGCAAAGAAGAGATTCCCAAGGACTCTAATGATGACGCTCAACGTTCTCTTGTCCTGCGTGGGATACCTCCTCATTGCCCTACCTTTCCCAGGCTCCCTGTACGTAGCGTCGGTCATCGTAGGCTTCACCTTCGGCGCCCAATTGACGCTGCTCTTAACCATCATATCGGAGCTTTTCGGTCTCAAATACTACTCCATATTGTTCAATTACGGCCAAATGGCGATGCCACTGGGCTCTTATGTACTAAACGTGAGGATCGCGGGGAACCTTTACGACAGGGAAGCCTTGAAGCAATTGGCGGAGAAGGGGCTTGATAGGTCATCAGTGGAAGGGTTGACTTGTATTGGGGTTCAGTGTTACAGACTTTCCTTCATCATACTAGCGTCGGTGTCGTGCTTTGGAGGACTGGTTTCCATCATTCTGGTGATGAGAACGCGAAAGTTCTACAAGAGCGATATTTACAAGAAGTTCAGAGAGGCGGCGACAGAGGCGGCGGAGGAGAGGGAGACGGCACTGTCATCTGCTGCAGAACCCAACGATCAACTAAAGGTCTGACTCAGATCGATCGATCGATCATTCATTCAGCTAGCGAAGGGCATACTTTGTAATTTCAATGCAGAGATCGAGCTCGGCAAGTCCATAGTGAAGACAGGTGGATAACGAGAGTCAATTTGGCTCTCCTACAACCGTGGCGGGAGCTGGAGGGTCTAACCCAACAAAATAAGTGGGATTTGATCATTTCAAAGCGTACCCTGTTTTTACTGGGCTGGACCCTCCAGCTCAGATCTGTAACGAGTGGATCATCAAGTGAGATTAGGGTCTGCTTCTGTTCTTCATGGGCTTCTTTTTTGTCACTTTAAGAACTCTGATAGATAATGGTTCAATTTTGTTTTCATTCAGTGAATAATTCAATGAAATACTTCTAGCCTTAGTCCTAGTTTCAATTTCAGTTTTTTTAGTTTCAGTTCTGAGTCCGAGTCTAGTTCTTTTGAGTCCACTATGTTTGAGTCCAATGTAGATGATGAGTTTGATTCCTATGAATTGCTTTGTTTCAATTATGTTGTGCCTCTTCTTGTTCATAACTGGTTCATAATTTGAAATAAGTCTTTACCACCCCCTCCCCCAAAAAAAAAAATTTAAACGAATCACTATTTGGGGAGTCAATAAATTTACTGGAAATCTTAACAAGCATTCATAATCTGCAGCACATTATCCACAAATTTTGATACATTTTTAGATTACACTAGTCATAGGCTTTCCTGATATAATCAAATTCAATGCATCCTCCCCTAGCCCAAAAATATATATATTTAAAAAAAAAAAAAATAAGAACTAGAATGAAGAGAAGCCAGTAGTCATTCAATCTGATCGATAGGCCACCCAACTCAATCAGTTCACCAAAACCATGTCCTCACCTCCACCCTTTGCCGCTACAGCTTCTAGTCTCTTCCATGTTAACTCTCTCTGTTGCGTCAAGAAATCGTCGAGCGGTCCTGCGAGTGCCGTCACCTGCAAGTGGACCAAAGGGGTCAATCAGAGAGAACCGGTGTGGTCCCGGCCTAGGGCTCTCCGATGCCAAAGTTAGATCTCCTGGCGCAAATAGATGAATAGTGATTATTCAGTATGAGTTTAGATGTCCCCTATGGGGTTGTGTACCTTTGCCTTTTATAGTAGCATATGGCGGTGTGGAGAGTCCCCGTTTGATTGACGATTGTGCCGTTGAGTGGATAGAGGCCCTGGGTAACGGGGCTCTATCCTGATTGGCCATCTCCCCGCGGGAGGGAGTGTCCTGGTGGCATCAGGATCCTTGGTGGATAGATATCCGCGTGTGGTGATAACGTCCTTGGTGCTTGAATCCGTCTGGATGACGTGACCTCTAAGGGTCTAGAGTCCTGGTAGTGACATGAGTCTTAGCGATACGATCGGGGTCGTAGATGGGTGGCCCCCACCTCAGGTGCCCTTGATGCTGCGCCTGGGTGAGGCCGCGCCTGGTGAGGCTGTGAGGAGGTCGCGCCTGGGTGAGGCTATGAGGAGGCCGCGCCTGGGTGAGGAGGCCGCGCCTGGGTGGGGCCGCGCCCGGATGTGTGGCCGCGCTCGAGTAGTGGCCGCCCCGAATGGTCTTTGGGACTCGGTTCGTTCCCCTTGGCTATGGGGGGGGTCGTCTATGACACGTGGCGGTCGTTGATTGGCCCTGTGAATATTGGATGTATCATTTGCCCCCCCACTCTCTTGGGATAGGATGTCCAAAAGAGTAGGTGTCTTTGCATAGTGAGGGCTCCGCTGCGAATAAACTTTCCTGTGGGGTTTGCCCGTAAATCCACTAATGAGGTAGGAGAGGTTGGGGGTTCAAACCTTACCTCCTACACTTTTTCTTTTTGTTTTTTTGTGGGTATATGTTCCTTCCTCTCCCTTCTTCTTTCACTTCTCATTTCTCTTTCTTACTTTTTGTCTTCCCTTTTGCTCTCCTTTAATTCTCCCTTTTTGTCTTTTGTCCTCTTTTTGGTGCCCACCATGTGTTTGTTTTTGGGTCACCTCCACTAGTATCCACTTTGCTTGATTTTGGGGTCCTTGTGCTTGGGTTGTGTTCTCTTGGTGCCTTGGTTTGCTTGGAAAGCTTGAGTGGTGCTTGGCTTGAGTGCCTTGCCTCTTGTGACCTCTATTCCTTGGTTGTGCCTAGTGGTGTGGCTACGTCATCGCCGTGTGCTTGTCCTTCCGGCGCGATCACCTTTTTTCTGAGGTACATCGATTCTAGCCCTCCTTTTTTTTTTTTTTTTTTTTTTGTGTGGGGTGTCTCCTCGAGGCCGCGCTTGCGGGGTGTGGCCGCGGTGAGGCCGCGCCTGCTGGTGCGGCCACGGTGAGGCCGCGCCCCGCGGGTGTGGCCGCGCCCGGCGGGAGTGGCCGCGGTGAGGCCGCGCCCGGCGGGAGTGGCCGCGGTGAGGCCGCGCCCGCGGGTGTGGCCGCGCCCGCGGTGAGGCCGCGCCTGCGGGTGTGGCCGCCTGGCGGCGCTGGGTGGCCATGCCTGGGTGTGGTCCACGCCTTGCCGGTGATGCCGCGCCTATGGTGGCCTCGGCGTGGGCGTGATGGACCCTCGCTCTTCTTCCCTATTCCTCCTCTTGTATGTGATGGATCTGCTGTTTATATTTTGCAGGTGACCTTCCTTTCCTTTTTCTTGCCAGCTTCAAGGAGATTGCTTTCTCGAGTAAGTAGTTCGTTCCCCTCTTGTCCTTCATGTCGTTCCCGGGTGACCTTGGCCCTGCTTCAGTCGGGGTTGGATCTTCAGAGGAGCGTTCCCCTGGATCGCCTTCTTCCGTGGGTACTCCGCCCTCTATACCCTCCCCTAGTGATGCGATGGACGAGTGGGACCTTCTAGTGTCTCCGGTCCCCGTAGGGATCGTCACCCTCAGGGCGGCATCCTCATTGCCGGTCCTGGCGATAGGTTAGGCCTGTTGCTAGCATCTTGTCACCCTCGACTTGGTTTCCCTCCGTGAGGAGTTTCATATTCCCGCCGAGGTCATGTTGCGTGCTCCTGGGCCTAGCGAGTATGTCTTCTCTCATCGTGCGGGGGAGATCTGCCTCTACCGTTCATTTTTCCTCCAGGGCCTTCGCCTTCCTATCCCTCGCTTTGTCGAGTTGGTGTTAGAGCATTGGCACCTCACCCCTGGGCCGGTGTTGCCCAACTCTTGGAGGGTGATCTTGGGTTTCTATGTCTTCTTCGCCCGCTGGGCGTTGCCTTGTTCCCTGTTCTCCCACTTTTATCTGTTGAAGAAGGGGAACCATGGATGTTATCACTTTGCTCGCCGCGTGCTCAAGGGGCCCTATGCCTCTGTGGAGCTTCTCACGGGGATCACTAGCAACGTGAAGTATTGGAGGGATCGATTCTTTTTTGCCACGGTCCCCCGATGCCCACTACGGACCGTTAGGGAAGTTATTGACCTCAAGAGGGTCAATCAGGGGCTTGAGTGAGTGATTTTGAGGGTGACTCCCTCAGCGTGCACGGGTCGCGATCCGTTCCACGTCCAGGAGTTGGACTCGGAGGCCTTCTGTCTCTCGGAAGTGAGTCTGGTAAGAGCATTGTCTTTTGTACTTGATTGGCATGTTGGTATTTGAATGTATGTGTCATCCGATTGGTTGGCCGATCTATGCACGGTGGATACGCGTCCGGACTTGATTTGCAGCGGCAATCTGCGGAGGAAGGCCGCTTCTCAGGGTGGTCCATCTGCTGGAGTGACCGATGTTAGTGGTGCTTCTGCGCCTGTGGTTGTTGGAGCGAAGCGGAAGGGTGGACCAGGACATGCCCGCATGACGAGCTCTGGCGTGCGGGTCCTCCTTCCCCGTACTTCTCCTGGTGACGGTGGCGTTCCAGGCTCTGTGCCTCTGCCTCCCTCTGTTGTTCCTTCTAATTCTTCTGTATTGCCCCTTTCCAAGGGGAAGGGTGTGAGTTCTTCGGGCGGTCCTGCCCGATCTTCCCATTGGGTGAGTCCACAGTGATCACCTTGGGCGTGCTTGGAGGGGCTCGACCTTGGCTGAGGCCGCGTATCGCGGGAGTGGGTGGATAGGGGCGGCTCCCTACCGCGAGGATGGCCTTGCAGAGGCTTAGCGATGCTTGTCGGCCAGGACCCTCTACCATGACATGGCTTCGGTGAGTTATTCCTTTCTTGTCTCCTCATGTCCATTGCTCCATTTATTTTTACACTATTTTATCTCTTGCCATGTTGATTGTAGGTCCATCATCGTATTCTTGGCGGTGCTTGATTGGAGGGTCACGCTTCTCGTGAGGTGCGGATCTGCGCCCCTGCGTGACGTGGAGAGGAGCTCCGAGGGTCAGGTCGATGCCCGTGAGAGGGCCGAGGTGACACGCGAGGGTGTCGGGGAGCTCGCTGTGGCGTCGGGAAGCTCCTAGAGGTGTCGAGGAGCTGCGTGTGACTTCTGCTGGTGCGGCCGAGAGCTCGGCTAGGGTTCTTGCTTTGGAGGAGGAGCTTCATTCATTGAGGGGAAGGCATGAGGTGGAGCGGCATCTGCCGGTGAGCGAGTGTGGGTGAGTTCCAGGCATCCTCTGCGTTCTCGATCTTTGTATCGGTAGCGACTTCAGCCCGCCTATGAGGGAGGGGTCCGGGACTTAGCCGCTTGTGTCTGGAGGTGACCCACGACTATGACTTCTCTGTCTGGGGTTCTACGAGTTTTCTGCGGCGCTTTCGGGTGCGGTGGGGTGGAGAGCGCTCGGTTTCGAGGTGGAGGCTGCCCTGCGAGGGAGTCTGCTTGCCACGTCCTCTGAGGCGGACATGATGTCTCCAGCTGGGTCGGAGGTGACCCACCACTCTGTGATCCATTGACCTTACGGTCGTCCCGATCCTGTAGACGTCTCCACCTTTTTCCTTTTTTGAACTTGAATTGTAACTACTATGACTTTTCTATGTGATCGCTTTTGCTTTTCTTTGATTGCCTTGTCGCTTGGTGATTATTTGGGCGTTGATGCTCTCTGACCCTTTATAGTTAACGCCTTAGGCGTAGAGCCTCAATGGTGGCATGGCGCCTTAGGCATGAAGCCTCAGTGTTGGCATGTTGCCTTAGGCTTGAAGCCTCGGTGTTGGCATGTCGCCTTAGGCATGAAGCCTCAATGTTGGCATGTTGCCTTAGGCACGAAGCCTCAGTGTTGGCATGTTGCCTTAGGCACGAAGCCTCAATGTTGGTATGTTGCCGTAGGCACGAAGCCTCAGTGTTGGCATGTTGCCTTAGGCACGAAGCCTTAGTGTTGGCATATCGCCTTCGGCACGAAGCCTCAGTGTTGGCATGTTGCCTTAGGCACGAAGCCTCAGTGTTGGCATATCGCCTTAGGCACGAAGCCTCGATGTTGGCATGTCGCCTTAGGCATGAAGCCTCAATGTTGGCATGTTGCCTTAGGCACGAAGCCTCAGTGTTGGCATGTTGCCTTAGGCACGAAGCCTCGATGTTGGCATATCGCCTTAGGCACGAAGCCTCGATGTTGGCATATCGCCTTAGGCACGAAGCCTCAGTGTTGGCATGTTGCCTTAGGCACGAAGCCTCAGTGTTGGCATATCGCCTTAGGCACGAAGCCTCAGTGTTGGCGTCTCGCCTTAGGCCTGAAGCCTCGATGTTGGCATGTTGCCTTAATGTAGTGGCCGTGATTCGATTGAGTGGTAGGAGAAGACAAGTATTCTTGCAACATTTCTTTATTTTGACTGAAATTCACATTGTCTTTGATGTCGTCTACTGCTACTCCTACTGCTACTGCTTCTGTTATCACTACCACTACTGCTATGCTTCTACTGGTAGTACTTCTTCAGATGTTCTGAGTTCCAGGTACGGTCTACCTTCTTGCCCCCTGGAGTCTTCAAGCGGTAAGTCCCTGGGCGTATCTGCTTGGAGACTATGTAGGGTCCTTCCCAGTTGGGTGACAGCTTCCCCGCCTTCTGTGGCTGCGATGCACTTGCCCTCCGTAGTACTAAATCTCCCTGGTGGAATAGCCTTTCCTTGACCCTGGCGTTATAGTACCTGGCAGTACGTTGCTGGTAGGCGACGTTCCTTAGTAGTGCTCTTTCGCGGACCTCATCTATAAAGTCTAGGTTCGCCCGCAGTCCGTCGACATAAGTGCGTTCATTGAAGTGCAGAACCCTATGGGACATAGCGCAGACCTCTACCGGCGCCAATGCTTCAGTGCCATATGCTAGGTGGAATGGGCTCTCTCCTGTGGCGTCCGCACTGTAGTTCGGTATGCCCACAGGACGCTTGGTAGCTCTTCTACCCACTAGCCTTTGGGTCCTTCTAGCCTTTTCTTGACTCCTTCCAATAGCGTTACGTTGGTGACCTCCACGACCATTGGCCGTGGGTATGCTACCGACACGGGACGATAGTCGATGTTGTAGCCGTGACAGAATGCTTGGAATTTAGGGTTGTTGAATTGTTTTCCATTATCGAGACGAGGATCCGTGGTACCCGAACTGTAGATGACGTCGTCGCGGACGAACTTCTCCATCTCTGTCTCTGTTATCTTGGCCAAGGGTTTAGCTTCAACCCACTTGGTGAAGTAGTCGATCACGACGACCAGGTACTTTCTGTTTCCTGGTGCTGCGGTGAAGTTGCCCAAGATGTCTAGTCCCCACATGGCAAAAGGTATGGGGTTGAGGATTGATGTCAGCTTGGTGGCGGGTAGATGGGAGTGCTTGGGCGAACAACTGACATTGCTCGCACTTCTTGGCATATTGGATGGCCTCCTCTTGCATTCGTGGCCAGTATAGTCCCTGGCGGAGGATTTTGTAGGCTAGGGCTCGTCCCCCCATGTGGCTTCCACATATCCCCTCATGGACTTCGGCTAGGGCGTACTCTGCCCCCTTGGGTCCTAGGCACCGGAGTAGTGGTCTTGTTGCCCCCACTTGTACAGACCCGTCTAGGACGGTGTACTTTGCAGCTCTCATCTGATCTTCCTTGCTTCGGCCTTGTCTTCTGGTAAGACATCGTTCTGGAGGTAGTTGAGTAGAGGGTCCATCCAGCTAGGTCCCTCCATGATCTCGTTAACCTGCTTTTCCTTATACGTTGGCTCATGCAGGATCTCCACATAGACTGCGCTAGCCAAATTTCGGAGTTCCTCATTGGCTAGCCTGGATAGGGCATCAGCGGCGGCGTTCTCCTCCCTGGGAACTCGAACCATCTCAAACTTCTCGAAACCCTCGATTAATGCTTGAGCACGTGCTAGGTATGATGCCATCCTCTCATCTTTTGCCTCATACTCTCCATTCACCTGATTCACCACGAGCTGGGAGTCGCTCCGGGTGGATAGGTGTGTGACTTGGATGGCTTTGGCCACCCGGAGTCCAGCTAGTAATGCCTCGTACTCTGCTTCATTATTGGATGCTTGGAAGGTGAATCGAAGAGCATATTGGATACGAAATCCCTCGGGGCTGGTTAATATGAGCCCAGCGCCGCTTCCTGCCGCATTGCTCGACCCGTCCACGAACATGTCCCACGATCCGTGATCCTTCTCTTCGGGCTCCCTGTTTGTGACTCGATCTCGGGTGGGTACATTCTCGCAATGAAATCTGCAAGAGCCTGGCCTTTGATGGCTGTCCTTGGTTGGAACTTGATGTCATGCTCACTTAACTCCACCGCCCATGCTATCAATCGTCCGGAGACGTCCGGCTTGTGCAATATCTTCTTCAAGGGTAGGTCTGTGAGGACTGTGATGGTATGGGCTTGGAAGTATGGTCGTAGCTTCCTGGCTGCCATTACCAATGCATAGGCTACCTTCTCGATCCTAGTGTACCTGGTCTGCATCGATCGGGACATGGCCGACGTAGTAGATGGGCCTCTGGACTTTGTCTTCTTCCTTCAAGCGATCTTGCGCTGACCGCGACAGGGTGGCGGCCAGGTAGAGCTGCAACTCTTCGTTAGGTTCCGTCGCCTAGCCCAGCGGTGGGCTCTCTAGGTACTCCTTCAATTCTCCGAACGCCTTTTGGCACTCTTCCGTCCATGTGAAGTCCTTAGGGCTTCGGAGGTTCTTCAATGTTTTGAAGAATGGTAAGCACTTATCACCTGATCGTGACACGAACCTGGAAAGGGCGGCGACCCTTCCATTCAACCTCTGTACTTCCCTGACCGTTCGAGGAGGTGCCATCTCTTGGATGACCTTGATCTTGGATGGGTTAGCTTCTATTCCACGGACTGAGACCATGAACCCCAGGAATTTTCCTGATGTTACACCGAAGGCGCACTTTGCAGGGTTTAGCTTCATCTGGTTCCTCCTCAGTACTATGAATGCTTCCTCTAGGTCGGTCAGGTGTTGGTTGGTGTGGACGCTTTTTACGAGCATGTCATCCACATATACCTCCATGTTGCGCCCGATCTGCTCCTCGAACATCTTGTTGACCATTCTCTGGTAGGTGGCCCCTGCATTCTTTAACCCGAACGGCATGACGTTGTAGCAGTAGTTCTCTTTGTCCGTCCGGAATGCGGTGTAAGACTCATCCTCCTCATACATGAGGATCTGGTTGTATCCGGAGTAGGCGTCCATGAAACTCAGCATCTCATGGCCGGCGGTGGCGTCGATCAGTAGGTCGATCCGGGGCAGTGGATACTCATCTTTTGGGCATGCCTTGTTCAAGTCGGTGTAGTCGACACACATCCTCCACTTCCCACTTGGCTTTGGTACCATGACCACGTTGGCGAGCCAGGTTGGGAACTTCTCCTTTCTGATGAACCCTGATCGGCTTAACTTCTCGACCTCCTCCTTGATTGCTGCTTGTCGGTCGAGGGCGAAGTTACGCCGCTTCTGCTGAACGGGCTTCCTGGTTGGGTCGACATGTAGTCGGTGTTCCACTATGGAACGTGGTATTCCTGGCATGTCGGAGGTCGACCATGCGAAGACATCCATGTTCGCTTGGAGGAGGTGTCCAAGCCCTTCTTTCTGTTCCTTGCTTAGCAATGAGCCGACTGAACGACCTTGGAGGGGTCATCTGGTGAGGGGCCATGGGATGAGGTCTTCCATTGGCCTTCCCCTTCTCTCTGTCGTTCATCTCTCCGGTCACCGATCATGCTCTCTAGGCAGAGTGCCATTCCACGTGTGTTGCCATTATTCTTTTTCATGAAGGTGGCGTAGCACTCCCTTGCTTTCTTCTGATCTCCTCGGACTTCGCCTACCCCATTCTCGGTGGGGAACTTCATCTTCAGGTGAAGTGGTGATATGACTCCTCTAAGGGGTCATCGGTGATGGTCGCCCTAAGAGGCCGTTGAAGGACACCACGGACTTGACTACCATGAAATTTACCATGATGGTTACTTGTTGAGGGTGTACCCGAAGATGACGGGTAGCTCTATGGTACCTCGATGGAGGCGGTGGCACCGAGAATCCATGGAGATAAGTGGGCTCGGTTTGAGCTGGTCGTCCCCGAACCCGAAGCGTCGATAGGCGTCCAAGGAGAGTACGTCAACAGACGCCCCGTGTCTATCAGTACCACTGTATGCAGGTCGATTGGCTACCTCCACCTGTACTACCAAGGCATCTTCATGCGGGAAGTTTAGTCCTTCCAGGTCTTCATCCGAGAAGGAGATCACCGCCTCGAGTCTTGGCTATCTTGCTGGGCTTCTCTGCCACTCCCACGAACCTGGCATGAGCTTTAGCTTTTCTGGTGGACTCTTGCCCTGGTCCTCTGAGTATGGTGAGGATAGGAGGTCCCTTGGTGCCACTAGGTTCTGTGGCATCTCTCCGCTCTTCTGGGCGGTCTCTCTCTCGATCTATTCTTCTTTCTTCTCGTCTCGGCTCCACTCTATCTCCGTCGCGACCTCTATCTCCTTGGCCTGAGCGGTTGTCACGTCTCCCCTTCACATACTTGTTCAAGCTTCCTGCTTTTACCAGTTGTTCTATCTCTCTCTTCAATTGATAGCACTCCTCCGTGTCGTGCCCATTCTCTTTGTGGAAGAGACAATATTTGTTAGGGTTTCACTTCTCTGGCGCTGCTAGCATGGGTCGTGGCCAATGGAGTAGGTCACGGTCCTGGATCTGCATGAGTATCTGGGACCTGGTGGTGTTCAGTGGTGTGAACTCAGGGGTGCTTGCCCTCTCGCTTCTCTCTGGGCGGCGGTCTGTCCTCCTAGATGGGCGGTCGCTCTTCTCTTATCGGCGCTCTGTCCTCGACCTCTTACCCTCGTTGCGGTCATCAGGTGCTGACCTCTTGTTGTCCTGTGGCTTGGCCTCGATTATTTTTGTTCTAGCTTGTAGTACCTCGGCCATATTTGCAAACTCATTGCACCGCTCCAGGAGCTCTTTCATAGTCCTGGTCTCATGACGTGCCAGGTCCTTGATCAAGTCCAGGTCCCTAATACCTCCTGCTAGGGCTGCATGCTGTGTCTGGTCATCCAAGTCTCAAACCTCCAGGGACTCCTTGGTGAACCTGGTAACGTATTCCCTGAGAGATTCCCCAGGGTGCTGTACCACATTTAGTAGATTGACGGTGGTCTTCTTCTGCTTGACGCTGCTTTGGAAACGGGTGACGAACTGTTCACATAGCTCTGCAAACGAGCATATAGATCTCGGTCATAGCCTGGAGAACCATGATGTGGCTGCTCCCTTAAGGGACGCAGGGAATGCCCGACAGGATACCACGTCCGACCCCCCATACAGCGTCATCATGCCATTAAAGTAGTTGATGTGGTCATTAGGGTCGGTGGTACCTTGTAGAGTTCAAAGGTGGGTAGTCGAAACCTGGAAGGTAGTGTGGTGACATGATCTCTGCCGAGAATGGGTGTTGTCCAGGTATGGAATGTGTCTCGCCTTTGGTCTGCTTCTTCAACCCTTCCAGCTTCTCATCCAGGTCGCGGAGTCTTTGATCGAGCTCCTCGTCCCTTGTCTGCCCCCCCACGCCTAGCCGGACGTTCGCTGCGGCCCCGTTCACGCTCTCTCCTGGATGTCCCCTCCCGCCTTGAGTGTTGGCGGGATGGTGAATGGTCATGCCGTGATGAACCCTGTCGTGAAGGTGAGGGGCTTTCTTCTCTGTAGGTCCGGCTTCGTCGTGGTATGTGACTTTCTTCCAGTCGTCCGTCAAACACGGACCTCCGGACCGATCTCTGCGGGCTAGACACCCTCGCCTTGGGTGTTGGCGTCCTCCCACGTTCTGACCGTGGGGAGAGGTCTCTTGTTCTCCTGGGATGCTGGGAAGGCTCCCCCCGCTGCGGAGTGGGGGTTGCCTGTCGCGCAAGTCTCTCTGATCTCGCGCCCCTGGGAGATGATCTCCTAGGGTTTGGCTCTTGTTGAGGTATGGACTCCACCCTTGCTGCTGGTGAAGTCCTCCGACGGTGAGATGTCGCACGCTGCGTCAGGTATTCTCGAAAGAGTCGTTGTTCATCGAGGATCTGTCGTTGCAGGTCGTTGATCTGACCCACAGTGGCTGGAGCATTGGGGTCAGGTGTCACCTCCACCACCACATCGTTGGCCTCGTCATTGTTGGGCTCGGCGATCACGAACTGGTCATTAAGGGGGATCTCCTCCTCCAGAGGGACATGGTCCTGGTCGTTGGCTCTGCGGCGAGAGCACTCTGGGGTTGGTGATCCATTCCTTGCTCCGTTGTTGGTGGTGGTAGTCTTCCTTCGTGCCATTGAATGAGTATGGAAGCGAGCTAGTAGCTGTAATGGCTAGCGTCGTTCCCACAGACGGCGCCAATCTGTTGCGTCAAGAAATCGTCGAGCGGTCCTGCGAGTGCCGTCACCTGCAAGTGGACCAAAGGGGTCAATCAGAGAGAACCGGTGTGGTCCCGGCCTAGGGCTCTCCGATGCCAAAGTTATATCTCCTGGCGCAAACAGATGAATAGTGATTATTCAGTATGAGTTTAGATGTCCCCTATGGGGTTGTGTACCTTTGCCTTTTATAGTAGCATATGGAGGTGTGGAGAGTCCCCGTTTGATTGACGATTGTGCCGTTGAGTGGATAGAGGCCCTGGGTAACGGGGCTCTATCCTGATTGGCCATCTCCCCGCGGGAGGGAGTGTCCTGGTGGCATCAGGATCCTTGGTGGATAGATATCCGCGTGTGGTGATAACGTCCTTGGTGCTTGAATCCGTCTGGATGACGTGACCTCTAAGGGTCTAGAGTCCTGGTAGTGACATGAGTCTTAGCGATACGATCGGGGTCGTAGATGGGTGGCCCCCACCTCAGGTGCCCATGATGCTGCGCCTGGGTGAGGCCGCGCCCTGGTGAGGAGGCCGCGCCTGGGTGAGGCCGCGCCTGGTGAGGCTGTGAGGAGGCCGCGCCTGGGTGAGGCTGTGAGGAGGCCGCGCCTGGGTGAGGCCGCGCCTGGGTGAGGCTGTGAGGAGGCCGCGCCCTGGTGAGGCTGTGAGGAGGCCGCGCCTGGGTGAGGCCGCGAGGAGGCCGCGCCTGGGTGAGGCCGTGAGGAGGCCGCGCCTGGGTGAAGCCGCGCCTGGGTGAGGCCGCGGCCCGGATGTGTGGCCGCGCCCGAGTAGTGGCCGCCCCCGAATGGTGCTGGGACTCCGGTTCGTTCCCCTTGGCTATGGGGCGGGTCGTCTATGACACGTGGCGGTCGTTGATTGGCCCTGTGAATATTGGATGTATCACTCTCTGTTCTTCCAATTCTTTGGCATTGGCCACTTTCTCTTGGTACTACCTCTGGCACTCTTCAAACAGTGAATAACTTTAGTTCCAACAACAAAAACCCCTATTGAGCAATCATACAGATCAATCATAATTTACAAGAATAGATTAGGAACCAGTTTAAGCTTTTGCATCCAACAATTTACCAGAACCCTTTCCATTGTTGTTCTACCCTTTTTCTTCTTGTTAACGGCAATATTGGTTTGTGAAGATCTTGTTAAACTATTTGAATCCTTAACCGTCGGGCCTGACATTTGAGATATACATTTCCCTTCCTAGGCAACCCTATCCCTAGGGTTTTCCTTCCATTGATCACCCTTGTCATAAGAAACAATTCTTGCAACTACTTCGGCTTGAACTTGTCCGCCAGGCCCTATGGACGAGGACGCGGATTTGGCAGATCTAATGCATTTGTCCACAGTCCATGTACTATTTGCGGTCGCACAAACTACTAGGCCGCCACCTACTATTACCGCTCCCAAACCCCACACCCAACACTCCTCCCCACACCTTCCTACCCTCAAAACTGCCCCCCAATCCCACGACCTATTACACTAACATACCCAACCCCTTTCGGCTACACCTAACCCATCCCAACCGTCCTATCCTAACAACCCAAACCCATCTTAATCTAATCCCCAACCCCATTTTCCCTCTCAATCCCTAAACACTACATGTTTACCTGACACTGAAGCCTCTTACCATGCCACATTTGTTGGAAAAAACTCTGTTTGAAGAAGGAAACTTCAAACTGCTTTGAACGCGATCTCGCTATCTTAAAGGAGATATTTGCCCCACACGACAAATTCACCTTCAGGAATCAACAAAGCAATAAATATAAAACACAGAACTCCACTTAGAGATACTGAATTGTAAGAGGGAGAGATCATTCGTTTGAACACATGACTCCTATTTTATAGAAGTGGAGCACCTCTTCTGAATAGACATATCTATTCATTCTGTATCCATTAGATCAATTGCCATATGATCTAACGGTCCAGATTAAACCAGAGATGAACCTGTTCACAACAGTCATATCCTATCAGACGTGACCTTAGGATCTTCTAATCCGACGGATCTGATCATTTAAAAAAAAAACAACGCCACTAACGCCTCTACAGCCCACTGCCCACGCCGCGCGTGTTCGGACGGCTACGCCGTCCTCGCATATACACTGTAGAATGTCTCCCTTTTCCGATTTAATTCAAGAGATAAAGAAGGTAATATAATAAATACCATTTATAACTTTTGTAGTTTTCCGATGTGGGACTAAAGCATTTTTCCCAGAATAACAAATTATTTATATAATCTCTCTTTTATTACAATCTATCTAACAACATCGAATCTCTATTCACTCTCCACATTGGATCCCTATACAAGTAACAACCAACTCCACATTGGTAATGTTAATGGACTTCCTATTTCCCACACTGGTACTGCTTCTCTCTCTTCTTCTTCTAACTCTTTCCTTTTTCTAATGTTATACATGTTCCTACTCTTACTAATTCCTCACTTTCGATTCAAAATTTTTGTCTTGACAATAATGTCTTCTTTAAATTTCACTCTTCTCATTTTGTTGTCAAGGATTAGGCTACCAAATAAATTCTACTTTTGAGCCCGAGTAGGAATGGACTCTATTCCATCTCCTCCTCTTCTGCTTCTACTCATATTGCTCCTACAGTTTCTTATGATCGCTATCATCACCGCTTAGGTCATCCACATGATCGTGTTCTCCGCATGATGATTTCTAGACTCAGGCTATCCAAGTCTCCACCGTTATGCCCTCCTTGTCAAATGGGCAAAGTTTGTCATCTTTCTCTTCGTAGTTTTCCTTTGGATTTGGTTTTAGTGATGTATGGGGTCCTTCCCCCCACTGTCTCTTCTGAAGGCAGTCGTTACTTTGTTATATTTGTTGATGACTTTAGTAAATACATTTGGTTTTATCATCTTAAATTGAAATCTGATGTATTTTCCATTTTCAAATCCTTCCAGGCCCTAGTTGAGTGCAAATTTTCCCGTAAAATAAAATCAATTCAAATTGACTGGGGAGGCGAATACCGTTCACTCTCCTCCTTTTTCACCACTTTGGGCATTGAACATCGTGCCTCTTGTCCTCACACTCATGAGCAACAGGGAACCGTTGAACGTCGTAATCGTCACATAGCTGAAACCAGCCTCACTTTACTCTCTCATGTGACAATGCTGACCGCAAATCGATCAACAGGTGGCTATGCGATTTTTATGGGCAATAATTTGATTCCTTGGGCTTCCAAAAAGCAAAAAATTGTGGCCCAGTCCTCCGTTGAATCTAAATATAATGCCATTGCAGATGTGTCACACCCCCATCCCTGAACCACGGGGAATGCAATTAGAGCGTACCAATACGCTCTCTAACCACCAGAATCACTGACGCAGTACCTAAGACTAACTCATTCACAACGACAAATAATAGGTAAAAACAAAGGATTAATATTAATAACATCAGAGTTAGCAGAAGCTAGGTGATAGCATATAAAATATTGTCTATTCAAATTTACCCCTTCATATCAATGGATTCTAATCAGGATCTATGTATTATCACTGTATAATAAATACACTTATCAAGAGAGGAATAAAAGAATACACCTTTGAATCAGAAAATAGTTTATCAAAGTGTAACAAAAGATGGCCACCAGCCAAGAATCACTGTTCCCTCGTGGAACACATCTCACAGTAGCACTCCGGTCCATGATCCTCATACTCCGAAGTCCACCACTCTTCATGACCTTCATCAGGAGTCTTGAACTCCGTGCCATCATGTTTGAATGTTCCTGCATCAACTAAAAAAAATATGTTTTCTCGAGGAGTGAGCTCCAACTGAGCCCAATGAGTGGCTAAGCCACACAAGCATACACAATAATAATAATGAATGGGGTTGACTGCAAACCATACATGATGGACGGATACCAAGGTGTCCCATACCACCAAGGTAGACCGTACATCACATACAATTTACAATCATGCTACATGAATGAATGATGATGTATAGTTTTATTGTTATCCACCTAACACACAACTAAGTCAGGTATAGTACTATAGCAACACCTTAGGTAGCATCCCCGACATCGGTACCATAAACGGATGGTATACCGGCGATGACAAACCCGAGTCGCTTGGAAGCCTCTTGTACTCGGTCTCCACCAAGAGATATACGCAAACCCCGAGTCAAATCCCGCCCGGCGTTCGGCCCAAAATACGGTTGGCGCCCGAACTTCCCGGGTGGGTATACCCGAATAACGGTCGGAACCCATGGATTTGACCGACACCTAACCCCCTGTCGGTAAGGGTCATAGTACTGGGTAAACATTTATCCTAGCCAGCATTCACCTATTGTATGAGTGAGGTATGCATGTGCATAGGCCAGAGGCCGAGTCCATAGATACCGAAATACGGTCGGCCGGCTATCCTCTCGTCCCTCTAGCCCATACGTACGTATACAAGTACGAGATGTGAATACCGAAGGCAGTCGGTCGGTCACCATCCCGTTTCCACCTAATGCAATGGACAACTCTAATGCAATTTCAAGTACGGCAATCTCAAGCCCAGCACCCACCGGCACTTGGATCCCGCTTCCGAAGCCCTAGATCTACATGCCATGAGTGAGTCCATATTATGGAATCCTCAGGTCCAGCACCAACCGGCACCCGAGTCCCATAACTAAATCCAACACCATTCGCACCATAGTGCAGTAAAATAAATAATATCGCAAGACAAGAATGTAAAGTCCTATCAACATCTAAACATTTATATCGTCCTATATCTTACTAATAATTATATATTATAGCACACATGCATGAATGACATTCGCAAGACACGACACACAAACATTCCATAAATTAAGACGTTTGCTTAACTCATTCACTTTGATTCTCAGTCAATCGTCAGTACGGAGCTCTTCAAAGCAGCGTTCGATGCCAAGTACACTGTCCCACGTACTAATACGCCCCCGAGCCAAGTCAGTCAACCTAAAGAGAGTGTACAACGTGGGGAGAGATTAGTGCCTTAGGACTACAAGAGTTGGGCCCCATAAGTTATCAAACAAGGCTAAAATAGGGGACCGGCACATACAGCAAGGCTATATCATGTGCCTGTCCATGTGCCTGTCCCTCTTGGGAAGTTTCCCACCGGAAGATCTAGGTTCTCAGGGACTGGCACTTGCATGTGCCTGTCCATGTGCCTGTCCCTCTCGGACCTCCCACCGGCAGATCTTTCTCAGGGACTGGCACTTGCATGTGCCTGTCCATGTGCCTGTCCCTCTCGGACTTCCCACCGGCAGATCTAGTTTCTCAGGGACAGGCACTTGCATGTGCCTGTCCATGTGCCAGTCTTGCTGTTCATGCCATTCCGAGAATGGTTTTGCAGCCCCAAAGTCTTGGGCTAAAATGGGGTATTCTTAGGGGGTTTTTGGGGTCTCTTTGGCCGTGAGAACAACTCCAACCAAGGTGCCATAGCACACACCCAACATGGGTTTGTAAACCCCATGATCGATTAGGTTTTCCTCCATTAAAATACATATGGAAAGGAAACCCATGGGTTTGGGTATTGGGGTTTTGAAAGGGTCTTTAATCAATGTTATTTAACAACCCACAAACCACACCTCTATGGTCTTCCATGAGGGTTGGTGAAACCCATAAATGGAGGTGAATCCCCAACTTAGGGTTCATAAATGGAGAAAGGGTGAAAGGGGGTTCAAGGTAGGATTAGGTGTCTTTATAACTAAGCTTCAAAGATTAGCCATTAATGGCCTTTCCATTAGGGTAGATGAAGCACTCATGGCTCATAAGTCTAAACCCTAGGTCTATAAATTAGGAAGTGAGAGAGAGAGAGAGAGAGAGAATGCTCACCAATGTAGGAGAGTAAGCTTGGGTTCCACCTCTCTTCCTTCTTCTTCTTCTTCTTTTTCTTCTTCTTCTTTCTTTCCTTCTCTCCTTTCCTCTCTACGATTTAGGTTTTCTATTGTGAGGTGAATAGTGGATTGACCCCTATTTACCTCACTTTAGTCTTAAGTCATGTTTGGTTGTCTTAGGTCTTTAGGTCCATTTTAAGTTATTGGGCCCATTATACTACTAGGCCCATAATATGATTAGAAGGAACATCAGGTCCTAAGCCCATTCTAGTATTTATACTCATGAGTTATTAGGATATTAACTTACTCCCAATCATCTATAAGTGGGAACGGTTACACCGGGCGAGGGCCGGGCGGATCCTCGAAATAAGGAAATGCTAGGAATGCACCCTCGAAGACAAACTTTCCCCTATCTCTGTCGATGTACCTATCCTCGATGACTTCTCTAGAGTCACGGTCAACAATCTTGTGGGATGGCTTGAGTATCATGGTCCATAGTTCACGAGCGTACTCCGCTCCCGGTTCTACATAAAAGGTTCAAACCAGACCGGTGGTCAGACCGAATTTTAAACCGGGTTTTGGGCACGGATTTAACAAGATGCCTGCACCGAACTCACTTGGTTGTGCTCTATATTTGGTGAACTTGGTATTCCTATCAGCGATGCCCCAGTTCTCTGGTGTGATAATATCGGGGTCAACTATCTCTCTGCAAACTCAATTTTTCATGCTCACACCAAACACATGGAAATTGGCTTTCACTTTGTTTGCGACAAGGTTGTGGCCCGTGAATTACAAGTCTGCTTCCTTCATCTCCACCAAGGATCAACTGGCTGTTATATTCACAAAGGGACTAGGAATGACCCATTTCACCTTTCTACGTGACAAGTTGCGGATTCGATCACTCAAGTCCCCACCTTGAGGGGGTGTCTCAATCGTGCTTATCCACATCACCGTTATCTCCTACAAAGGTTCAATCAACTCAATCGCCTACAATCACTCAACTACCTTATCTCCTCTCCAAGTGCAACTCTATCGACAAAGATAAGATTGGATCGTGATCATCACCTCTCTTATCACATGTGATATCAACCTATTGGATTCAAGACTCTTATCATCATATGTGATGATAATCCAGGACTCTATATCACATGTGATGACACTTTATGTACTCAAGGACTCTATCTATTGTATGTAGACAGGACTCCTACACTAGTCAAACTCTACCCTATCTATATATACATAATGTTATTGGATTAATATTGAATAAGAGAAATTATCAATTTCAATACTATATGCTCTGGAGCTTCACAGCTACATTCTACAATCTGGGTTCATCACGAAACGAACGCCTTTGTATCCACAACTCTGATTAGCTATTATTCAAAAATGGGAACTATTTTACGATGCACACAAAAGTATTTGTGGAGATCCTCAGCCAAATGTAGTTTATTAAAATACTTTGATATCTAGGTAATTCTTTTTTTTTTGTAAAAACCAAGAATATTAATTCTCTCCATTTTCTTTCTTTTCTATTGTTTCAAACATACTCTTAGGCTATGTTTGGAAGCCAAGAAAAAAGAAAAAACATAATGAGATAAATCATGATGATGCAATGATTAATTTATAGAGAAAATTACTTGGACACCCCCTGTACTATGGCCATTTTGCTTATGATTACCAATGTTTGAAACAATTACTTGACACCCCCCGAAACCTAACGGTGTTAGTCTGCCGTTAGTGTTTAAATGGAAGTGTCCATTTTGCCCTTATGAGTTATTTAACATAAACTTATGAAGTTAAATGACCAACTTACCCTCCTCCTTCTCCTCCTTTAACTTTTTCTTCTTCTTCTTCCTGCAACTACAGTTCAGCTGCAGAGGGAGGACCGAACCTCACCACCGGCACCATCAACGCATGATGGGTACATCGGGAGGGATTCTCGGTTTCTCGCCCTCTCTGCTCTTCTTCTTCTTCTTCTCTTTTTTTGCTTTTTTTTTTCCAGTCGGTGGAACCCTCCCTAGAGGGAGTAGGGGTGGAGTAATAATCTCAGTTCATCTCCACAACAATAATCCACTTATGTTGCAATAATCTCAGTCCATTTGTAGAGGTCAAAATTTTCAATCGGTGGAACCCAACAGTCCATTTGTATCAATCAATGTACACCATTTGCAGCAATAATCTTAGAATGGACAAAATCAAACTGTCATACGATCTTCATTCTGTGATACCAGATACTTCTGTGATACCAGATACTTCAAGCTCAAATAATCCACTTATACTATTGGTAATGGGTAACTAATCTAGAAGCATCCCAATTGAATGATAATGAAATAATATTCTTCAAAATCAGAACCATGAGGGCAGCGAAAATACATAATCGAAAATCAAGTTTTTACCTCTATGAACAGAGGAACAGGCAGCGGGATCTCAAATTAATTTTTTTTTTTGGTACTTGAATCGGCCATGAAAGAGATTTATTAGGGTTTAAATTTGAAATCAATTAAGGGTTTTGAGTTATTTTGATTTGAAATTTGTTTAAGAAAAGAGATTTTTTTTTTTTCTGAAATCGATTAGGATTTGAATCTGAAATTGGGTTGTACGAAGGGGGAAGAGGGTAAAAGGGTCACTTCACTACCTTTTAAGGTTCGTTTAGACGTTACAAAAAATTTAACCGATGACATCATCACTAAACTAACGAACAAGATTTATTTGAAAGAAATGGTAAACTACAGGAGGTGTTCAAGTAATTGTTTCAAAAGTTGGAAAGACTAAGTAATTAGGCCATAATATAGGGGGTGTTCAAGTAATTTTCTCTTTCTGTGTCATTCCCTATCTTCAAATTCAAATTCTTTCTTTTTTTATTTTTTTATATTTTTTGATAATTTACATGTACCTCCCCTAAGGTTTCTTTAATTACGCTTTCACTAATGAAGTTTGGCAAATAACATGTACATCCCCTGCTTTCCAAACTAATTAATAAATAAACCCACTTCGTTAGTTGCGAACGGTAAGAGTGTTCTAGAAATTTTATGACCACTATACCAGCAAGAACATCTACAACTCATCTTCACCCGCCGACGATGAGGTGAAATCTGAAATTTTAGCACTGATTTACCCTCTTCGACTGCAACTTGGAGCTGGAGGAGAAAGGGTAAGATTGTACACTGATTTAACTTCTTATTCTTCGGTTTTTTCTTCGACCACTACCCTCACCCCATCCTCCTTGCCTTGCAAGCCTATCCAAGCGAGAGCTCGAGCTTGGGGCCTTCCCTCAGAGTCTTGGTCCGTCATCGACATAGTCGTTTACTTCATCTTCTTCAGTTCCGCAATAGGCATCTTGGTTTGCTGGAGTTCAGAGAAGGTTGCGGTAGCTGCAACAAACGACAGAGAACGCCAACCACAGTAGGCAACAAATGATCGAAAGCAACAGCGATGATAATAGGGGCAGGTTGCGCAAAGATGAAGATCTATGGAATCAGATTTGCAAACCAAACAAAGGAACCCTAAAACTGGAGAGATACATCTCAGGGATTCAATGACTGCGGTTCACTCCGGTTCAATGTCAATTGCAAAACTTTTGCTGCATTGGAGCGGTAAGAGGAAACCATGGGTGAGACTTGATACGAGGAAGCCGTGCCCTCTTGATTTGCCATGGGAGCCATTCAAGATATTGAAATTGGGCAATTTTTTTTCTTTGTATATTCGATTTTTCGGAGGAATATTTGATACTGTTTCCGGATCCACATCTTCTACTTCCTCACTTGTACTTCCATCCTACCTCCACGATTTTTGGGAGCTGACACTTGTACTGACAACCATCCAACGATTGTTAATCCAAAATTTCAAATGGGTTTTGAACCTCATTAACCCTAAAAACAACCCCGACCGACCCAGACAACCCAAAACCAAACCCAACCCATTACACACAAGTGATAAGGTTTCAAAACGATTTGAAATTCCAAATTTCCCAAAATCTCGACCTTCTTCTTCCCCCGCTCTCTTCTTCTCCAAATCTGTCTGAACCACATCGGAAATGGGTGACATTGCAGCGTGCATCTAAGCCGCGGCAACCATCGTGGAGAAAAAGTGAAACCCTACCTCGCAATCCACCCTTCTCCCTTCAAAACCTTTCTCGAACGAAATGCCCTAAAACACTGTGTTGCAGAAGAACTCCATCGCTCCAATTGTATTTTTTCATTTTACTCCCTTTCTGTGGATGAATAATCTCTTCTTTTTTTTTGATAGGTTAAACTGTACACCCAAAAACCCCCCATCTTCTTCTGCAAACACGAACATGCCCTTGTGGCAAAACTCGATCTGGTGTGCCCCTTTCTCCATTCGCTCCGCCATTTTCCATTTGTCTTCTTCTTTTGTTTTTTTTTTTTTGGATAGGTTAAACTGAACACCCAAAAACCCCCCATCTTCTTCTTCTGCAAACACGAACATGCCTTTGTGGCCTTGCCCTCGTCTTCTTCTGCAACCCAGTCCCACCCCTGTTCTTAGCCTTGAAATTATATTATGGTAAGTATTAAACCATTAATAAATATGATTATCTTCAATGCTATAGTTTGAAACTTATTTTGGGCTGAGTAAAGGACGGGCCAATTTTCAGTGTTAGGATGGTTATGGTTTATTTATTTGTTCCCTGTGAAATGGACAATGGTTGTGATATAGTTCCTCTTACACCTACAAATGCAATTTATGTGAAGGTCTTGGGTTGAGGACAAAGCGAGGAAAAACCAAGCATGTGCAAAGTTTCTTGAGGGAGGTCAGATAGAGGTGGAAATGGGATGACTGAGTGTGATTTTACTGGTTCATGCTATCAAGAAATTGGATTTGTGGTTGCAATAAACAAGGTTGATGAGGGTGTTGAGAAGGGTCCATACTTGATCCTTTTGATTGTTGGGATCAAATCTGTTCAGTTTACTTAGAATAGAAGATGTGATAAGAGATTGCAGCAGAGAGATCAGAAGTTACAAAAAAACATGCAATTCCAGATAACAGAAACAGAGGGTGAAGGGAGATGATGTTTTATTATAAGTAGCAGCAGCAGAAATAGAACATACGAGATGAGAGAACTGGAGAGGAGACGAATAAGAGAGTAAATTCCAGCCTCTATGGTTGATGACCCTCTGCAATCTGTGTGAACTAAACTATTTCTACAACTATGGTTTACAACTATTTTTCTTCATCCTGCACCTAAGTGGAGCAATGGAGTTCTTCTGCAACTCAGAGTTTTAAGGCATTTCGTTCAAATAGAAATGGGGATGAGTGGGGGTTTAGTTTGAGTGAAAATGGTTGGGTTAAAAGTGGGTTTAATTTGAGTGAGATGAACCCATTGGGTTGGGTTGTTTTTTGGGTTTATGGTGGTCCACGTAGGTTTCATCAAATTTTCAAAAAAATTTGAATTAATTCAAGTACAGCTGTTGGATGGTCATAAAGACAGGTGGTATGTTTAGAAATCGTGGAAGTAGGATGAAAGTACAACACATGGAAGTAGAGGATGTGGATCCCTTTCCATGTCTATTTGAGGGTTTCTTTTCTCTTTCTTTTATGACCACCTCACCCCTGTTTTTGCTGTCGTTTAGTGATGCTAGACCGTTCCAGCCAATGTTGGACAGAATCCTTTTCCCACCAAGGCTCGTATCGGTATCGACGGTGATAACATACATGGAATACGGGAAAATGATGATTGTTACTTGATGTTGACACATGGACTAGAGTGAGAGGTTGTCTAACAAATTCATCATCATCGTCATCATCATCATCATCATGCATAACATCGTCACATGCAATACTTTATTAGAGAGAGAGAAAGAGAGAAGTTTTTTCCATCACATCCAACAAATCAAAATCAACCTATCGTTTCCGAAGATCCATTGGGGACGGGGCGGGGAGGGGTGGACCCACGCGCTTTGGCAAAAGTAAGAAACCCACACCCCAAGTATGAAGTACCCAACCCAAGCCCCTAACTCACTACTACTCACCTCACCACTACGTACGGGTTATATCTATATATATGTTTTTGGGGGGCGCTTTTCTCTGTGCCGCAGCACAGGCTACACCCAGACACATGGGGTGGGCTCAATGATCACTTTATCTCCTGAGTGAAGCCCATGTGCCTGGGCGCAGCCTGCGCTGTGGCACAGAGAACATTCTCCCACTTTTTTGTTAAAAATCTATATCTATATTGGACTGTAACACATTTTGTCTTCAGAATCATTCTTAATTTCTTGTAAAGCCCAGTTTTGTTATTTGTTAGACTATAAATTACTTTCTAAGCAAGGCCCAATGGCCCATCCCATCCCATGAGATCAGCAATTTTTTTCTTTTTCCACCCCCATGCCACCAAGGATTTTTATCCTCTGCTGTCCGCTGATCAGACAGCAGGGTGTTGTCCCCTCACATGGGGGTGAAATGACCATTTAACCTCCCTGCCCAAACACACTGCCCGAGAGGAGGTTATATGGTCATTTTGCCCCATGTGAGGGGACAACACCCTGCTGTCCGGTCAGCAGAGGGTAAAAACCCGGCCACCAACATATTAAATGCTTATAGATATAGACAGGGAGACAATAGAGGGAAACAAGTAAGAGTGCGGTGCGGAGTGAGTCTGGTTAGATCCTTGCAACGTAAAAAGTTTTTGTTGCCCCTATGCCTGTCTCTCTCTCTCTTTCTCTCTCTCTCTCGTCTCAAAATATAATGGTAATGCTCCCGCCATCGCCATTTGGTTTGAAGTTTTTTTCCTATCAAGTTACCTGCGCCGTTCGATTGTTCGATTCCTCTCATAGGCGGCGGAAATGACAATGTAACCACACTCGGCAGTGTGTTCTGCAGGGGCTTAGGTTGTCATTTCCACCCCCTATGAGAGGAACAGGACAACTGTACCGGGCAGGGAACCTGAGAGGATAATGATCCTGGTTTGAAGTGTGGTTGGAAATTCAGGATTTTGATTCGACTCGACTCGTCTTCATATCTACATCCATAAGGCCTAGGGGTGTTAATTTGGCCTGGTGGATTCAAGCCCGCCCTAACCTACCCTAAGCCTGGATAGGGCATCAACCCAATTTTTTGACCCACAGGGTGGGATTGGATTGGATTGAATTTTTTCTTGGCCTTGGCAAGATCGGGCTGGGCCTGAGGTAACCTAAGCTGAGCCTGACCCTGCCCAGCCCAACCCTGTATTAATTACAATACATAACAATTACAATTATGTATCATTATATTTCTTAACAAAATTACAACCAATTAACCAATTAAGTTAATTCCTTAACCCTATTCAACCAAACCTAAAAAAAAAAAAAAAAAAAATCTTATTCAGCATTCACAACTAACCTTGAATTATCAGGGCCAAGCTATGGTAAACCCTGGCAAGGTTGGACCTGGGTCGGAGGTTTATTAGGCTTTGGTAGGGTCGGGCCGACTTTAGACCCCTAGGGTTGGGCTGGGGTTTTAACAAGTCTGGCCCATTGACACCCTCATTTCAAGATGATCTTCTACTTTAGCTCAAATTTATTTTAAAAAAAAACAGAATAACCTATACTAAAAAATAGACGAACTCGGACCAAGTTCACCCGAGTCTCAATAGACTCGGATTTTATATCCAAGTCATAGCTGAGTCCAGATAATTACAACAAATGGGGGGGGGGGGGGCATGGAACAGGGAATGGAACAATTTCATAAATAATGAGAGAGGTGAATGAATAATGTTCGAGAGTTTATGAGATTAAAACATCTCAAACAGATGATGTCATGGTCTTCCATGATCATCTTTCATACATGTCTGAAAGTGACCATCTCAAGTCCTTGCATCGCGGTGATCATCTTTCATACTGGTGATATCTTTTGGTTTTTGTTATTGTGTGATGTGTTGCAAATTAGTTTTGGGTGTGTGTTTAATTAATAATAGATTGGACACCCCCTGTACTATGGCCTAATTAATTAATCTTCCTAATATTTAAAATAATTACTTAAACACCCCCTGTAGTTTACCATTTCTTTCAAGTAACCCTGTCTGTTAGTCACCGTTACCATGAGTTAAATATTTCATAAATGTCTAAACTTCCCTTAGGGTGTAGTGAAGTGACATATTTGCCCCCTTCTCTTTCTTCTTCTTCTTCCTCGTGCAACCAAAAAACACACCAGCAGCCATATTCAAAAATCATTAGGGGGTCCTCGCTTTCTCCCTCCCCTCCACTCTATCTCCCCCACTCCGTGCGGCACCCCCTCCCCGCCACCTACTGTGCTCCCTCCCTGCTATGAGCACCTTGGCCGGAAAGTCCACTCACACCCCCTACTGCTCTGCACCGTGAACCCTCAGACCTCTGCCTCCCCTCCCCCAATTCAAAACAGAAATCTAATGAGACACCGAAATCAAAATCTCCAAATCCACCAGAGTTGTAAATCAGTCCCCTCTGATTCCTACTCTCTCCTCTCCTCTTTTTTCTTAAGCTCTAGTTAGACCACGGACTCAACACGAAGCGTGTCTCTGCAAATCCAATTTTGTTGCTGCAAATGTTTGTTCTCTCGCCACTGAAATCTTTCGACCTTCACAAAACGACCTTCGTTTTAGGCCCCAAACTGTATCTCTTTGTTTTCTTTCTCTTCCATGTACTCTGTGTCTTTGAGAGGATTAATCGCCTTTGTCGCTGCTGCAACTGCCGGACTCAGATTTTCTCACCTCTGCAACTGCTATTTTTCAGCGTGAGAAATCTCTTGATCCTTACGTATTTCTCGAATAAGCTAAATGTAAGGAAGCAACGATGCACGTAACAAGATCTTGCATTGGTTGCAGATGCAACAAGGTTGGCTACAGCGGAAGACGAAACTCGGAAGGTAAATTCCTAAACAAGGATCAAGTAAAGAAAGTTTTGGGCGTAGACAAATCGATGGTTTGGGTGGAATGCAGTAAAACTCTGCAAAAGATACAACGAGTAAGGTCTTGCTGTACAAAGTCCCTGCAGACCAGCAAATAAATGCTTAGGCGGCGATGATTGAGGAATGGGTTTTGGAAAGAGGATTGTTTCAAGATGAGAAAAAAGAGCAACTCATCATCAAATTTCAGGGGCTATCTTTGAGTTTTGTTCATGTTCTTCTAAATGATACAACGAATCAAATCACTATGTGATTTTATCCTTCATACATGGTGGTTGTGTAATGTGAGAATCAAATCACCGTGTGACTAAACCCACCGATCTAAAAGAAATTGGATCAAATCTACCATAGAAAAGACGAAATTTATGGCAAGTTCGAGTGCACCTGAAGGTCATCATCGTTTCTGAGACCTCAAAACCCTTATGGAAACTAAGATTGACGATAAGATTTAAGAAGGGTAAATGCGTTGGTAGAAGTCTCTGTTCAAGAACATTGGCTTCTACCGTTTCTGAAAGAAAGTCTCGTCCAATACACGTGGAGAATCTTCACTGCTCATCACATCAGAGAACCGCAGCCATGGCCCTCGGTTTTTTCTTTTTGGGTAATTTTAATTTTACTGTTTTCTATTGAATAGGTGATAAGGTTAAAATAGATATTTTCGTTTAAACACTAACAGCAGATTAACACCATCAGGTTTGGGGGTGTAAAGTAATTGTTTCAAACATTGGTAATCATAAGCAAAATGGCCATAATACAGGGGGTGTCCAAGTAATTTTTTTCTTAATTATATTTTGTTTTATTTGATCACAACCAAATTAACCCCCTCTCTTGGGTTGCATCGATCCTACACTATTGTAAGAACAATAAGGAAGAGTTACAAGTAGACGAGATAAACAGATTTTTTTCCGCAATCCACTTTAAGACATTTGCAAGAATAACATGAGGATTAGGTATACATCCTTTGTGTAGAACTTGGTTGTGACGTATCCAAATAAATAGGGGTTTAAAGCAAAGACACCAAAAACCCATCGCAAATCAGATACAGTCGACAGACATTCCATAAGAATATTAGAGCAAAACCCAAGAAGTGATTCACCCGTGAAGAGTTCAGTCCTTAAACCCAAGATTCTCGCAACCCGCAGTCTCTTAGTAAATTCGCATGATAAAAATAAATGTCAAGGAATTTTTAAACATGTACCACAAAAAACACAGAGATCATCCCCATGCTCCCAATGAAGATAGCCTTGATTTGAGAGGTAGTCCATCCATCAAGACTCTATAAAAGAAGATCTTGAATTTTGGGTGAATTTTTCTTGCCCACATAAATTCCCACCATCTAAATCTAGAACTTCCTTCAGTAGTGGAGAATTGGAGGTTTTGTTTTGTTGTATAAGTGACTACCAATTTATTAGTTAAGAGGACTGATTTAGATAGAGTATGCAACCATTTATTTGAGAGTCCAGTACATCAAGAGGCAAGGCACAAACATATGTAGCCACTGTGGGGGCAAAACACTAATTTGATTGCCATATATATATACCCACCCTTCTCTTTCTTATTTTTTAAGTATTGAAAATTTTCTTGAGCAATAATTATGTTATCTACGACAATTCTCTCTGGATACATTCCTCAAAAAATATGATTCGTGCGAATTCTTCCCCCAATTATTGAAGAGATCTTGACGGAATTGCCACATATGAAATTGAGCACAATTTTACAAAGAAATACCCTAATGCCTTAAGCCACTCAGCCATACCTCCAAATTGTTGATCGGAATTTGATGTGCCGGGTTTGGTTGGTTGCCTGAAGGGCTATCTGATCCGATCAACTGCGTTTGCCTTCAACTTGAAATGAATAAATAAAATATCCAAAAAGGTCCTTAATCTCTTAGCTAAAATTTTAAGAATTATTTTATAAGAAACATTATACAAATTAGTCGATCAAAATTCATCATCCACTTTAGAAGCATTAGGTTTATTGAGGATCATGGTTAGAAGAGTGTAGTTAACCTCAAATGGAATGATATGGTTGGAAAAAAGTCTTTCACAAAGTTACAAACATCATTTTTAAGAAGTTCCCAACAAAGGTACAAACACTCCTTAGCAAGAAAAGGAGTGTTTTCCGGATCTTTATCGCCCCCAATATTAGAGGCGATAATTTTCCGTGTTTTCCTTAGAAAGTGTAGCAAACTATTGAATATTGGAAAAACTTTTTGTGTATAGGAGATAGAGCTATTCAACATTAAGTCATTAAGAGCTCTACTATCCTGGCCTGGACCCAATGTCTTCCATTTTTGAGTTTTATAGGCTTGATCATGAAGGCAAAGCAAAAGCAAACACTACCCAAGTCCTCTATATTGGTTTTAATTGTATTGGACATCAATGAACAAGTACCTGCACAAATATTTTGGTTCCCAATCCTTAACAAGCAAGAAGATCCAACTTTCAAAATCTTGGATCAAACACGGGATTGGGTTCCATTGATTCTTATTCAAATTGGACCAGAACTCTGTCAAAATCAGCCTGAACCATAGAAATTGGACTCCAATAGTAAGAAAGATTTCCACAAACCTGTGATTTTATTTTTTATTTTTTGGGAACTTTTTATTAAAAAGAATTATAGATTTTACTACAAGATGTAAGTTTCAATTGCAATTTTCTATTATACTGATTAAGAAAAAGAAGAAGATAGCTAAAAATGAAGATAAAAGAGCAGTAATATTCAATTAAAAATAGGTTGTAAGAATTAGCATTTTCTCTAATTTTGAGTTGTAAAATTGGTCAAATATTGAGCCATTCTTCTTTCCTTCAAAGACTTTTTGTCCATGGCTCTACTATCATCTTTCGCCAAATTTTTTGGGGAAAGTTAGGCTTCCTACCAGTACCCTTCTCTGACTATCATAAACAAACACATTAACATTGACTATATGAGAGAGAGAGAGAGAGAGAGAGAGAGAGATTCAATTCTTTGGAAGTCATTGGATTAGATCAAGGAGAGGCTCCCAAGTGTTTTAATTCGGGCAAAGGACGGGGTTGGGTTACGAATCTGCAAAAAGGCCATTTTAAGTAGAGAGAGCGAGTGAAGTTTATGATTTTTGTCTTTAAGCATACGAAAGAATCCGCACATGGACGATGTGTGAATCTTTTGCCACATCATTAATTAGAAAATTCTCTCCCTATCTCTCCAAGTATAAACTATTAGAAGAGATTTTCTAAGCTAAGCAAGCAGCATAGAGGAGCGCATCAATGACGTGCAATGAAATGATTTCATACATAGGGGGACAACGAGATGATTTCGCATGTAGTTGCTTAGATAACTTTTTTCCTACAGAAGTATTCTCTGTGAGAGAGCATAGCCTCCACCAGTGTCTCCCATAGATTCTCTCTCCTCGCCATGTAAAATGACTTATATGAACAGAGGAGAGAGATGTGTGTGTGTCGGGGGTAGTGGCAGAAGTTACGCTCCCTCACAAAGAACTTTATCACTTTTCTAAAATATTTATGTTATTGAATTTACTACTACAATACTACTAACCATGCCATAGAATATATGTCAGCTCACTCTTTCTCCTTCTAACATTCTCTTCTCTTGATCATTTGGTGTTAGGATCAACTTCCCACGTGGGGAGAGGAGTTACCCTACCCACACATGGGATCCCACTGCCCAAGGGGTATCTAAACCATGGATCGTCATTGACTCATGGTTTGATATCCCATGAACGGTGGGATCGCATGTGGGGAGATCACTAAATGTATGAATAGTGAGGACCTTAACCTGCGTGCCTATTGGCTTGTCATGGGAGATACCATTACATACAAGGGTTGTGTAGATTTCATTCCTATAATTATGTTAAGCAGAAAAACGAAATGGTAAAAAGACTAATATTGCAGAGAAATATAATTATGAGCCGACGCTAGCACCTTCTATGTCTAGCCCAATTATAACTCAATGGGAGAAAATCTTACCATGCAATCATGGTTCAAGGAATCGGTATTGGTAAATTCCTAACCAATACAATACCGATCCAAGGATACTGATCAAGAGTAGAAATATAAATAAAATCAAATTTTATTGAAATTTAGGGATAAATCCATCCGATCCAGATGATATGGGATAATCCGAAATCGGTATCGTTCTCGGCATCAGCCGAGATGAGTATGTTGATAACGATACCAATCCCAATAACGATTACTAAAAAACCCTACAAGCAATTGCATAATAAAAATAACAAGGGAAAGGGAATGCCAACCGGTGTTGTGCCTAGGCGCAGACACACCCTAATATGAAACAGACTGACGTAACGTTGAACCTTTCCACCTTTCCAGATGCACCAGTCTTTTAGTCTTGGGCTGTGTTTGGGCGCAGGTACACGCCCTGGCACAATACCTTTTAGTGATCCTTTTCCCAAATAACAATTACAGTGAGTGGGGGAAAAAAAGAGGTACAGTGACAGGTTATACGGTGGTTTAGCTCCCGCTTTCCTCGCCGGATTCAGATTCCCTCGTTTTGAGAGATAACAGTTTCCACTGGACTTGGGAGTTTCAAAAAACGAATGTTACTGGATCGCAAAAAATGTGAATGCAGGGTTTTCCCTTTGGCCTTTTTTCTTTTTGTTTTTGTAGGCTTTTTTTGGCATTTTGTGTTGTTTTGCCCAACCCCATAGAAAAGTTGAAAGTTATGAAAATCAATTAAAGAAGAAAACAACACTAACAAAGCAAGCAGGCAAGCACTTCATCCCTCCCTACCTCGCCCTCTCAGAAGCTTCCCCTCTGTTCGAGTTTACAAAGTTAAGGCTTAAAGAGTATGGACAATCAGCGCATCTCGCCTCCTAGCTGGGCTTATTACTACCATGGAAAGGTATAATTCCCATCTGGGCTCTCTTCTTCCCCTGCCTGCATTCTATCATAATTCTTCTTGTGGCATGATCAGTTAACGTCTTGCAGTAATGGGGGGAGAGTATTTCTTATATAATGAGTTTGGTATAACTGTGCAGACAATGGACGAGCTAAGGCAATCTCTCTTGTATACCACTCTGGAGCTGGAAACAACGAGGCTAGCAGCCCAAGAGGAGATAAGGAAGAGAGAAGAACAAATGATCCGTCTCCAAGATCTTTTAAGCAGAACCGTCAGGGAGAGAGACGAGGCACAAGACAAATTCCAGAGACTAAACATGGAGAAGAAGCTCTTACTCCTACACAAACATCAGAAGCATCTCCAGCAACCGCAACAAACTACCCCCTTCTCAGGGATCTCCACCATTGAAGACGAAGCTAGAAGAGGAGGAGGTGATTCCAACACCGGCGGCATATCTTCCTCGGACCGCGAAGAAAGCATCGTCTCGTCTCCTGTGATAGACCCAATTCCACCAGTGCAACCACCGTCAGCAACGGTAGAATTAGCACCAGAGAAGCCATTGCCAGAGAAGGGAAAGCTTTTACAGGCAGTGACGAAAGCTGGACCACTACTTCAGACGCTTCTCCTTGCGGGACCGCTCCCTCAGTGGCGACACCCACCTCCCCAACTCGACTCCTTAGAGATCCCACCGGTGGTCGCCATTACTTCGCCTCCACCAACACCCAACCTCCTGTATCAGGAATCTGCGATGGGCATTAATGGTGACATCAACAACAATGGTAGCAGTATAATTGCAAAAAAGAAAAGAGGTCTTGTGGGTTGCGGAGGCTCCGATTCTTCCACCAACACCAAGTACCAAAGAGTTCTTCAATGACTTCCACAAACAGTTGTTCTTAAAAAAGAAAGTCTCCACACCTACAAAGCATTAGGAAAGTGGTTCAATTTTAGGGGAGGATGGAAGTTCAGAGAGAGAGAAAGGATGAGCTAATGGAGTTTTCCTCTCTCCCTTTCTTTCATAATCTGGATTTTTTTTTTTTAAACTTCTGTTTCTGTTTCAAATGTATGGGATACTGGAGAGCTGGAGGCCTCTTAGAGGGAAAGGGGTTTCCAATTCTCCAGGTATTTATTTGAAATGTATTTGGATAATCCATTGATGAATATGAGCACAGAAACTAGTGTGAGGAGATCCAAATCCAAACTTCAAACTAGTTTTGGTGATGTAGTTGTTAGGGATTAGGACTTTGAAGATGAGATGCGAGCAGGTGTGGCCAACAAACAAACGCTCCTTGTCGGGAGAAGAGGGGGTTGGGTATCCGAATCAAGATCATCTACAGCAACTTTTGCTGTTGTAGTTTATTAAATCTTTATTATTTTTTTGGGTAACGGTGGTGTGTTTTCCTAAATCCTAATCAATCTCTCTCTCTCTCTCTCTCTCTCTCCTTTTATTTCTCCCCCTTCCATCTATGATCTTCGATGTAGCAATAATAGAACATCCAGCTGATCCTGATACACAAAGCCCTAATGCCCAAGGAACGGCCACCACACTGGGTTACAAAATTGGAAACCGACAATTGAATTGGTCAGTGCAGATTCTGATCTGAAGCCTGTCAGAATCAGTTTCAAACACCCTAGAATTAGCCACTCAAATATAACAACTCAGCTATCCAATGAGGAAAACCCTAGCATTGGTAGCTCCAAAATGTTCGGATTTAGGAATTACTGCCAAATTTGATCCGAATTAGCCGATTATACTGAATTCCATCCATGATTTTTTAAACAATTGAACCACACAGAGTAGAGTTACAGTGCGGACTCAGAAGCCGCTGTTTCAAGGAGGGATTAGACTTTTTAGAATGTGGTAAAGTTTAAAGAAACCCATTTTCTGGGTTAATGATTAATTGGGTAGGGACGACCCATACAGGAATGGTGACCCCTAGGCCGTAGGCATAGGGAGGCCCTTTGGGATTTGGATGATGGGTGAGAGACAGCATAGGCTGTTAGGTCGTTCATCACTTTCTGGATTCTTGACCCTAGTGCACATGATAATGGTGGATATTTGCTGGTTGGCACCAATACCTACCTTGGCTCTTCCAAGTTGCATCAGTTTGGACTTTGGAGTCAATTGTTTGGTTAAGTAGTATAGTCAATAAAAAGTGGATTGGTTCTTGCCTCGCAGAAATGAATGCAACCTGTTTAGCTCTATCTCCAATCCAAGGGGGGGGAAAAAACCATACCCAGTGCACAAGGTTCCCAATACTTCATGATCTAAGCAGAGTCATAATGTACACAACCTTATCCCCGCTTTGCAAGGGGCCGTTGCACCAAGGCTTGCCCTCTAATGTGAAGGAAATTTACTTAAACTACCTAAAATATAACTATTTCTGATATAGGATTAGTATTGTGGGCACCATTTTTTTCAGCCAGATTACAGGCCATTCACAATTTTGTGAGATAGTGCATAGCTGAACAAACACTTTTTTTTTGTCGAAGGAAGAACATAATTGGATACTACTCTAGAGTTCGAAGATGGCACTACATGATCTTAAAATAATACAAAAAAGTTTTGAAGTATCCTACAAAACTACATGCAAGTGGATATCCTAATTCTTCAAGCCAACTAGTTCCTACAAACATTAAAAAAAATCATTTGCTTGGAGGTGTCGGAGGGATGATAAATACAACAGTGATCAATGAACGCCACAACTAACTATTTTCAATAAAAAATAAATAAAAAAAACCCGAAGGCCTTACCTAATCAATTGACAACAGGATTGCTGAAGGTACATCAGTATATACAAACATGTTTTGCTCATTCAGTGTGCCTTTGATTGGCTACCACCATCCAGCATCAAAGGAACACCAGTGCGAGACTGCTCATAGCACAATTCATGTCCCCATATAATCTCACAACTGCAAAATCAGGACTATGAATTATTGTAAATTATACCCAAAAAAAATGTTTTTTTAGCCATGAACTTAAGAATGAAAAATCCCAGATGCATGGGATGTACATTTACCAACAAAACTAGTAAAAGATGGCACTACTGGGCTTAAAAGCTGCCTGCTTAAAATGAGCTCAAAGAAAGTGAAATCCTGGTCTTAATCATCTTCGTTCTCATCTTCATCCTGATTGTTAGCACCATTATGCTTTTGAGCACGATACATATCAGCAACCTGATCAAAATCAAGATTCCACCATTAACAGATTTGAGATAGGGACGAACTCCATGAAAATCAGCAAAAAAGGAGCTGTCCTAGTTTTACCTGATCAGATGATGTAGCTTGCTCAGGGATTTTATCTTTTCGCACACGAACTAGACGTGGAAATCGGAGAGAGATGCCCTTCAGAAGCAGAGCCAAGGAATTCAGATGGATGGGAAATGTAATAACAGTTGGAATCCATAATTGCAGAACAGTCAATTTGGGTTCAAGTAGTAATCACAGAAAAAGATTAACTACTTCCATTGTCAAACAAGACATCTAACCTTATTTGGATCCACAACACCAATTCCAGCACAATGAACAGGACTAATGGTCAAATCCGCAGCTTTCACCTCCCAAACCTTTGAGAGAAAGAACCACAAATGAATGGGTGATCGATGTGAAGAAAAATTGCAAAGGATTTTTAGATCTCAGAATAAGCCATGGAAACAAAAAATCAAATGGCCACATCTTTAATAACTATTTAATAAATGTTCATATTCTACACATCATGATTCATAAACATAGTTTTCAAGGTGGCAAGGTGAGCCTGGCCAGAGGCCTTAGGCCTAGGCGAGGCAATATTGGTGGTGGTGTGCAAAAAAAAGGTTTAGTCTAGGACCTTTCAGATCATGCCAGTACTTACTGTTTGCTGATATCCAGACCCAGTTATTTTAGTATTTAGTATACCAAGTCCTAATATAAAGTCTAAACTGAAGAGGAGACCTGAAGCATTCACCAGTCAATCAATGATCATTTATCAAAGTAACGAATTAATCGATGATTATCCTCATTCATTAAAACATGCAATAAATGATCAAAGGAAGTCAGTTTTTCTAAATACCATGATTTTAGGACTTAGCTGTATTTGGTTTTCCAATTGCAGTCCCTCCTTACAGACATGATGAGCTGCAATAAGGTGCGCCATAAAAGCATACAACCATATTGGCCAGACATGAGTTCAAAACAATAATAATAAATGAATCTGACCAAGGCGACACGTAGCCAAGCCATTGATACTTCTTTAGATCCCTTGTTTCACTCCGATAGTTTTATTGGTTGATTCGTTAATGGGTACAATGAACGGGTGTGTTATCAACTAATCAGTTCGTTATTAGACCCTGTCATAGTATTTGAGTCTCCAAATACATTATTATTGTATATTATTTCATATATATGGTGCAACCCAATCCTTATTTTCAATGCAAGTTTGCAAAGTTCAGGGAAAAAAAAAATACACTAAAATAAAAAAAAACCTAGGCAACACTGCCAAGTTGTAAAAAAACTAAGCGAGTGCAGACCTTGCCACTGTTAAGGGCCTTGGGGCCTAATGAGGCTAAGGCATGTCCTAGGCGGGCTTTGGCAACCATGTTCCTGAAGGTCAGAAACCAGGAAATAGAACCATGTAATCAACACTACCAGGTGAGCAGTTCCCAATACACTCAATTAACAGATCTTAAAGGCCCAGGAAACTTTCAGTTGATCATCCAAGTCGGGGAACCCTTTTCAAAGGGCATTCGGTTGACTGAAGGATAAAAAGGCATCTTTATAAAGGGGAAAAAAATCCCTGGATTGATCACTAGCATGAGTAGAACCTTTTCGAGAAGTGAACCTGTTGCTCAAACAATTCATTTGCAGTTATAGACAATAACTAAGCTAACTGATCTCAGTTCTTTCCCAAATAGAATTCACCTTTTTGGAACTTCTTTGATAGATTTAGTAAATACCAAATGAATTTTATTAAATTTATCCTTAACAGTCTTCTCGTAGGGAGGAATAGACCCAATAATCATTAGAATAACACCCTCCTGGGAAAATGTCAAGGTAATGAATCTATTTCTTAAAAACTGGAAAAAGAAATTATTTATGGGCAACTTAAAATGCCTTATATGTATTCCCAAAAGATACAAAGAAGAAATATATTCTTGCAAAAAAAATACTTTCTTTTCAAGGACAGCTTTCTCTCATTAAGCTGCCATTTTTCAGGTTACTGTCTTCTAGTATTCCATATATTAAGATATAGTTGCAGTAACAATGCATTTGGTCAAGGAAGATCTGAGCTTTAACAATGCACAAAGACAACACAATAGGTATTCAGCCAAACTAGAAAGTATGACAGAATGAAATGGTGCTGTATGATCCCGGAGGTAGTATGATGCAAAGAGAGAAATATTCACAAAAAGACATCAGGATGACAATTACTACCTCAGATGGTTCAAACCACACATCTGGATTGATTGTATCTCCACACCGAAAATATGGCTGGAAACAACGTAAGAATAAAGTTAAGCTTGTAAAACCATTTGCAAACTGACATAATTGTCCATTTTTCCCCACCAAAACTATTGAGAAGAGAAGTAACCTTGGGTTTTGGGATCACTTTAGTACGAACACTATTGGAACACTCCTCGAGCATTGCTTCAGAAAATCCGGTGCCTGTGCAGCATCAAATACAACTCAATGCATCACGGACATCCATCAAAGTGCAGATATCAATATGTTACAGGAAAGAATGCTTACCTATTTTGCAAATACTTTGAAATTCTTCATTCTTGTCATCATAACAAGCAAGGAGAAAGGCACCATAGAAACCTAGCAGGAGAGCAGTAAAAGCACCAAAATAATTCACTCAAAGGTACAAAAGAAAAAGGAGACACCAAATCTTAAATAAGTCAAAGATAAATAGTAAGACAAATGGTCAAGGAAATCAATTCAAAGAAAAATAATTTCTATTTAGCCATTTCATGGATGCTTGTTAGATTATAGCCTACTTCATATGGAAAATGGCTCTCTCTCAATGGTCATTACCTGTACGTTTCCCACGGCCATGGAATGCAGCAATAGGTACTAAATCTAATGAGTCACCAAGGCTGCAAAACATAGATTTTGTTAGGATGATGTCTTGACGATGAAATTAAATGAGGGCATAGAATCATGAGAGCTCAAAGGCAATTAATGAAAGGGGCAAGACTCTTCATCATTACCTGTCCATGTAATCCTTTTTCAATTTCAGCCAATTGTGGGACCGTTTTGAAGGCTCATAGGTAGCATCTCTATTTAATGTTTTGACAATCAGCCCTTCAGAACTGCAAAGTAAAAATGCATTAATAGCAAGCAAGTGCCAGCATAATAGTTTTTCATATATATATATGACATAAAGACATAATTTTTATTGCTGAACTTCCGATATCCCTTTGACATCATACACATCACAATAACTTCAGATCAAAAGAAAAGGGGTGCACAAACAATTTCAAAAACCTGGTCTTATTAAAAGTCACATGCTCAAAAATGTAGCAGTAGATACATCCCAAGAAACATCAATCAAAGCATAGCAATGCAAAAACTTCTACTAACTAGATTACAAGCAATCTTTAATTTCATTAAAATATAAAGATGAAGACAATATGTCATGATCTGCTAGAGAAGGGAACAAAATCCCAGCATGGAACCTCCTATGAGAACATTTGAAGGACAAGGAGGAAAAATAGACTGATGTCTAAAATGATGTATCATAAAAGTGATAAGATCATTGTTAATGTGAGACAATCAATATCCACAAGGAAGTTTATTTTCTGGGAGCAACAATGTCATAAAAAGAGATTCTATAATTTATGGAGAACCAGCTTTGGGATTATGAGGCTCTAATGGAGGGTATGCCTCAGGGTTAGGCAGACCCAAATGCATACAAGCCATAGCATCATCTATTACACAGAATCAAGACTGACGAGAATAAAGTTGGTTACTAGACCCATGAGTTTCTGTCAGTTCATGAATTAATAAGATAGTTGCTAATAAAAGTAAGAAGAAAGTAAAAATAGCATTAACCATATCATCCAGCAAACAAAATCTTGAACCTTTTATAGCCCCCAAGTACAGCAAATTGTTTGCTGACATAACTGAATCCAGATAAACAATTTTCTTTGGTCCAACAAAGAAAATTTACAGCTATGACATAATCCAGATATGCAGTTTTCTTTTGTTTAACCAAGAAAATCAATACTTTACCAAAAAAAAAAAACCAAGAAAATCAATAAATTCCAAAGTTTTACAGTTATGACATACTTTCTTCAACACAACAAAACCAAAATACAGCAAATACACCAAATGCTTGTGAAGAATACCTGGATTCAACAGCATCTTCGAGAAACTTTTGTATTACTTCAAGATCATCTGATGTTATTGCTTTAGCAAACTCAAAAACTCCTGGTTCTATCTCAAATGAATCATAAAGATGCTGTATCAAGCAAAGAGAATGGAATGAGGTAATAAGACATGAGAACGCAACCACAAAACTGTGTAACAGAACTGTTGCATCAGATAAAGCAGCAAATTGAACAGAGTTTATAGCATAAATGTACCTCCTCAACCATCCATCTGTTAGATACTAATTCAACAAGACTGTCTTACTGTTTCCATTTACCCGAATGGATTTTATATTATTATTTTATTTCTTTGCCTCTGTGTTTTAGAACAGGGTAGCTGTGAAGGGGAAGTATCACATCACAATTACTCGTCCCAATCCAACAGGAAGGTAAAAAATGTTTCCAATAGCCACAATAGTAATTCCGACTCTAGATGTTAAAGTCCCACTTAAGTACTACACTGTGTAATCAAGTCAGGTTATGATCGTTTGCAACAAGATCAGCTGATACGGCTACTCTGCATTCAGGTTTCAGATGCTATATCTGCTGTATCTTGACACATCACCTGTGCCACTACAAAATAAGTGAATGACCTTTCATAAGCATTCCCACTTTGAATAGTTTTACTGATCAATCCCAAGCAGGTAAGACAAACACCTTGAATTAATGAATGGGTTACAATACATACATTGACCATTCATGACAAGTGGAATCTGTCCCGACTTGGCACATAAATGAACATGGATAGTCTGTCTTATAGAGGAGGCCACACTCATCTCACACTAGTGAAGTTTGAGAGGAATTGCCTTGAAAGTGAGTTCAAGAAAACAGAGAATTAAAAAAGCGCTACTGGATTCCATTAGAATTAAATGGCATTCTCACAATCTAATGGAACTTTAGACTCGCTTCTAAACAACTCTCCCCCCCCCCCCCTAGCCTACCTTCTTAACTTTGCATGCTTGTTTCACCCAAAAAAATTGACCCATAAGGTCCATGATTCCCAGGGTTCACAAACTCTGTTTGGGTTCGCTATTGGGCCACCCAAGCTCTAAATGCACCAATAACAAGAAATAATGGCAGTTCTGTAAATATATAAAGTTTCCAAGGGGGAGTGGCAGGGCTGTAATTAACCAAATAGGAGAGAGTCACTTAATAGAACAAAGATTAGGACATAAGGGGAATTTAAAATTATTAACTAGGGATAAACTAGAAATAAACACAAATAAAGGGATGTAAGAGGGTTAGGAATAAAGGTAAGGGTATCTTAGGAAATCAAACAAATAGGGAAAAAGATAACAACCCAAGATTGTGAGGTTGTCTTCAACCTCCAGCAAACAGAACCAGTGGCAGAACCAATTGGTCTCAATGGGGAGAATTCTCTCTCCTAGTCTCGGATTGAGTCGAAACTTCAGGTCAAGGATGCCCTCACACAACTCTCTTGATTACTTACACCACCCAAACAAGTACCTGAGAAGCTAATAATCCAGATCTGAAACCTCACCAGGTGGAAGAAGCAAACAAGTTCCTGCAATCGTTTGCTCAATCCACCATTCCAGCAAGTTTTGGGACTCCAAACTAAACAAGATGGGTCACCCCTTGGGTAAGTAATAACATTCCAAATATGAAACTGAAAGAACTACAGATAAGGGGATTCAAAGGGAAGATTTGGTGGCTGTGTTTGAGCTAGACAGGTTACAGTAGTTTAGAAACCCAATATAGAAAAAACAAGGACTGAAAAAACGAAAAATAAAGAATAGAAGGAACAACAGAAGAGAAGAGAGAGCACCAGATGATGGGAGTTCAGAAATTGCAGAGAGGGAGATGAAAAGAGAAAAGAGAAGAAGAATGTCATGGTTGGTCAGTCATGATTGCACACACACCAGTCAGGCAGTCACACCACAGTAGCAGCTCAAAATAACTCTTTTCGATTCATTCAAATCTGCTCTCCATCATATTACATCAGTATAGAGAAACTCCCTTGCATCATAATAGAAACCCAACTAAAATGGAAACTAAACAATCTAGGCAACATCTCAAATAAATAAACTACCAAAATAATCTACGAAATCTATCCACCCAAATAAAATAAAATAAACTAAACTAAAAGATTGCATCCTATGTGTGACAAACACAGAACCTGGAACTAGCACCTCCAAGTGGAAAGGAGAGAGTGCTAGAACAGGACGGGATGATTCCTCCTATTGTGGGCTAGTCTGATATATATATATATATATATATATATATATAATGCCAAGTCAAAACAGCTCTTAGCAGGGAATCCTACTAATACACCAAGTCTGTTTACAAGGAGTTATAAATATAAAAGGAAAATAACAACTAATGAGCTAACCTAGAGTTAATCTAGTTCTAACTAAAATACTATCCCACAATACAGCATACACCATACCACGTCACACCACACAACCCACGATACACTTCAACACTCCCCCCCCCCCTCCCTCTCAAGCTAAAGTATATATATCAAAGGCTCTAGCTTGGAACAAGTATAGGCATTAAAAGCAGTACCAGTCTTGAACATATGTAGCAAAGGCACAAAGAGAACTTCACTCTGGTAGCAATATCAACTCAAGCACACCAATCACAACAGCATCAGCACATAAAAATCTTCATACCAAATAAATCCAAACAGCAACGAACAAAATAAGTGGTGGAGAACACCTATCTGCAATCCAAAGTACCATATCAACAACAGCAACAGCATAAGCTCTTTCCAAGGAAGGCAGGTAGTAAGTAGTAATCTGCACAAAGAAGACAGAAAAAAATGCAGCATAGGTCGCTGCAAACCACTGGTAAAAGTGCAGTATAGGTTACTGTGGACCACTGCTAAAAATGCAGTATATGTTACTGCGAACTACTGATAAAAAATGCAGTATAGGTTACTGCAGACCAGAGAAAAAAATGCAGTATAAGTACTGCAAACCAAGTAGCAGAGCATCAGGTTGCTGGAGGAGCTGATAAAAATGAAACATAAGTTACTACGAACCAAGTAGCAGCATCAGGTTGCTGGGGACCAAATACCTCAATTGCTTGTTACATAACTATCTTCATCGAAAAAAGTGTTGTTGCACAAGCAAATGACATGACCAAAATAATAATAATAATCTTCAACTGATGGCTTGAGTAGATAATAATAATAATCTTCAATCTCCCCCTCACGTGTAGCATTCCATACAACAACCCAATAATGTAGAGGATACAATTTAGAATATCCAGCATCAAAGAATGAGCATCAAATAAATTTCATAATCAAGAGCAGCTGCAATAAGATCCCAATAAAATAATCTTCAATCTGCCCTCATGATTGCAAATAAAATACCAAATAGGCCAGATTTCAACAAATTCGAGCAAATATTCTCCAATAATAGTAATAACAACCATCATTGCATGTACGCACCAATCTTCAAAAATTGCAACTCCAAAATGATGTGATTTAAGTCCCATTAAAGCAAAAAACAAAAATTGCAAATTTGCGACCAATGGCTATTCTGTAAATTCTAACCATACTTACGGAACCACTCAAGGAAGAGAAGACTCAAATGAATAGCTAGAAAAAGTGGCAGAATTATATATATATTTTGAAACTGTTATTATAAGGGGGACGATATGCTAAACCCTTGATCAGCAATGTTACACCCCGCATGCATGAGATAACTATTTATTATTATATTTGATATCCATGAATATTTTAATATTATTTGCATCATATTAAATGTGCATTACCGCAGTACTATTATTCTAACAGTGGTTTTACATTATTCTAAGAAGTTAAATGAGCAGTGGCTGAATTGTAATTTCGAGCATGACCTATGGTGTGAGAATGTAAGTTATTTAATATTAAATATTCTGTTTTAATAATTTTCTATAATAATTTATAGGGTAATATAGTATTAATATTATGTTAATGTAAGAGACATTATTTTATAATCCCTTATTTTATAATTTATCACATGAGTCTCACTTATTATAAGATTTTATTGTATTATAAGATACTATGGTCATGTGTTTATACTATGGTATGAATATATATGAATATATATATATATATGTGTGTGTGTGTGTGTGTGTGTGTATAAAACTACACAGTATGTGAATAGTGGTTTGATTAATGGTACGTTGTAATTATTAATAAGGTCATATGGTATGGTTTATTGTATGTTTTGGTTTGGTTTGGGGTTGATTTAAATGTTGGGTGGTCCAACCCATGGAATCAGTTCAAGGATTGTATGTGGATCACTTAAGGCTCAAGGGTAGTTTGTGTTTTGAGTGGAGGGTATTTTGGGAAGTGAAAAAATTAGTTAGAGTTGCAATGATTTTCTATTGCTCACATTGTGAGTTGAATGAGGAATCTTTGATGGGTATTTTTGAAAGATCTCTTACTCCATAATTTTATTACAGTTTTGCTGTGGTATGTTTGTACTAAGTATGAAGATCAGCATATTAGTTATGATTAAGTTGTGTTATTATATGGGATATATATATATTGCAAATCTAGATTAGAGCTGAGAAAACCTCAGCACAACAGAACTGATTCTATAGCTTGGGAGTTGAGAGAAAAAGAAGAATGAGAGTTTTGGAATGCAATGAAGATGGAGCTGATGCATTAGTGAGGGAACTGAGTAATAATATGTGATATGGTACTGAGCTTATCATTTGAGTAAGGAATTGAAGTAGGAGCTGCTGAAACTAAAGAGTTGCAGAGAAATCAGGTGAGTTGTTCAAACTTAAGGTTATGACTAGGTCATTTTGAATCTGAAATAAGAAGCTGTTAATCCATGAATTATAGGGTGTTTATAGGTGATTAGTTCTTTAATTAAAGGGTTTATTTCGTGAGTTTTAAATTGGATTGAAACCTCATTAGAAGTGCTATTAGATCTTGGACGAAAAACCCCATTCAAGCTGAAATTTTCTTGACTGGCATACTGACCCTGAAAAGTCCGAGCAGTGTAACTCTTTAATTTTAAATCCAAATGAAGTGATTCCAGTTTGGTTTGAAAGTAGACTCATTTATCTTCATTTTGTGTAGAAATAGCCATTTCTCAATTCTGCTCGGAAATGGGTGATGTGTTTATTGAATGATGCCTGATTTATATGTTGTTACATGAATGAATGATGTGCGAATGCTTAGAATGCTTTACATGATAGTAGTTGAATGTGGTGAAAATAGGCAACCAATACCTCCTCATCCCCACTCAAAATCAGATCGAGTGGACAAATAATAAAATCTAGCCACATACTCCTCGACTGTCATGTTGTCCTGCCTAAATTGTACAAACTTGAGGTGCATTCGCTGCTTAAAGTCAGCCGGTAGAAACCTCTGTTTCATAGATTCACTCGTTTCAGTCCAAGTAGTGACTACCCCAATGCCTCGAATCCAATTCTGCTGCTGGTACTTGATCCACCAAACCCGAGCCGTGCATTCAGTTTAGCATCCGCAAAAAAAATCTTCCTGGCTTCAGTCAACCCATACCATCTGAAAATATCTCCAAACTATGCGCCCAGTCAAGGTACTGCTCCAGGTTATTATCCCCATAAAAATCAAGGACATCCAACCTCGCTCCTCTGTCAGCTCCATAAAGATCATGTCGTCTGGTTCCATATGATGGAGCGATGGTGTAAACTGAGGGGGTGATGGTGTAGTATAATGTGACAATGTTGGTGGTGGCAATGAGGCATGAAAGGAACCCTATGGTACGGAGTTGGAAGAATCCCCATAATGGATGGGACCCTTTTCCTTTTCTAAGCTGTCAATATGGCAATAGAAACCTGAAGGGACACCATCATAGTCTAAAGGGAAGTAACTGTAGAGTTGAAACCGTCAACACTGCTGGCGAGTCTATCAATGCGGTCTGTGAGATGGTGATGTCAGCTCAGGTTTCCTCCTTATTGCAGTTGAGCTGTTTGTATTACTTTACTGTTAGCCACCATAATTTAGAGTTGGGAGTAGGAAATTTAGCTCTAATACTAAATTGATGCAATCTTGGGTTCGAAAACCCTGTTTGAGTTCGCTGCTGGCCCATCCAAGTTCTAAATGTGTCAATAACAAGAGATAGGGCAGTTCTGTAAATGTAGCAAGTTTCCAACGGAGATTGGCAAGGCTATTGTTCGCTACTATTTCACCTAAAAGCTCGAACTTTTAGGGAAGGGCAACGTCAATGTATACATCAACACTCCCTTGCACGTGCAAACAAAGATTCCATGGTCCTTGCAAGTGGAGCTTACGCGTCATTTCCGTTGCGTGGCATTGAGGGAGAAGAAATGTTGGGAAAACTCTTCTGATGCACTTCCCAGGAGTCGAACACTCGACCTCCATACTTTGATACCATGTTCACTACTATTTCACCTAAAATCTTGAACTTGAACTTGAGAAGAACCACTCGGGCATCACACCGCATAATGGGGGACAGAATAGGAGAAGTGGAAAAGCTAGATAGAAATCAGAATTGGAAGGGGGGAAGAGAAGAAGGAGGAGGGAAGGGGGGGGGGGGGGGAGAAGAGTGCAGACGCACAAACTCATAAACTCAATTCATTCTTCACTAAATTTCAAAGATGGGGGATTACATCATATATAAAGAAAATTAAAGACTCCTAAAAATAAAACTCACCCTCTAATCCTACGTAACTAATTGTAACTTCTAAAGTAAAGAAAATAAAATAAACTAAAACACATTATTTCCCCAAATAAGATAAATTCCTAAAATCCTACCAGATCCAAGAATTCAAATTGGACCCAGTTCATCAAAATGCAACTGGGTTTGGATCGATCCAAGGTAGTGCACCAATTGGGACAGCCTGGTCCAAGATTCTCTTGCATTAATTCCCCTGGGGTTCAGAAAAACTCGTCCAGGAGTTTTGTAGAATGAGAGAATCAAAATCGTGCGATTGACATCAACTATCAATCCACGTTCAACTTGTCTAAAAGCCAGGAGCCGAAATTCTTGATTGAAGTAACCATGGGAAAGAACGTAAGCAAATGGATCAACTACACAATCAACTGTCACGATTTCTTTACGTTCATCGACCAATGAAATCGCCTGGATTGAAGTCTGATCCGTAACTATTTCTAGATGTTCATCGGCCAACGGCAATTCCTGGATTGGAATCTGATCATGGAATTTCAATTCTTTGATCGAACCGCTGATTTCATTGTGATCTTCAACTTCCTAGGTCGAAATCTGATCATGGAGCTTTAACTTAAACTTCAACCATTCAAGGTTTGCTTCACGATTCTTAGGACTTTGTCATTTTGTTGACGTATTCTGGCCAGTCTTCAGGATTCATTTGGGTAGTGGAGTTAAAGAGAAAAAAAGAAGTGTGGTGCAACTATGGGTGGGGAAGGGTAAATTTGGAAAATACTAAAAAAATGTGGAATAATAATAGAATTGAGGGGCAATTCTGAAAAGAGAAAAAAAATTGGAAGCTAAACACAAAAGAATATTGCGTATGGGGTAAGAAGGGGTAAAAATTGGAAGAAAATTTTAAAAGGAATAAGGTGGGGGTAGGGGTACTATGGGAAGGAAAACAGAAAATAAAGTGTTACCGTTTGGGATATGGACTCTTACTTGAACCAGAAAAGTAGTGCGAGAAAAGGCGGAAAATGAGGAAGATGATGGGTTGAAGTTCCACTTTTAATGGGAGTCTATCTGTGTCCGCCTGCGATGGAGTTCGAACCTGCAGCAGTGGAGTTCCCTGAAACCAGGTATGTTTTCTTCTTCCTTCTCCCAGTCTGCCCTAACCATTGAGTTCCTAAAGTTTTTCCCAGCCGTACCCTGTTTTCCAGCATTACCTGCAACTAGTCAAATCCGAATCAATTCCAATCATCCTTTAACTGATCCATCTGAAATTAGGAGTGAAGGTCCTACACTCTAGGGCGACTTACCCACCTGAATTTCTGACTGAAATACAAAAGGATTTGGGAGATTAAAGTCAGAATCTGGTTTTACTTGTCCGCCAGAATTAGTTGCAGAGCAAGACATACTGCTATTTGGTGTTTTTTCTTGGACTCTGTTGTTTGCAGTCAAGAAGGATATGGGTTACGATACGTCATCCACAATTTCAAGTTGATCGAACTCCATATGAGAGAGTTTTTGCATCCGCAATCGAGCCTGGTTGTCGTGAGTACAGTTTGGTTAATCGAATGAAGAAGAAGATGCAATTTTTCTCATTTGCAAGTAAGGACATAGTTCTCTATTTACTTTCCAACTCTTATTTCTGAGTTTTGTTCTGTTTTATCCCTATTCTTCTGAAATTCCAAATTTGCCTCTCCCTTTAACACGTTTTAGCTCATTCACTTCTCTAGGAAAAAAAAAAAGGAGGAAGGAGAACAGAATGGGGAAAAGAGATCACAAGGGAAGGAGGAAGATGGGATCCTTCGTCTCCAATACCAGATAATGGGGGACAGAATAGGAGAAGAGGAAAAGCTAGATAGAAATCAGAATTGCAGGGGGGGAAGAGAAGAAATCGTAGGAGGAGGAGGGAGGGGGGAGAGCGTGCACACGCACAAACTCATAAACTCAATTCATTCACTAAATTTCAAAGATGGGGGATTACATCATATATAAAGAAAATTAAAAGACTTAAAAAATAAAACTCACCCTCTAATCCTACGTAACTAACTGTAAATTCTGAAGTAAAGAGAATAAAATAAACTAAAACACATTATTTCCCCAAATAAGATAAATTCCTAAAATCCTACTTGGTCCAAGAATTCAAATTGGACCCGGTTCATCTCCATGCAATTGGGTTTGGATCGGTCCAAGGTAGTGCACCAGTTGGGTCAGCCTGGTCCAAGATTCTCCTACATCACCGCAGAAAATTGATTGGATCAAACACCAATCCCACCAACGAACCACCGGGGCTTCACACCGCAAGGTGTCAATTAGATCAAACACCAATCCCACCAATCTTGATCAAACACAAGACAATCTCCAAAGGAGAGAACAAAGTTGCAAAGCAGCTTGAGCAGAATTTTCCAAAACAGTGAGGAAAAGAGGAGCCACATGGTTGTTCTTTATTTATATTGGCCAAAGGCCTAATTCCTATGCAGCCTAGGAATAGGAAATCCCAGGCTGAGTCTAAATACAAAACACTCCCTCTCTAAATTCATGTAGAGGTGTGGACCCTAAAATATACTTTAAGTTAAAAAGATTCTATCTAAAAGAATATTCTAAAATACTTAAATTGGACCAATGGTTCAACCGGTTCAATTTAAAACACTAAAACATGAAAGTAAACTAAGTATAGGGCTAATCCCATATGCAACTTATGTACCCCTACTTTAGGTCCATAAAAGTGACCTATTACATCGAAAACCCATGGGACCAAAGGCCTAACATATTTATAACCCAACCCTAGACTTATTTCTAAGGAAAGAAGCCCAGTTTGGTGATAAACCTGCATCAGCAACTGCATTAGTCCACGTATATCCCTTCAAGTCTGCAGCATGGCAACACAAGCCTCATGAGGAAATCAAACATCACTAAGAGCTGTGATATAAACCCTCAAACTTGCCAATTGTTAAAGTTGTTGAAGTGATGCCCCTTCAATCATTCAGGGTGGAGATACCCGTTACTATTTAGAGTATTCCCCACTTCCTTCAAAGGTCCTTACAAGTAAGAAGATATTGCACAGGCATCTATTCATAAACAACTAGCATAATAATTCAACTTGCTTATGACTATTATCAACATCCATAGCCATTAAATAGTTAGACGGAAAAAATAAGAATACCATGTATTTTTTTAGCACTGGGGCAATTACTTTTACATCAGGAAACCTGTCCATAATAGTAACACAGGGAGGTGATTACTGTTCTATAGAGAACTTCATAAACCATAATGGATCCCCTTGTCCAGAAAACTTACAGTAAGAAAGAGAAGGCACACTAAATTCTTTTCTTTTTTGTAGTTCTAACAAGTAACAACTAATTAAAATTTACCTGTCTACGAATATTAAGCTGCTCTGGAAGTAATGGCCGTCCATTGATGTACAATAAATCAAAAGCAAAGATGCAAACATCGACTTTCACGTCACTCAAGGTCACCCCTTTACGAGCACGAGTACTGAGGATCTGCCAGAAATGCCAACTAATTAAGCAGCATTTTTTTTGTCAAAATTAAGCAGTACTCAATGACAGCAACATCAAGGGGGGAAGAAAAGGGTTAAAATTGAGGGGGGTAGTGGGTGGGGAGTGTTGGGAAAATTCTAAAATGGACACCCCAAGGAAAGATTTTACACCAAATAGAATGTGATTGTGAAACCAATTTGTGCAGCCAGCCCCAGCTAATTGGGATAAATATTTAATGATGATGGTGGACATAACGATGATACAGAATATTGTAAAGGCCAAAGCAATGCAATATTTTCTTCCAAAACAGAAACTTTTCAGATACAAACAAAACAAGTGACTTGCGAATGAAAACCTCATAATATTCCATATATGTATCTAGGACACATATTAAAAAAGTATGATCAGCCAATATATACTAGGGGAAAGGATTGCCATGTCACTAGTGCAGCCTGTGCTTTCTAAGTGGTAGCCAATTGGGGGTTGGAGCCCGGTTCATGCAACAGAGGGACAGGGAGAACGGAGGAGAGAGCATGTGAGAGGGACTTTGGGTCTGGCGGTGTGTACAGCATTTTCCCTATACACTAATATAGGGACAAAGGGCTACTTCATTACTTATGAAAAATACAAGTTAGAAATACGCAGACAGAACTATAAAAAGATTTTAATCAGATGTAAGAAACAGATCTTAAAAGAATCTGGTCATAGAACTTAAGAACCAAAAGTATGAACTGGTCTGATCTCAAAATCCAAAACCAATGATGATAGCAGATGTAGAAATAAAATACGAACTAACTGAAATTTAGGTCAGGTTAATTCAGAAGTTCAATCAGTAGGGTTAGCAGTCTTCTTGTTAAAAGCATTTTATTATGCATACCCAATCCAGTGATCAGACCAGAAGACTAAAGCCTTTGGATCCTAGGTAGCCCAGTTAGGATTTAAAGGTGAATAGATTCTAGTAATGGAGGAGAGCTTTACAGCAAGAAGGAGAAGAAGAAGAGAAGAAGAGAGGATGAGGGAATCGTATGTGTTAGGAGAGAATTCTCCTAACATCTATTTACTTTACATTACTAAAAAACACTTTAGGGAATTACAAAGACCTCCTTGGGGAGGTAAAAGATAAAAAGAAATAAAAGTTAAAATTACAACTCTAGTGACTTATAACAAAGACATGGACTAAAGTTCCCCTAATACATAAACTCTAACACTCCCCCTCAAGCTGGAGAATAAATGTCATACATTCCCAGCTTGCACAATAAGGTACTAAATAGGCCAGAGATGAGACCCTTGGTGAAGATATCTGCTACTTGATCACCTGTCTTCACAAAAGGAGTACAAATGCAACCAGAATCCAGCTTCTCTTTGATGAAATGTAAATCAACCTCAATATGTTTGGTTCGATCATGTTGAACCGGATTGTGGGCAATACTTATAGCAGCCTAGTTGTCACAATAGATTCTCATTGGTCCTTCTGTGTCAAAACTCAAGTCTTGAAGTAGTCTCTTTAGCCATATAAGTTCACACACTCCATGAGCAATGGCTCTAAACTCTACCTCCGCGCTAGATCTAGCTACAACTGGTTGTTTCTTGCTCCTCCAAGTAACTAGATTACCACCCACAAAAGTGCAGCATCCAGAAGTAGATCTCCTGTCAAAGACTGAACCAGCCCAATCAGCATCTGTGTAACCTTCGATCTGCAAATGGTCATGCTTGGCAAATAGAAGACCCTTTCCTGGGCAGGATTTCAAGTACTCAATGATGCGACACACTACATCCAGATGTCCACTCCTGGGAGAATGCATAAACTAACTCACCACTCCTATTGCATAAGTGATGTCTGGTCGAGTTAAGGAGAGATTGATTAGTTTCCCAACTAATCTTTGATACTTGCCTGCATCTATGAGAGGAGAACCACATTCATCACCAAGCTTGTGATTCGGATCAATTGGAGAGGTGGCTGGTTTACACCCCAACTTTCCTGTCTCTTTCAGAAGGTCCAATACAAATTTCCTCTGGCATATGTTGATTCCTTTCCTTGATCTAGATACCTTAATACCCAAGAAATATTTCAAGAGTCCAGGAATATTTATCTCAGCAACATCATTCCCAGTTAGTACAATGTCATCAGCATAAACAATGAGAGCTGTGACCAAGGATTTAAGTCTCGGACCGTATCGTATCGTCTCGGCCTATACGTCTCGGTATCGGTCATGGTCGATACGATACAGGCCGAGACGTATCTTTTTTTTTAAACAATGCAAATATCTTGACTGTATCGAGACGTATCGACCGAGACGTACAGATAGATACGATACAACGATACGTATCGATACAGCCGAGAGTTTTTAAAAAGTGCCCTGTAGAGTTAAGCAGGACAATGCAAAAACACCTTAGAGATTCCAAAAAAAAAATTCAAGCAAGCACATGATGATGTTAATGCATTGGTGGAAAATTTTATGGAAGATTTTGAAGATTATGAAGGATCGGATATGGAAGCAGAGGAGGACCCAGAGTTGGCATTGGCGATGAAACAATCAAGACATGAAGCAAAAGAGCAACAATGGAGAGCTAAGCAATTGATTAGAAGTCAATTAGCTCGATCCAACCAGAGCCCTGTAGATATTGGTGTTGGCTCCTCTTGTCGTCCATCTCTAAGTAAGGGTAAGCAGCCTATTGGCCTTAGTAGAGCAACCAATGTGAAGGGGATGTTTGACCGGTTTACAAAGAGTAGTAAGGGTAAGAGAAAGAAGAGCCCAGATATCAGAGACATGGATCCTAATGTCTATAGACCAAGGGATGCTGGCCAACAGAGGATTGAAGAAAACTTTCAACCCAAAACACTTAGTAAAAGGATAGGCAGAGCAATCTCCAGATGGTTCCACAGTTCTATGATTCCACCACATAAGGCCAAAGATCCCCACTTCAAGGCCATGGTAAAGGAGATTCAGCGGTGTGGGAAAAATGTTAGCCACCCACACCTCATGAGATTGTTGGGCCTTACTTAGATGATATTGTCCAAGAGGTGCATAAGTATGTGGAGAGGTTCAAGGAGAAGTGGCCACTATATGGAGTGACCATCATGTGTGATGGATGGAGTGGACCAACAAGATTATCCATCATCAATTTTCTTATCTACTGTAATGGAAGGACGATCTTCCACAAGTCGGTCAATGCATCTAGTGAAATCAAAGATGCCAATTACTTGTACAAGTTAATGGATGAAGTTGTGGAGGACATGAGAGAAAAAAATGTTGTCCAAGTAGTAACTGACAATGCAGCAAATTTCAAGAAGGCTGGTCAGTTGCTTATGTTAAAGAGGCAACATCTATTTTGGACACCATGTGCAGCTCATTGCATAGATTTGATGTTCAAGGACATAGGAGAATTGCCCAAGGTCCAAAAGTTGGTTGGTAATGCAAGGAAAATCACCAACTTTATTTACAACCATAGTTGGGTTTTGGCATTGATGAAGAGTTACACACAAAGGGATTTAATGAGGCCTGCAACAACAAGATTTGCAACAAATTACATTGCAATTGATAGCCTCATTTCCCGAAAGCATGGGCTGCTACAGATGTTCACCTCTACTGAGTGGTTGACTAGCAATTATGCAAGGTCTGAAATTGGGAGATTTGTTCAAGATCTTGTCACCTCCTCAAAATTTTGGGCTGCGATGGGCCGACTTTATAATGTTATGATGCCACTCTTTTGTCTGCTTCGAGAGGTTGATGGGGATAAAAAGCAAACCATGGGTAAGATGGTAGAGACCATGGGATGTGTGAAGAGAAAAATACATGAGAATAACCCAACATCAAACAAGAAGAATTTGAAGATTATATCCGATCGATGGGAAAAGATGTTGGTTCAAGATGTTCATTGGGTAGGTAATCTTATAAGTATATGACTTTGGTTTCATTTTAAACACTTAGTAGTTAGTAAGTTACTATTTATTTATTTATTATTAGAATTTCTAGGTTTCTAACCATCCATTACAAACCATGTGCAGCACATTATTTGAATCCGGATATCCAATACTCCAATGATATAGGGTGTAGACCGGATCGATTGCGTACCCTAAGGAATGTTGTGAACAGAATGGAGCCAGATGTAGCGAAGGCCACACTTGCCATGGATGAGGTTAGAGCTAAATTAGTTGTATAAATGATTGAAACCAAGAATAGAGTGATTGGTGGAAGTGGAAATAATATATATATTTTTTTAATACCTCTCTAGGCTAAGTATTTTCGGGAGGCCACTAGTGATTTTGCTGATAGAATGGCTATCCATGCTAGGAGCACACAATACCCAGGTAAGTTAGGTTTATCTAATTTATTATATCATTTAAAATTTGTTTTAAGGTTTTGTCTTTTAATATTTCATTTATTATTGTACAGCTGATTGGTGGCTCAATTATGGGGGTACTAGTGCTCCACACTTAACCCGAATTGCAATTCGAGTGTTATCCGTGACGGCATCCTCTAGTGGCTGCGAATGTAACTGGAGTACATTCGGGTTGATACACACCAAACCCCGGAATCATCTCCGTTATTCAAAGTTGTAGAAACTAGTGTATGTCCATTACAACATGAAGGTGAAGCTTAAATATTTAGAGCTGGAAAGAGAAGGAGATGATGGAGATGTCAACCCAATCGACATCAACCACCTACTTGACGATGAAGATCCAGTTAGAGCATGGATAGAGGATACCGATAAGGTATTGGTGATGGATCAATTAAGTGAGGATCGCCAGACAACCAAACCTGATCCAATGATAGAGAGCATCATTCAACAGATGGATGAGGATGCAACATAGCCACCATCATAAGATCCTTGTCCTAATGTTGAAGAAAATGAAAGTAGCTCTAAAGAAGGTTTAGTCAGGAGGACGACGTCAGGTCATCCGTATGGAGGAACTCAACAACATGTTGATGATGAGGATGAAGACAACGATGGTGATGGTGATGGTGATGGTGGTGGTGGTTCTGTTGCTGCTACTACTGTTGCTGCTGCTGCTGATGATGATGATGATGATGATGATGGTAGTGGTGGTGGTGGCCATGGTGCTGGAGGTAGTAGTGGTGCTGGAGGTAGTGGTGGTGGCCATGAGGCTTCACAACATCGTGCTGGGGTTCAGTTCACATGTGAGGCAGGATACACACGTACTACCCAAGATATGGATCATGGTCCTGAGCCTGCTGGCCATAAGACTTACTCGCGGAAGCCGTATAAAGGCAAGTCTGCCAAGCGCTCCCACAATCCATATGATAGTGATGTGTTTATGCGTGGCATGGAGTCACTTAGCATTAGTTCTGATTATGCTGGTGCTTCATCAGGCCATGGGCATTATGCATCAGATTCTTCTTCAGGCTATGGACATGGGGCTTCTGTAGGGTATGGAAGTTATGGATACGGAGAGAATCAAGCACAAGCACAAGCACAAGCACAACCTAGTGCTTTCGTGACATTAGCCACCCGAGCGATACACGATTCTATTATGAGTGGGAGAGTCACTACCATCGTATTTTGTGGCTCGAGATTGTGCTTATGTTCGGACAAGACACAACATCATCCTAGTCGCTCCTATTGTTGAAGACCCTTACAGACATGACTTTGATCCACCCCGACATTCTTCATGGCAATAGAGTGACTCTACATGTAAGGAATTTCATCTTTTAATCTTTTATAACAATTTCAAAGTGCCGCACTTGTCTGGTTATTGATTATTCACAATTCTTAGTATATATGCATGATATATGACACAAATTGCTTGTTTATATTGTTTTTTGTGTCCAAAAGTGTATTTTCATGTGTATTTTGATCATTTTCATGCATTTCTGCACCGATTGATATGTATCTCCGATACGATACGATACGTCTCTTAAAATCGCCTGACCGATACGATACCCGATACCGATACTTAAATCCTTGGCTGTGACTACCATTTCCTCTCTTGATAAACAAAGTGTGGTCAGCTCGACTCCGGTAATATCCATTCTTTAGGATGGCTTGTCTAAATCTCTCAAACCAGGCCTTAGGAGATTGTTTGAGGCCATAGAAAGCTTTCTTCAAGAGACACACTTTCCCTTCAGCTGAGGGACACTTAAAACCAGGAGGGGGCTGCATGTATACTTCTTCTGCTAAATCTCTATGAAGAAATGCATTCTTCACATCTAATTGGTACATTGGCCAATCTTTATTGACTGCTACTGACAGAAGAACCCGGATTGAGTTATGCTTGGCTACAGGGGCAAAGGTCTCTTGGTAGTCAATACCATAGACTTGACTGTACCCCTTTGCAACCAGTCGAGCATTATATCTTTCCACCGTACCATCTAATCTATACTCGATGGTATAAACCCATCTGCATCCAACTGGAATTCTCCCCCTGAGAAGATCAACCAGTGTCCAAGTATTATTCTTCTCCAGGGCCACCACTTCCTCAGACATTGCTTGCATCCATTTTGGATCGGATAAGGCTTCTGTGACATTTTTGGGAATGGAAGAAGACTCAAGGGCAATGGAAAAGGCAATACCTGTAGGAGAAATAAAGTCATAGGAAACAAACTGGGCTATGGGGTTAGTACAGGCTCTCTTCCCCTTTCTCATAGCAATGGGAAGATCTAATTCAGAAGGAGAAGCATTACTTGACTGAGGAGGATGAGACTGAGGATTGAGGAGAAAGGAGTGCCAAGGGAGATTTGGAGCCAAGGAGTGGAGATGGCATCCAGTTAATAAGGAAGGCAGTAGTAAGAAGTGCATCAGACCAAAAAGTCTTAGGCACATGCATACCAAATAGAAGACTCCTGGTGATTTCCAACAAGTAATGGTTTTTTTTCTCAGCCAGCCCATTTTGTTGAGGGGTGTCAACACATGCCAGTTGGTGGATAATGCCATTATCAGTAAAGAATTGTTGGAGCCTCCCATACATGTACTCACCCCCCTTATCAGACCTAACAATTTGAATTCGAGTACCAAACTGAGTACTGATAAAGTTATACAAACTCTTTAAGGCATCACAAACATCACTCTTTTGTTTCAACAAAACAGTCCAAGTGGATCTAGAATAGTCATCCACAAATGAAAAAAGTAACGAAAACCAGACAAAGAAGTAGTGGGAGAAGGTCCCCAAACATTAGAATGAACAAGAGAAAAAGGAACTGTTGATCTATTACTATGATAAGGATAAGATGTTTGACAATGTTTAGCAAAAATACATGATTCACACTGAAAAACATTAGAAGAAGGAAAAAAAGTAAACAAATGGGGTAACTGTCTCCTCATAACAACAAAAGAGGGATGACCCAAACGTTGATGCCAAAGCATTACAGACTCCAAAGTACTACGGTCACTCCGACCACAAACATAAGCTGCAGCAGTAGATGAATCAGGTAACCGTGGTTCAAGAAGGTAGAGTCTTCCTTTCTCAGTCCCACTGCCAATAACCCTCTTTGTCTCCAAATCCTGAAAAAGACAATAGGAAGGAAAGAAAGTGACACAACAATTTAGGGATTTGGTTAGGTGACTTACTGATAATAGGTTAGTAGCAAAATCAGGGACATGAAGAACAGACTCAAGAGAAAGAGAGGGAGTAACCCTCACGTTACCCTTACCAGAGACAGAAGAAAGGGAACCATTAGCAACCCTTACCTTGTCCCGGCCAAAGCAAATGGAATAGGAATCATAATACTATAACTTACCAGTCATGTGGTCAGAGGCTCCGGAGTCAATGATCCAAGTGGGAGCAGTAGGAGCGGCAGATGAGACCTGCAGAGCTGAGGCAGAAGCAGTGGACCCTCCAGGGGTAGAACTACTAGAGGAATGACCAATGTGGGACATCAGCCGCCGGAGGGCTACAATATCATCATGTGAAAGAGAATCAATAGCAGACTGGGATCTAGATGTCTCAGTCTCAGATGTCACAGAGTGAGCCCTAGCTCCCCCTCGCTTGCCACCCCGAGCACCAGATGAACCACCACGCATACCTGGGGGTTGCCCATGAAGGTCCCAACATCTATCCTTGGTGTGTCCCAGTTTTCCACAATGATCACATTTAAATCTCTCACAGTGATCTCCACGAGTTGGCCCTTGGCATTTCCCCCCGGTTTTCCAGTCTCTGTGGGAACTAGAAACAAGAGCAGATTTCTCCATTGATGGTGCAGTATCCATGGTTGCTCTCCTGGTTTCCTCACTTTGCAAGTAACTACATACTTCATCCAAGGATGGAAGGGGAGACCTCCCTAGGATCTGTAGACGAATGGGCTCATACTCGGGATTGAGTCCACCAAGTAGAGAGAAGATCCTTTCAACTTCCTGGTTCTTGTAGACCTTAACTTCATCTTCAGAATTGGACAGCCGAAGGTATCTGTAGTGATCATATTCCTGCCACAGGCTAATAACAGTGTTGTAATAATTAGAGATGCTCCTCTCACCATGCTTCATATTGATAACCTTTTGGTAAATTTGGTAGATCTTTACATAGTCACCAACTCGATCAAAGGTCCTGGTAATATTATCCCACATATCCTTTGCAGTCTCCTTGTCCATAAATCTCCTACTTATTTCAGGTTTCATGGAGAAGACCAGCCAAGTCATAACGGTGGAGTTCTCAGTTTCCCATTTCAGGTATCCTGGATCAGTAGTAGCGGGCTCCTTAATAGAGCCAGTAATATACCCCAACTTTCCTCTACTTCTCAGAGACATCTTCATAGAACGAGACCAGTCCAAGTCGTTGGTTGTATCCAACTTCACAACCGATATTTGGGTGTTGGGGTTATCATAGGAAGCCATAGTGGGGATACCACTAGCCGGAAGTAGTCCACTAACCTCAGAATCAGCCCCAGAAATAGTAGAGATGGTACCAAAAAACCAAACAAATCAGAATGTTGTCTTGCACAAGTGTGGAGTAAACTCTACCCAAATACAGGCAAGATATCCAGCAAACAAAGGGCAATACACTGCCCATCCAAATATGAAAGGTGTCTTGCACAAATGGGGAGTAAACTCTACCCAAACACAGGCAAGATATCCAGCAAACAAGGGGCAATACACTGCCTAAGTAGTCACAACAGTAAAAAAAGGAGGATAAATCCTTCACAAAAATTAAATCAAACACCTCATGTGCAGCCGAACTTCATTCACAGCAGCCATACACCACATAACAACCAAAAAACTTCAAAAGAACCTCAGTGCATAATACCCAACAAGTGTAACAAGATGTAGACCTTCCAATCTTATCAGCTAATAACCATCTCAATGCATTGGTTTCCAAAAAAGAAGTCAAATAAGAAGCAGAAACAGAGCTGGCGGAATTACTGTAGCAGGAGCCAAAAAAAGGAATTGCAGACCTTGGGCTATCTTCCTTCGCAACCAAGCTTTTGGGGGTTTGAAAGCGGACCCTAAGACAACTTGAATGGGCCAAGTACCACCTCCAACAAAGCTCTGATGAGGAAGAAGAAGAGCATTTTCAATTCTCGGGTTACTGTTCACGGAACAGTAATCTGGGCTGCTTTCTTTGATTTGAGCTGCAAACTGCCCAATGTCTTCCTTCAAACTTCTCAAACTTCTTGTGTATGACCTTCTTGATGATGAGAGAACTTCATTAGATTACTTGTGTATTTCTTTACATGGTATAACCTCCTATTGGAACCCTCTACATTTTCTAGGGTTCCAAAGAAGGATACAAGGCAGCTAGAACCCTAGTCGACTCTCAAACCTAACTCTTATACCAAGTTAGGATTTAAAGGTGAATAGATTCTAGTAATGAAGGAGAGCTTTACAGCAAGAAGGAGAAGAAGAAGAAAAGATAACAGAAGAAGAGAAGAAGAGAAGAAGAGAGGATGAGGGAATCGTATGTGCTAGGAGAGAATTCTCCTAACATCTATTTACTTTACATTACTAAAAAACACTTCAGGGAATTACAAAGACCTCCTTGGGGAGGTAAAAGATAAAAAGAAATAAAAGTTAAAATTACAACTCTAGTGACTTATAACAAAGACATGGACTAAAGTACCCCTAATACATAAACTCTAACAAGCCCAACCAAAAAAACTAGTATGCGATGCGTTTTAAAACATTGGTGGAATTATTCACTGAGCCTTTTCTGGATTTAATGCCACAGATAAGATTCTTTGAAACAACGGATTACAGAAGCCTAGTAAGTTCATATAAAGAAATTTACTAAGCAGATAATATTATAACAGGATAACAGGGTAAGGTAAAAGAAAACTAAGCAGATAAGGTTCCCCCACACCTTGACTGGGCTTTATTGATGAAAGAGGTCAAGTGGCTGGAGCTAGACCATGTTGAGTTCAGAAAACATTACACTCCAAGATATGAATGAACAAAATGCCCATTTTGTAATGTGAGTATTTCACCTGCGTATATCCCTAATACCTTCCCAAACATACATGGTTTTTTTTTTGGATGGTTAGGTCCAAGGAGAGTTGAACTCATGACCTCTTATTTGTGAGGCGTTGGTCCTTGCCAACAAAGCAACCCCCTTGGAGTTTACAAAAATGTATGTTGCTACACTATAAATACATTTTCTCAATTGCAGAATTGAACAAAAAAACGAAAAAAGAAAAAAGTCAGGCGTGGTCTTCCAAATATAAATGAAAAGCCATGTGAATCAAAAAGTTCACTGCAGTTGAAAGAAGAGGAAAGAAACAGAGTGAAAAAGGAGGAACAAGAAATCTATTGCTCTCCTTTTAATGTTGTTAGAACTTCATCCCATCAACAGAAGAAAGGCAAAAATTCTGAAAAAAGAGAACAGATAGAAGCATCTGATTGAAATCATCGAATTAATAAAAGAATTTCCAAGAAGTCTCTGAACTAAAAGCAAAATAACATTTTTAAAGAAGAGAATAGAGCATTTTTCGAAGAAAAAAAACAAGTCCCTATGCTATCCATTTAAACAACCTAACTCCTAATATTGCACCTGAAACTGAATTTACCTAGACGACATAAAAAAAAATTATGTGAAAATGAAATACCTGGAAAGGTTGAATCTTCTGTTTTTCACGGTCATAAGCAACAACTTCACAGTCGAGAACAAATGATTTCACAGAGGACTTCTTCACTCTGCACTCTGACAATAGAAGTTAGGGATCACTGTATCCACACACAAATTGAAAGTAAACTTATTTCAGAAGCAACCTTCCATTCTGGAAAAATGACAAAAACATACAGATCCCCAATTGTAGCTCACAACCCTTTTAACTGGGTAAATATTTCATTTGCGTAATAAACCACCTCTCCTTGTTGTCTCCTCCCCCCCCCCCCCCTCTCCCCGCCCAAATAGGAAAAAGGGGAAAGGTCTGACCCATTTGGAGGTTTTAAAGCTTGCGATTCTGGATTCCTGAAAATCAGAAACCTTAACAGCATACATCTCGTGGGGCCAGCTGGAGGTCATTTAAATGGCTTACTGAATCCAGAATTCCAGGATTTCACAAGCTTATCTTCAACCCAATCGTGGGCTAATTGTTAGGAGTATAATTTTGTTAGTTTTATTACTTTTTAATTGACTAGCAGTTTCTTTCTTTATATAGTGTTATCAATGCATTAGGACGCTCCATTCTTAGCCTACAGCAAGAGGAGTTGGTCTTTGTGACAAACCAGGATCTGTAACCAGTAACTGGAATAGAGGAGAGAGGAGAGAAGGGAGAAAGAGATTAAGAAAGGAGAAGAGAGGAGGCTGCCTAAGAGAGAAGCAGTCGATGTTCTTAGCAGTCCTCCTACTGCACTATATATCATACCAAACAATTACAATCACGCAAGGAATAGAAGTCCTTGCGATAGTCCAAAGATAGAAAACAACTAAAAGAAGCCTAGCCTAGCTAGGAGCATGGTTCAAGAACTCGGTTTTAGTACTAGTTTCGCCCAGCCAGAAAACCGAGTTGGACCGAGTTCTCAGCGAGTTGGTGCTTTTTTTTTTTGTTTTTTGAACTAGGTGGGTTTTCTACCAAGTTTGGTCTTGAAACTTGGCTATACAGCCTATTATGGGCCATTTAAACGCAATGGCAATATCAAGTTGTCCAAAATCAAAGACCAAATAGGAGTTTGACTTCGGACCCTAGTTTGGTAGGCTACGATGTACTAATAGGTCCTATTCTACACATAATTTAGTAATAGAAAGCAATCAAAGCATACAATTAATATAAAACAAATTAAATATGCATTAAAAATGTAAAAGTGTAAAATACATTACTCTTAACATTTACATCTATCATCCCAAGTCATATTGCCGAATCAAGTATTCCTCTGAATGTGCCACATAGGATTCCCATGTCATAGTGTTGTTGAAGAATCGCACATAGTCTTCCATACAATTCATATAAGCTATGTAACATATATTAATTTGACACCCAACCACCAAGATTTGAACATATTTTTGGAAAAAAAAAATAGATTTGGGAAAAATGGTTTACCTTGTAATCCTCCAAACTAAATCAAAATTCTTTGGATTCGTTGTAGATGTAGCAAATTTGATGTTGGATGAAGCTTCTCCGCACAATTCGATGAATTTTCGATGGAAAATGGGATCAAAACCATGCAAATTGGGTTTTCTGGGGGTCTCTGTCGAGACCAGCAAGAGTAGCGAGATCTCGATTGGTCTCGGTCAAGATCTACACATTTTATATGAGTCTGGAACTTAAGTGAACCGAGATCTCGGTCGAGATAATATAAACCAGCCATTTCACCACTCATCTGGGCTCGCCTTTCCAAAAAAGCAAGATCTCACCAAGTTCTTGCATGGCTAGGAGATAGAAATCTAGTCTGATTAGGAAAGAAATTAAATAACACAAGAAACATAACCCAAATAACCACGACAAGGAAACTCCCCCTGTTGTGGTGCATACTTTAACACTCCCCCTCAAGCTGAAGTATACAAAGCAAGGGCTTCAACTTGGACCAACAAGAATAGAAATTAAACACAGCACCAGTCTTGAATAGCAATTGTAGATGCCAGTGAGCACGACGAAAACTTCATTTTGGTAGCAATATCAGCTCAAGCACACAAATCATCAGCAACATCAATTGATAATAATCTTTGTGTCGAATAAAATTAATCATAGTTATCAAGGCGGGAAAGCGACCATGGCGTTTTAGAGGGGCAAAATTCAAGGCGACACCGCCATGGCGGCAAGGGCAAGGCGTCCAAGGCGACCAAGCAGCATGGACAGCATGGCGACACCTTGATAACTATGAAATTAATTAGCAACAAAGCAACAATATCATATTAGTAACAGCAACACCAAAAGCATTTCTTAAAAAAAACGGTAGTTGGTAATAATCTTCACAAAAAGATAAAAGTGCAGCATCCAACGGCTACATCATAAGCCCTTCTCAAGGAAGGCAAGAAGAGTACAATATAAGTTATTGCAAACAAAGATATGATTAGTAAAGATCAGATTCACCCTTGAGCCTCAAACAAAAGTCCCAAATAAAATTCCACTAATAAATATACGATATAGGTTACTGCAAACCAAGTAGCAGCATCAAGTTGTTGGTGGACTAAATAAATGTTGTTGAATACCATCTTAGCCGGCCCCATTTAGTTGGGATAAGGCTGAATTTGTTGCTGCTGTTGTTGTTGTTGTTGTTGTTGATGAATACCATCTTCATAGATAAATTGTTGTTGGGGACACGAACAAATAAATAATAATAATCTTCACTGAAATAATCTTGAGCAAATGACACGAACAAATTAATCTTCATCCGATGAATTGAGCAAATAAGAATCACCAATCTCCCCCTCACTTGTAGCACGACACGTGGACAAATAAAGCATAGGTTGCAATAAATAATATTCATCCAACATATAATAATCAGCATCATCAATTGCAAATAATCTGCAATAAAAAAAAATTAAATCTCCATGCAAACAAAATCCCAATAATATCCAATCTTCCCCTTCCGGTAGCAAATAAGCCTTATGCAAGTACCAATCTTCAAAAATTGTCACCCCAAATTGATGTGATCAAGGGGTCACCAAAATGTAGGACTAGTTCAACTAAGAACCTACCCTAGAATAGGATCGATGTACTGTCTAGCAGTGGAGATCTTCAGCAAAATACCATAGAAAACTGAACCGCTTTGCTATTTTGAGAGGTCTTCAATCAGCAGTGGATTGGAATTCAATAGGGCTTCTTGTATTGACCGGTTACAGAATTCCAACACTGTAGTTAGGCCTTAGATTGCAGTAGACTTCAGAATACAGATCTCTCACAGAATCCGTTTGAAAATAAAAGAAAATTAAAATAAAATAAAATAAGGTACAATAGAATTGTATTGAGTCTCTCACTCTCTCTCGGGCCTCTCACCCTTTCAAGGCATCTCAACTCTCAACTGAATCACACAGCTTCATGAAGAAAACTTCAAGCATTCTTTATCTCAATCATCTCTGGTAATGGCTATTACAAATATATTTAAAGAAAATCCAATTAAAGTCCAAATCTAACTAACATTTTAATTTCAGATTACATATAAGCTAAGATTACATATAAGCTAACTAATAAAACTAATTATTACAACTGTAGGAGTCCTCCACGTATTGGCAATTGAATCTTCAATTCGCATTCAATCTTCACCAGCTGTCATGGGCCCACTCAAACCTGGAATTAATCCTTTCTCTAATCTTTGCTGCAAGGAATTTATTTTCAAGACCAATCTTCTCACCGCTGCCCATGGGGCCCACACGAAGTGGAGTTACTTCTAGAAAATATCTCCCCATAATCAGCAATCTTGATTGCAAGTAAATCTCCCAAATATAACTGATCGACTCCTACTTTATTTCTGGAAATAAATCCCCTTTTATGCTGCAGAACGATATCCTCTTCAAATCTGGAAACATGCTAACTTAAAATCTATTAAATTCTGAAGATAACCTTCCACAAAATACGATGGACGATAGGAGGGATGTACCAGGACAGGTTCTTGCTCATTCCTTATGATATGCTCCTCAAAATTAGAAATATGTCCCATTGGAACAACAACTCAGCCTTATCCCAACTAAATGAGGTCGGCTACATGGATCATTTCAATCAAAGTAGGGAAAACTGAGATCCACACAAAGGGAAAGGGAATTAAAATTGTAAATCTGTAAAAGAAGAAGAAAGGAGGGAGGAAGAAGAAGATGTGCTGCAACTCTTGGGAGTCACAACCGTAAGGTTGGGACTGCCCATCGATTTCAATATATAATAGGGAAAACCCCAAAAACACAAAACAAAAGTCATAAATACCCCCATAGAGAAATCGTGATTAGTAAATCACGATTCCCCTCCCCTCTTTACATTGTGACTTCTAACACTCCCCCTCAAGCTGGAGCATAGATGTTAATCATGCCCAGCTTGTTACAAATATACTCAACCCTTATACTTTCCAAAGACTTGGTAAACAAATCAGCAAGTTGCTCCCCCGTTCAAACATGCCGAGGAGAAATGATCCCTTGTTGCAGCTTCTCACGGACAAAATGACAATGTATCTCAATGTGTTTCGTCCTTTCATGAAACACAGGATTAGTAGAAATATGGATAGCAGCCTGATTATCACACCACAAAGTCATAGGAGAATTGTCTACAAACCCAAGTTCAGTCATCAACTGTTTGATCCACATCAGTTCACAAGTACCATGAGCCATAGCACGATACTCGGACTCTGCACTAGATCGAGCTACAACGGTCTGTTTCTTGCTTTTCCACGACACCAGGTTCCCTCCAACAAACATACAATATCCTGAAGTAGACCTCCGATCAACTGGAGATCCTGCCCAGTCAGCATCTGAAAAACCCTCAACCCTTCCATGACCATGGTTAAAATATAAGACACCACATCCAAGAGCCTTCTTGATATATCATAGAACCCGTATAACTGCAACCTAATGTGATCACCGAGAAGCGGACAAAAACTGACTCAGAACACTGACAGGAAAGGAGATGTCACGCCTAGTCACAATCAAATAATTAAGTTTCCCTACATGTCTCCGATACTTCTCAGGATCCTCAAGAACATCACCATCATATGCCATAAGCTTCAAATTTAGATCCATAGGAGTATCCAGTGGTTTAGCGCCCAACAACCCTATCTCTAAAAGCAGGCCAAGAACATACTTTCGCTGTGAGAGCGAAATTCCTTTCCGTGATTGAGCAACTTCAATGCCCAAAAAATATTTCAGTCTTCCCAGATCTTTAGTCCGAAATTGTTGTCCCAAATGAGCTTTCAAATTCTCAATACTCTCTTATGATGACAATATCATCCACATAGACTATCAAAATATCCTTCCGGAATCCGATAGCCGAAAAAACACCGAATGGTAACTTTCAGATCGTGTCAACCCAAACTCCAACACAACATCAGTAAATCGGCCAAACCACGCTCGAGGCGACTGTTTCAGCCCATACAACGATTTCTTCAGCTTATACACCCTACCAAACTCCCCCTGAGCAACAAGCCCAGGAGGTTGCTCCATATATACTTCCTCATGGAAATCACCATGTAAGAAGACATTTTTCACATCTAACTGAAATAAAGGCCAATGATGTGTAGCAGCCAAAGAAATCAATATGCACAGATGTAAGCTTGGCAACAGAAGAAAAAGTATCCAGGTAATCCACACCATATACCTAGGCATAACCCTTAGCAATAAGTCTGGCCTTCAAACGAGCCAAGGAACCATCAGGGTTGACCTTTACCACAAATATCCAGCAACAACCAATAGCAGACTTACCAGATGGTAAGGAAACAAGGTCCCATGTCTAATTCTCCTCCAGTACAGATAATTCCTCAGTCATAGTAGCTCTCCATCCAGGACTAGACAAGGCCTCTGCAACAGACTTAGGAATAGGATGACGCTCAACTGTAGACAAACAAGCAATAAAACTAGAAGACAAACCAGAATAGGAAATGAAGTTAGAAATGGGATGTTGGGTACAACTTCGAACACCCTTATGATGAGCATCGGAACATCTAAATCGGAAACAACAGGAACGATAGGAGAAGAGGAAGTACCTAGTGCAGGATCAGGAACCGTCGGCAAAGAAGGCGCGATAGAAACATTCAGCCGAGTGGTGTATCTCTCAAAAGGTGTAATACATTGTGCAGCCTCGTTCGGAGCACGGCGTTGAAACACAACATGAGTTCTGTAGAAGTAGGAGGCGGAGCAGAAGACAAAGGAACCTGCAAACCAGGAGAACTTTCGACAACATATACGGGCAGATCATCATCCAAACCAGAAGAAACTATTGAAGACTCAACATAAGGAGTAGACTCAAAGAAGGTAACATTAGCTGTCACAAAAATATTTATTTAAATCAAATGAATAACAATGATAACCCTTTTGAGTTCTAGAATACCCAACAAAAAGACATTTAAGAGCTCTAGAATCCAACTTAGAACGACCAGGATGATGATCCCGAATAAAACAAACACTCCCAAAGACACGGGGTGGTAACACGAACAATGGTGTAGAAAGGAACAACAAAGAGTAGGGAATGCCACCTCCCAAAACCGAAGAAGGCATGCGGTTAATGAGATAGCATGTAGTCAAGACAGCATCAGCCCAAAAAGTCTTGGTCACTTTCATCTCAAACAAAAGAGATCGAGTGACCTCCATTAAATGTCTATTTTTCCTCTCTGCCACACCATTTTGTTGAGGTGTGTCAGCACAAGAGGACTGATGAACTATTCCATGTTGCATCATAAAAGTACTGAAGGAAGTTGAAAAATATTCTTTAGCATTATCACTACGAAGGATTTTCAAAGAAGTACTACATTGATTCTGAATTTCAAGAACAAAGGCACAAAAAATTGAGAATAACTCAGAACGACTTTTCATTAAATAAATCCAGGTAACTCTGGAATAATCATCTACAAAAGTGACAAAATAACGAAAAACCAACTTGGACATTACAGGACAAGGACCCCATACATCTGAATGAACTAAAGAAAAGGGTTGGTCAGACCATTTATTGACTCCAGGGGGATAATTTACACGGTGAAGTTTCCCAAATTGACAAGACTCACACTGTAAACTGGACAATGACCGAAAGCAACTATCCAAAATTTTTTAACTTTCCAATGAAGGATGACCCAAACGACAGTGAATTTGGTGAGGAAGCGCCACACTCGAACATGCCACAATTGATGTGTCCTCAAGTAGATACAACCCCCCAGATTCACAGCTTCTACCAATCGTCTTCTTCGACTATAGATCCTGAAAAACACAATAGCCAGGAAAAAAGGTAACAGAACAATTATAAGTTTTGGTGAACTTTTGAACAGATAATAAATTGAAAGGAAATTTGGGCAAATAAGAAACAGAAGATAATGATAAAGAAGGGGTAACATGCACAATGCTTATACCCCAGACTTTTGCTATAGACCCATCAACTAACACAACATTGGAAGAGGACTCACGAAATGAAGAAAAAATAGCTGAAACCCCAATCATATGATCCGAAGCACCAGAATCAATAATCCAAGGACGATAAGTGGACGTAAGACACGCAGTAGCATTACCTGTCTGAACAAGTGTAGCAGTTGAGACGACTAGGAATTCTGAGACGACTGGGAATTCTGAAATTGGGTAAAGCGCTCATACTCTTCATCAGACATCTTCACTGACTTTCCCTCAAACTGTGGAGATAAAGCAACAACAGAATCACAACTAGCTAAATTGGCAAACTGAGCTGGTTTACCATGAAGTTTCCAACAAAAATGTTGGATTTGACCAGGCTTGCCGCAATGATGGCAAGTTCTCACTACCCCTGAAGCCTCTTAAGTAGCCTGAGTACCAGATACTGGGCCCTTACCAGCCCCACGACCACGGCCAGCACCACCATTCCTAATACTAACCCCACGGTTAGGGACTTAGGGGTGAATGACGCCAATGCAGAAGTTTCCACAGGTATGGTATCATGTGTATTCTCACGTGAGATACGTAGAACACGAGAAAAAGTCTCTGAAAGGGTGGCCACTTTATCGCCTCCAAGAATCTGAGAGCGGACAGCATCAAACTCTTTACCCAGGCCACCCAAAAATCCCATGACTACAAGTTGTTCACGCTGATTTTGCATATGCTGCACATCAGAAGTAATAGGAAGTAAGAAATTCAGTTCCTCATACATACTCTTGAAGTCTACAAAATACTAAGTTAAAGAATGACCCTTACGGTCAACACGATAGAAGTCCTGAGAAAGCTCATAAATCCGAGAGAGATTGTTCTGTCCAGAATACAGAACATTCAAATAATCCCACAGTTCCTTCACAGTATCGATATGGGTCACCAGATCAACAATATGGTGATCCATGCAATTTCACATCTGTCCTAAAATTCGGGCATCCACCACTGTCCATGTAGCATCAGAATCATCCTTGGCTTGTGTCAAGTGCTTCTCATGTCCTCGACCAGTCAAAACCAGTCCAACAATTTTCTCATTGTTGAAAATTGTTGGCACCTTCCAACTTCTTTTCCACTAACTTGTTGGAAGAGATTTCAGTAACAACAGATTTATTATCACCCATTGATTCAAATAAACAGTCCAAATACGATGCAGAATGTATACAGAAAATTGACCAAAGACTGATATAGAATCTGTCCACAAAAACTCAGAAAATTGATCCAGAAAACTGTCCCAAGAAAAAACGATGCAGATTATGTCCAGAAATTTGATGCAGAATCTGCCCAGAAAATTAATCCATAAAGCTGTCCCAAAAACAATACAGGTTTTGTCCAGAAAAATCGATGCAAAATCTGCCCAGGAAATCGATCCAAAAACTGATCGATATCACTATCTCAAACACTTAGCAACACATACCTGAATTGAGCTAGAAGCCGCAACCTTCTAGTCCATAAGTCGATCACCAAACAACAGAGAGCCCTAGTTCTTAAATTCAAAGCATGAACTAGGCTCTAAAAATCTCCAAAATACAGCATAGGGTGTTGTACCCCTTCAAACGAAGAACGAAAGAAGTCTCAAATCACCAACCAGCAATGAACCAATCGATATTGGTTGAAACCGTGAGAAAGAGGAGAACAAGATAGTAGGGAATATGTAGCAGCCCTAAGGATCTTGCTCTGATACCACGTAAATCTGTAAAAGAAGAAGAAAGAGGAGAAGAAAAGAGGGAGGAAGAAGAAGATGTGCTGCAACTCTTGGGAGTCACAACCGCAACCGTGAGGTTGGGACTGCCCATCAATTTCAATATATAATAGGGAAAACCCCAAAAACACAAAGCAAAAGTCATAAATACCCCCATAGAGAAATCATGATTAGTAAATCACAATTCCCCTCCCCTCTTTACATTGTGACTTCTAACATGAATGAAGAATAAAAATTAAGAAATGAGGTAAGAAAAGTGAGAAATGGAAAATGAAAAATGAAAAATGACAAATGAGAGTAAGAGGAAAGAGGATAGCCCAGGAATTAAGAAAATATCAGCTAAATGGTGTCGACAACGTGGATCCTTGCCCTCCAATAGGCTCTATCTGAGGTCATACATGGCAAAAAACGAGACTATGCATGCCATTCTTCACAACCTCATCTATAGTCATTTTAGGCCTGCCCCTAGCTCTTTTAGCTCCTTCAATCAGAATCAGATCACTCCTCCTTACTGAGGCTTCCCCAAGCCTCCGTTGCACATGGTCAAACCACCTCACTCGACATTCTCGGAGCTTGTCGCTGATTGGGGCAACTCCCGCATCAGCTTTAATACGTTCGTCCCTAGGCCTCCATTGCACATGAAGCTGGAATGTGCCTCATCACACCAACCCAGAACCAAGCCACATCAGACCAGGCTGTCTCCCACAGCAATTCTGGACTGGTTTTTGGGCCTTGTTCCGGCAGCTACTCCTATGCTGGAACCTGTGCTACATCACACCATAGCAATAATATGGAAAATATATATAATCCCAATGGCAATTTTATAAATGCTGGCCACATTGATGGACCACAAAAGCAAAATAATGGCAATTTTGGAATTAATCCATGCAATCCCAAATTTAAACCCAATTATTGGCCCACCCAAGAGAGGTAAAACACAATTACAATGTAGTGGCAATCTGGTAATTAACCAGAATGTTCAAGGGGCTCTTGGGTAGATAAAAGGGAAGGAATAGCAGGACCGTAAATATCTCAATGTTAGAATGAAATGGCACGGACATAATTTAGTTGAAATCCAATTTATTAGCAAAGGCTAAGGGCAAAAGGTAAACTTGGAATGGGTTACAAAATATGGACACGGGAGGATAAGTGAAAATGGGAGGGGAATAAATGGAAAGTAAAAATTAAAGCAACTGAAAAAACCTCACGCAACCATTACGAGGAAAGGGAAGAAGTTCTTATTCCTTACATAACCAGAGGAGAAAAGTGGCAGTAACCAAGGGGAAATACCAGCTCGAGATAGATTACTTCAATCCAATCCAACGACTCCACGACTCCAACAGAAATCAGAAAATCAGCAAATCGAAGAGAGAGGAATTAATCAGCACAAAATCTATTGACTCCATCAGAAATCAGCAAATCAAATCGATAGGAGCAATTTGGTAACAAAGATCGAGTTATCAGCAATCGGTATCTGTTATCAGTACTAGCAGCAAATAAAGCAGCGGAAAACCCTAGTAGCAGGTCTCTTCTCCGATCAGCATCAATCAATATGCAGCAAATCAGCAGACACAATCAATCAGATTAAAGACGCAAAATAAATTCAGCGAATAAGCAAACGGTTCGCAACAAAGCAGTAGATAGAAACCCAGAATCTTCGATTATCAATTCAGCAGAATGTAATCACAGCTATGATTTTCATTTTAAAAAAATTCTTCATCAAAATCCATATAAAACCCTAGTTCTTCTTCTATGAACGAGGGTCTCACCACAAACCAGAGAACCTTGAAATAACTCTCAAAGCATGTACCGGTTACAGCTCTGATACCATGTGACAAACCGGAATCTGTAATTAGTAACTGGAATAGAGGAGAATGGAGAGAAGAGAGGAGGCTGCCTAAGAGAGAAACAGCTGATACTCTTAGCAGCCCTCCCTACCACACTATATATATTACCAAACAATTACAATCACGCTAGGAATAGAAGTCCTTGCGGTAGTCAAAAGATAGAAAACAACTAAAAGAAGCCTAGCCTAACTAGGAAACAGAAATCTAGTCTAATTAGGAAAGAAACAAATTAACACAAGAGACATAACCCAACTAACCACGACAAGGACACCCCCAACTAAACATGTCTCATTTTCTCCCTGTAGCAGCAGAGAAACCCATAACCAGTACTTATCAAGCTTTAGGAAGAAGAAAAAAGAAGAGAAAGAAGACACGATAGAAGGAGAGAATGAGAAACCCTATAACCACGGTAGGATTCATATCATGGCCTAGGCCAAAAACTTATACTGACAAACAACATAGAGTCCCACTAATAGTTAGCTAAAAATAGACCCAAAGATAAAGAAAGGAATACAAATACTAATAACACTAATAGGACACTACTAGACTAAACATAACCAACCACTAGTAACTAATATTGACATAAGGAAAGGGGGAATCCCCCTCGCGATATACATTTAACACCCCCCATATAAGAATATCCAGTTTTCATATCAAGTGTCATGTCTGGCAGCCCTTATCCATGTCATACATTGAGACCCTTCTCCCATCCTTATAACAATGTTACAAGGTAACAACTTGGTCCTTCTAAGAGTCAAAATGCAGAGGTTAGGCAAATTAATTGTATAATGCAGGTATGTATAATCTCTAGTTGACAGAATAATTTGACAAAGTTGAGAGGTACAAAGAGGTTTCTTATATGAAAATGAAATGAAAAAGACCATTCCTTCTCATCAAAATAAGATCTAAAAGCAGAGGAGGATCCTCACTATTCCAAGAAGCTCTTCAAGGTCAAACTGGCCCTGACATAGCACGACGTATGTTTCTAGTACAACCATCCTTGCAAATGCTCGACAATATTTAAATCCTTTCCGGACACCCCTCATTCAAACCTGCTCCAAGTATACACTGTTTTACAGGATTTGCAACAAAGCCAATGAGACGTCTGCCGTAGAAAATAACAGTAGAAATCACCCTAAATAGGTAGTTTGAGCTGCCTAAACTTCATATAGAGAGTACATAAGTTAATTTGGTGGCCCAAGCACAACCATGGTGCATGATATGACAGAGGCTTCCATTTCTTGAGTAGAGATTAGAAAATCAGAGAACTCGGAAAAGACCACTTGTCTGCTTCCTTCTGGTGACAGCAACTCTGTCATCTTTGCACAATAAGAGAATTTTCCGATCCTGATCTAGGCGGATATGGCGTATTTCCCTGCCTAGGACCTCATAGGCTGAAGACAGCAACAATTTCAGTGGGGCTAAAAGTTAGCTTTATCCGGTAGCCTACAAAGAATTCCAGTAGGATCAAAAGGAAAAAAGGGTGGTCCCACATTTAAGATGGTTTTGTTATTCTTTTCTTTTTTTCTTATTTCATTCCTTTTGGGATCAGGAAAAGCATTGGTTTTGTATCATTCTTAAAAGAAAAGCAGATACATATATCATGATTATAAATAAATGTTATGGATAAATCATGGCTTCTGTCTCATGAGCCTGGGGTACTCCATATATCTCCTCTTCTTTTATACAAAGCATATCCTATGAACTTCAGAGTCAAACAAATAGAATTATCTACACTTCCTAATACAAAAGATGTGGACATCATGAAAATGGGAGGGGGCAGAGAGAGAATTCAGAAGATAAAGTTGGCTTACCAACCACCCAACTGAAAAGGGAGAGGGGAATGGATACACTATAGGTTAATTGTGGAGAAGAGAAAAGGTAACTTTTAATAGTTTTTATATGGAGTCATAACTCATCACCTGTCATCAATGCCAAACCTACCAGGCCAACTAGGTGGACTTGGCCCACTTTTTTGCCAACGTTGAGCGCCAGGTAGGGGTGGCAAATTCGACCCAATCTACATGGGTCTATTGTATAGGAGATATTGCAAACCACACTAACTCAACTTGCACTGTAAATGAGTAATACCTTACATGGTTTTTTCTACACCTTAACATCAGCCAACAAAACACAATTTTTTGATAGACTAAAGACAACAACAAACAATAAATTGTTACAAATGAAACATACACGGCCATGAAGCAAGTCTACCTTGTAACTGCAAGGACAACATCAGGAAACTTTGCCGTATTCCGTTCCGCATTTCGACTATATATCTCAACAGAACCATCCTCCATGTAATGTATCTGTGTTAAATGAGCAATGCCATATAAGATGTGAACCAAGACCCCGTTGAGGGGGGGGGATTAAAGACAAGCAAGTTACAATCACCTGTGCACGTTCTCCATCATACTTGTATTCACAAGTGAATTCCATACCCTGGAATTTATCCAAAATCTCTGATACCCCTTTGGTTGGTTTAGCTAACATAGGTCCAACTGGAACACCCAATGTAAAGCAACATGTCTCTGAAAGCTTCCATACACCGTCACCAAGAAGAGCGGATACAATTCTGTCATAATTAGGAACTACAGAATATACTTGTTTGACAATTTTGGCAGCCTGAAAAAGCAGAATAAAATATGAAGCATACACTTAATACTGACCATCCAGTTAAATATGAGAAACCCTTCACCACCACCACCACCCCACAAAAAAAGGTTCAGCGAGGCAGACTCGCATTTAGTTGTCCTCTCACAAACATTAGGAAAACCTCCAACACTGGACTGAAATGATACCCAACACATACATGGATTAGGTATTTATGTGTTTTCTTGACACCACCAGATCTAAGGTTCTGGCACCATCTTTCCATTTGATCTACCAATAGGTCAAACTGTTTCTAGAAAAAGCTGTATCCTGTCTTTCTTATAAACTTTATCGCCAACCAAGAAAAAAAAGAAAGAAGTGCTAACAAAAATCCAGGAATTGAACCCTCTAGATAAAGGATCTCAATGAGTAGAAGACTGAATTGCCATTTCCTGTCCTACGTAGAACAAAGAATTGCATTTGCAAAACATGTTTATCAACTTTTAGAAATGTCAATATTTAATCAACAACTCAATCTTCTTCATAATTTACAAGGTGTTAACAGAGGGGCAAGGAGAATCAGTTCAAAGAAAGTATAATTTATTTCTGATTGGCATCCACCTTAGAATGAGCATGATGTTGAGTTTTCAATATTCCATTTTATCTCAATATTTACTTTCTTCCTGCCCTTGTCTTTTGTTATTCTTTGGGCCTTGAGCCTTGTATATCCTTTCCCCCTCAGGGGCCCCTCTGTTTCTTCTTTTTTAGTAATGATTATTCTTCACCCCCAAAAAAACAGACTCCTAGGAGATCCAATCGTAATACCCCAAAATTTTGAAAGCCTGAAAGTGTTGGTAAATAATTGATTATCTATGCCGATGGGTATTTTCGTAATTTTAAACCTCAGGGGCATTTTCACAATTTTACACATCAAGGGCAAATCCATAAATTACTAATTATTTTTCCTTATTACCATTGTGTGTAGAACTTAATCCTCGAGGTAAACTAGTTTTGGATGACTTGTAGATAAATAAAGTACTTAGAAATTAATGACTACTTTAGTTCTTATATTTAAAAAATTAATTTGTGGATTTTGTAAATAAATGAGCATCTAGCCTAGTAGCTGAGACACTAATTTATTAAGAGGTCCCAGGTTCAAGTCTTATAATCATTGGGGGAGTATTTTATTTATATTCTTTTATTATTGGATCTAAGTCAATGGTGGGCCCACCCTATCAAATAAATCGTGGAAAGGGGGGAAATTTTGAATCGAGAATGACGTTGGGATTTTTAGTCAACAATTAGAGATTGAATAGGAGATTAACAAAAAAAAAAAAAGAAGAGAAGAAAAAGAGACCGACAGAGATAGGGAGTGTGAGAAAATAAGTGAATAACGCAAGAGGGAGAGAGAGAGATAGGGAGTGGGAGAGAATAATGCAAAAGATAGGGAGAGAAAGAGAGAGAGAGATATGGGAAGAGATCGAGAGAGGCAAAGAAATAACAAGAGAGAGAGTACATTAATGAAAAAAGGGGCGCAGAAAACCGAGAAGAAGAATTAGGAGAAGAGAGAAGGGGGAATACCTGCCGATTTTTGCTACTAGTGCAACCCTTTCTAAAGATCTTATCTGGCAATTAATTGTCATTACCGCCTTGCAAGTAAGCATCCAACCTGTTTCCTCATATTGGATTTATTACCCATTGTTCCCTTGGTTTTCCCATATGATTTATGATCCATTGTTCTCTTGATTTTCCCATATGATTTATGATACATTGTTCTCTTGATTTTCCCATATGATTTATTATCCATTGTTCCCTTGATTTTCCCATATGATTTATGATACATTGTTCTCTTGATTTTCCCATACGATTTATTATCCATTGTTCTCTTGATTTTCCCATATGACTTCTACACTATTGTAATACCTAAAAGATCCACAACGACAGAAGAGATCAATCATTGACAAATTTCTGATTTGGGCCCATTCTGAGGTAGTTTTCTGTTGCAATTGAGAAATCTCCCTTTTTTTTTTGGTCTTTTGTGCCCAGATTTGAGTTTTTCATCGATTACCTTAAATCTGTCCAAGGTTTATGAACAAGATTTTGGGGGTGTGTTAATACTATCTACTGTGATATTTGACCAAGGTTTTAGCCTATTCTGATTTATGGATTTGAGTAATTTCATAAACTTCATCTACCAAAATTGAGTTCTTGAAAGGAGTTCCAGGGTAAGTTCTTTCAAAATTAGTTTTCATCCAGCCTTTGGATGATTATAAAACCATAGGGCTTTGATTCCAGCTACTGAATATGAGGTCTGTTCCAATTTTCAAACCAATCGGTTAGTCGGATTGAAAGTAATTTCAGTCTTTCTATCTCTAGGATACCCGCCCGAAAGAGATCAATTTTTTCTAAATTACTCCCAAACCACTTGTCGGATCACTCCCATCTTTTGAAGTGTTCTTATCCTTCCTACTAGCTATTGTTTCTTAGAGTTAGACCTTCGTTTGAGAAGGCTGACTATTAGATCAAAGTGTTTACTTTTGTTGACTTTTTGGGGAAGAAGGGTAGTAGACTAGCATTTGGACTAGATGATTAATAATGGAAGTATTGTTGCAGGTTGTGAGTAGATTTTTGGTGCTTGAAACTTGGAGGGTTGAAGAAATATTTTGCAGATTGAGGTAAGTGGATTGTAGTGAGTGTACAACACATGTGTGTGTGGTATGTTTGACTTATGTATTATGTGGAATGTTTGTCATTGAATGTGATATTCGGAATTATAGTGATTTGCATTGTAATTGTCGATGTATGGTGATTTAATAGTTATCAAGTGTGTCATGTGATTGTGTAAGTAAATCCTAGTGATGATGACATTTGTGTGTGGTGATTGAGAAAGTGGTTTGGATCTTACTTGTGGATTTTACCTGTGTTTTCACTTGGGTGTATTAAAGAATGGTTTGGATCTTACTTGTGGATTTTACCTGTGTTTTCACTTGGTGTATTAAAGAATGGTTTGGATCTTACTTGTGGATTTTACCTGTGTTTTCACTTGGTGTATTAAAGAGTGGTAAGTGATGAAAGTGTTTCAGGGCAAATAGATTGCCCTGTGCCAGTGGAGAGTCATAGCCACCAAAGAGGTATTCCGTCGAGCCGCAGAAATCATACCCACTGTGCACAAATGAGTTGTCAATGGTGTATAACAAGTCATAAAGTGGGTGACAATAGTAAGTGATTGTAAGGGGGCTATGTTCCTCTCGTGTTGTGGGCGGTGGCAGCCTGTTTCCCTCAATGCCGGCTAAAGTGACAAAAATGGTGATTTCAAATGATAGAGTTCTATCAAGCAAGTGTTTTATCAAATAGTGTTGTTTTGAGAAAATTTAAAAATTGTTTGATTTAATTGTCGTGAATGCTTGGTTATTGTTATTGTGTTGTACTCTTGCTATTTTTTGTCTAATTGGGCTATTTAGCTCACCCCATTTTTTTAACATCACAAAGGATTGAGACGGAGGTATGCTTTCGGTGGAGAGTTTGAGGGTGACTTGAAGATTTATTTTCATTACTCAATATTTTATTTCATTATATGGACGTAATAGGGAGCAGTTTGAGAGGTAAACTCTAATAGATTGGAATTTGGGATTTTACTTTGGACAAACATTAGACTGCCCCAGCATGAGTTTTTATGAGATTTAAGGCTATTATTTGAATATTTTGTGTTTGAGACTTGAATTTGATGATTTGTTTTGAATGATTCCACATGATTTTAGCGATCGTTTGATCAGCGCCCGTGAGGGATGTGCCTTCACCTGTATCTGGGTTTGAGTCATGACACCAATGATGTAGGACCATGACAAATTTGTCAAATGTATCTCCTCTCTTCTTTCTCGTATTAGCTAATGAGGTAAATCAGTAATTAAACTTTCTGCAGAAAGCTACCAGGTAGTATTAGGCATTGAAATTTCAATACAAAGAAACCAGACAGGCATCTTTTTCAGTTATTTTCTATAGCTAATACTACTTCATTAAGCTTCAGCTATTTTCGTTGGCCAAAAAAAATTCAGCTTTTTAACACATAAAAGTGCTTACTTTTGGTAAACAAGCTATGCGTCTACTGCCAAATCCACTTTTCTACCTTTAGAGACAGAAAAACAAGGAGGAACCCATATCTAGAAACCAGCTCAGCAATCACCAAAATACAAAACTCGAAATAATATAAGATTACAGTCCATGATGACATGAAGGGTGACCAGTGATGTATCAACAACCTTTTTGTTTCTCCTATTATCATTAGTAGCATAGTTCAAAAACTCGCCGAAATTTCGCTAATTTCAACATATCCGAGAAGAAACAAGAGGCAAACCCAAAACCAATGCTGTTTCGCCAAAATTTCACTCATTTTGGTAATTTCTGTCATGTTTACATTGTAGACAAAAATACACAATTTCAGCGAAATTTCGGTTATTCCGGTCGTTTGCCCCCTGAAACAGTCTGACAAAAAATGCACTGTTTCGGCAAAATTTGCCAATCTCAGTGCATATCGCTAATTTTGGTCTGACCAAAATGGCCTAATGAAACGAGTTTTAAAAGTATGATTAGTAGATCATTGGCAACTTTTGTTATCTCGACATAGGTATGTGTCTCCTAACCTCTTCAAGACGAGATTGAATTTGTGAAGAAGGTGTAGATTGTTCTTCAGAATAAACGGCAGCATGTCCCAGAGCCACCAGGAGAGTCTGCTCTGCCAAACCAATTCGTAGCTTTGACTGCAGCAGAAGTATAAAGTTGGTTCATAAAGAGCAGGACAAGTCAAGAAATCAATAGCTATTAAATCATCCCATTCTAACCTGCAATAGACGAATTAAATATTGAGGTTCACAATCAGTAGCTGCAATAAGAAGCTCCCTGATATGTCTTCTTTTCTTATCTTGACTGTCCTTCCCAGATTCCTGTTGAAAATCAAGCCCAAATAAGGCTCAGCAACGCATATAAAGGAACAGAAATGTCATATTATGAGTTAACCTCTCAACAAGTCATGAAAACTCTCTAACTCTAAGGGAGCAGGTTTCCTCCACTACCTGGAAGAAGCCATGCCTCCATTGGTAGGCTCTCAAAATCCATACTCTGTGGGCATGGTGTCCATATCATCCTTTACTTATATAACAACTCTCAGACTGATCTGACTTTGCCATGTGTCGCACCAAAGGTTTTTCAAAATGGTTGATTCTGAAAATTAGTTTTTCTTCGGGGAGGGGGTAGAGAGAAAGACTGAATAAGAGACATCTGAACATAAATGGTAGAGAGTTCAACACAAAGCAGGACATAAAATTGAAAATGGACCAACTTTACATGTGGATATAGCTACCAATTCAATAATTAGAAGAACTAAAACCAGGCATCTACATGGAAGAATATTTGTTTGTGTAGAAAATTTCATTATTGTATGGAACCAAAAGAATTGTAGGAGATGGAACTTTCTACCCTGATTGTATTTATTTGTCTGTGTTTTCATAACAATTGCTATAAAACAGCATCTCTGCCATTTACCAGAAAACTTAGGTGTAAATGAAAATAACTCACATGACTAAATAAAATTGATTGAGAAGATTACCAGAACAAACAACCTTTTACTAGACTAGTATCAGGCTTTTGCTAAACAATATCACACCCATGGAAGAATTGCACATCAGCCAAAATAATTAGGTAAGTAGAGAACAAGAAACCGTATATCCTGATATCTATTTCATCTTGAGTTACTGCATGTATTCTTTTTCCTTTCTCTTTCTTTTTTTTTTGGGGGGTGATAAAGAGTGTTACTGCACCTATGCTGCGGCAATATGAAAACACTGTGATTTATGAGAAGTGAATTTTGCCACAGAAATAACTGCAATGATGAAGACAATAGAGAAATCATGTTTTTTCTATGAACAGTATCAAAATTTCTTATGACTTAAAAGAAATAACAAAACATCCATAGAAAGGAAAAAGCAGGAAATATAGTTAAAATAACCGGAAATGTAGTTAGAATAACCAGAGCAAAGAATTTGATCTGCTAACAAATGATTTACTTATACAGCTCCTATAGTGAATGAATCAACAATATATTCAACGTCCAACAGCATCCCCACCCCCCACTCCCAGACATCCACACCAAGAAGTAATTATAATACAATCAAGGTGCAGACAAGACCTTCTGGCAAATCTCCAAACTCCACATCACACTCTCAACATCAGAAAACCCAAAACACTAAATAGCTTTGTTATAAACAGGCAATCTAAGCGCAATTTAGAGCATCCAAGTGTTAACGAGAAATCATATACACATCCTTTCTGTCATATTGCCAGCAAACCAGGTGACTATATGATAGTTCACACTGCAAACAGTACTGGTTTAGAATTTGAAGCATAATCTCACCACGATTCAAAGTTGAAGAAACACCCAAAGTAATAGCCTAGCTATGTGGGCTCAAATTCTTAAATTATGGGACTTCAGAATCACAACTTTTACACTGTCAGTGATAAAAATCTGTGAACGCAGGGTGCTAGAAACATGCCTAGATGGTTACGATATATCCCTCATAGTATAGTAATCTCTTTGGGAACCTAGATTAACAAACTAAATTGGTTTAGCAAATAAAAGCCTGAAAAATGATGTAATGTTGAATATGAACAGAAAGCATAGATGAATTACAAACAATGGACTCAAAATCTCAAAGGATGCCATCCAAGAAAAAACTATAAGCCTTACATTGACAGGATCAGAAGGATGAACCTTAACAGAACTTTGTCAACACTCCTTCCCCACTCGCCGATTCCAAGGGTAGTGGTCCCCTTGTATGTTTTCTTTCTTCTAATTGAAAATAAGTATGTTTATCCCAAAAGACGGATCTTCCAAATATATTTCTATATGTTGACACAACCGACCTCATCAAAATTTTGGATATCAGTCCTTCCCACTTGCATGTCCTAGGGTAGTGATGCGAACCATAGTTCAAAATCTCGCAAAATTTCGGCGATATTTCTCCAAATTTCGTATATCTCGAGCTGTCCGAGATACGATACCAATCCAAAATGAAAAAATACCATATTTCGACGATATCTCGTGAGATATCGACGAAATATCGTGGACTCACAATATATCGCGAGATATTGAAAAAGTCATGTGCAATATTTCGAATATTTCGGAAATTTCGGTCATCTCGTTTCGGAAATTTTGGAAATCTCGGTAATTTCGGTAATCTCTTTTCGAAAATTTTGGAAATCTCGGTCATTTTGGCATTTTACACCCACAGAAAAATACCATATTTCGACGAAATTTCGGTATCTCGGAAATTTCGGTCAGACCGAAACACCGAAACGAAACGAGATTTAGTACCATGATGAGAACCTGGGTAGGGACAACCCTTATTGGGTTGCTTGTGGGCCCATTCAAAACTTGGTTCTTTCTCCAAGCTAACTCGAAACCTTGGTTTCAAGGCCCAGAAGTTGTTTTATTTACCCTAATTCTTGTTGTGCTGCCTATTTTAGACATTTTGAACCCAATCCATGCATAAGTTTCACATAAATAACACTCAAAATAAAACTTGTAGTTTTGATCCAAGTTTGATAGTGTATATTGTACTTGGACATGGTATCGAATAAGGTTTGACCGGAACATAACTCTTGCAAAGCTTTCCAACAAACTCAAGTCCCAAGATTGCTTAAATCTGATTTATATTGAAAGAGTTATGTTCTGGTCAAAGTTAATTTGGTGTGCACGAATGCTGTTTAAAATCGCTTTGAATGGAAATACGTTTTTAGACATAAAAAACAAATGAATATTTTACTGCTCTTTTAGATTTTAACAATGTTTCATCAAATTAAGATTTATGGAATTTTTTGATTTGAGAAAAAACCCAACATTTAAAAATTGAAAATTACACCTACCATCGAAAATCCAGTTTTTGTTTTGAACTGGGGGGTTGACTTTTTATCCTTTTAGACTTTGATTTAACTATTTTTATTGGATTCAAATAGAAGGGTAAATGCTTATTTATGAATAATATCTTAAGTAAATGAATTTCATTTACTTAAATGATGTTTGGCATAAATAAGTGCATGCCCTGGTTTTGAGCCAGGTTTCCTCAACTTTCGATGGGGATAAGTGAATTTATATAGGTGTTCAGGTCGAAATTTGTGAAATTACCGAAATATGGTCGAAACAGGGTCAAAACCTGTCGAAAACAGGTTGAAAATAAAGTCTACCCACATCTCGTCTTGGTAGGCTGCGAAACCGAGACAAATCGGTCGAAATCTGCAGTTTCAACCGAGTTCTTATTCCATCGTAAGAGTTGAATGGGGAATAGGAAGATGGCGTTTAAGACCCGTGACGGACTGTTCAACTGTCTGGTTATGGCATTCGGATTATCTAATGCGCCATCTACTTTCATGTGTTTTATGGCGCAAGTTTTATGACCTTTTATTGGCAAATGAGCTGTTGTGTAGTTTGATGACATCTTAATTTTCAGCAAATCTACTAATGAACATTTGCAGCATCTACAAGATGTTTTATCTGTGTTATTTGTGTTAAGCCAAGAATGCTTGTTTGCAACCCATGACAAGTGCTACTTCATGAAGAACCGGATCCAATTCTTGGGATTCAATGTATCTGGCAATGGCATCTCAGTAGATGACACAAAGATCAAAGTGAACCAAAGCTGGCCAACCCCAACAAACATCCATGAAGTTCATAGCTTTCATGGATTTGCTTCATTTTATCAGCACTTTATATCCCACTTCAGCACTGTAGCAGCACCACTCACTGTTTGTATGGAAAAAGGTGTCTTCAAGTGGACCGAATTAGCCCAACAAAGCTTTGAGCAGCTCAAGAAGAAGTTGAGTACCGCCCCTGTATTAGCACTGCCCAATTTTATATCTTATTCGAAGTGCATTGTGATGCATTGGGAACGTGATGTAGATCCCACGGCTGACCAGAAGAAGAAGAAGAACCAAGGCCCATCGAACCAACTCCAGATGGACCAGAACTGGACCAGGTCGAGCCAGCCCAGCAGGTCTTCTAGAAAGGCCAAGGAAAAGAGGCAAAAACACTGTTCACGTGAATAGTGTCACAGCCCATATTTTCCTTGTGTGGAGATATTTCTTTGAAGATTTTGTGGACCCATCAAGTGGAGAAAGATTCTATCCTAAAGCTGCCATAATTTAGTTTTTATTTTCAGTTTTAGAAAGTATATTAGGTAGTTTCTAATTTCAGTTTGTTTCTATTTATGTTTCCTTGCTTGTTTAGAAGGCTGAACTATAAAGCCTAGTAGTTTCTAATTTTAGTTACTTGCTATTTTAGTTAGGATTTAGTAGTTTCTATTTTCCTAAGTTTCTATTTTAGATTAGTATCTATTTTGGAAAGTTTTTTATTGTAAGCTTGCCTAAGCTATTAATAGGCATCGCATTATAATGAAAAAACAGACTTGGAGAAAAGAATTTGCAGGCCTTGTTGCCAACTTGCCATCAGTTATGGGAGAAATCCTATGCTGAAACAGCTGAGATAGCTGTGGGTGAGAGACCAAGGGTGAGAGGCCCATTCTCCCTAGCCCCCCTTCTACTTCTTTTTTTATCTTCCTATCCTCCCTACCCTGTTCGATCTCCTTTATTGTTGCTGTCATTTGAAGTTATTACAAGTGTTGTGAGCCTGTGAGGACCTCTTGAAGATCAGAATCAAGTAAAAAAACACAAGTTTCAGATTTGCAGCTGTTGCACACCATTAATAGATCCTGGCTGCAATCGATCTCTCACTGGATTCTCCTTGGTTCGAGATCAACTTTGCATTAGAACGGGTATCGGAGCAGTCCTAAGTCAAGCCTGTTGCGTATTTCAGCGAGAAACTTGCAAGCGCAAAGCAACGTTACAGCACCTATGATCTAGAGTTCTATGCTCTTTATTTACACTAGAGCATTGGCAGCAGTACCTTACACATCCTGGCTTTATTTTGAATACTAACAATGAGCATTAAAATATATTAAAGGTCAACTAAAACTCAACTCGCGACGTGCAAAGTGGGGTGAATATTTACAAGAGTTCACATCCATTATCAAGCACAGAGCTAGCATACAAAATCAGGTTGCAGACACACTCAGCCAAAAACATACTCTTCTCTCTACCATGCGCATTACAATGCTTGGTTTCGATTCATTGCGAGAGTTGTATAATGAAGACGAGTATATTGCTCATATTGCGGAAGACGTGCTTGAAAAGACTACATCGGATTACACGCTTTGTGATAGATTTCTATTCAAGGGAAATTATTTATGTGTACCAAAATTGTTCCCTTCGACTAAAAATTATTTCCAAGTTGCACAACGGCGGTTACTTCGGTCGTGACAAAACGTTTTAGTTTGGTGGCTGCCAGTTACTTTTGGCCCCATTTGAAACGAAATGTAAACCGTTCCGTGATGTGTTGTCAAAATTTGTCAAACGTCCAAAGGCCAAGCAACTAACGCCAGACTTTACTTACTATTACCTATTCCAACAGCAGCAGCAGCAGCACCTCGGGAAGTCATACCTATGGATTTTGTTCTTGGACTACCATGAACCCAAAGAGGCATGGACTCCATATTCGTCGTCATTGATCGGTTTTCCAAGATGTCTCATTTTATTCCTTGCAGGAACACCATGGATGCTTCTCGAATTGCTGACTTGTTCTTTAAAGAAGTCTTCAAGTTACATGGTGTTCAAAAGACTATCACATCCGACAAGGATTCTAAGTTTCTTGCACATTTTTGGAGACAACTATGGCGAGGTATTGGTACTACTCTCCAATTCAGTACCGTATTTCACCCTCAAACGGATGGACAGACTGAAATCGTTAACAGGTTATGGAGCAATCAATTACAAGCTTTGATACATGATAACCCCCGAGCTTTATTCTTTTGATATTAGAACAAAGCTTTCTTCTGTTCAGTTTGTTTGTTCTGATTCCCCAAGGAACAGGCATATTGTAGTGTCCTGGGGATTTCCCTCTTCCTCTCTCCAGCCTTCTTCCTCCTCTTCTTGAGGTAGGGGCTGCTTGTGTATTTTTTTTCCTTTTTCTTTCTCCCTTTCAGGGGTCCTTTGTTGTTCTTTCTTCTTGGTAATGAAATTTTTATTCATCCAAAAAAAAAAAAAAATTTATCATTGGGAGAATTTGTATACAATTGCTCCGTAAACCATTCAACTGATTGCGCAGTCCTTTCATGATCGTTAACGGGAAGCAAACCGACAACAGCCCTTGATCTTGCACCTATTCCATTTCCTGGGAAATCTCTTGCTAAGGTGGAGGAAATTGTTTCTCAGTTTCGGCTTATACATGATGATGTGCAATGGAACTTGGAGGTAAGTTCTGAAAATTACAAGAACGCCATTGACAAATGGCGTCTTGAGGTGATCTTTGAGCCTTGGGACAATGTTTGGGTACCCTTCCACCAAGATTGCATCAGGAAACCTCAGGTTTGATGCACCCAGGGAAGGGATTTCTTAGGCCAGAATAGGGCAAAAAACGAGAAGATCTGACAGAGGACAAATTGACTCTATTGAACTGTTAGGGTTTCTGGTCACAGGAACAGGGAGAGATGATTAAGTGTAATATCAGCAAGGAAGAAAACAAGGATATTAGCAGAACATAAGGATATGTGCAAAGATGAGTTTTTTTTACCCAAGGGGGAATTGAAGCAAGACATAAATCCCATATGGATATGCGCAAGCTTGGGAGGCCCATAAGGTGCTTGTGTTAGTCCAATAGGCAGAAATTGACCTTTGGATAGCTATATTATATGATTAGCCTTTTATTTTTTGGGATTTTGTTATGAAAACCAGAAATTGGAGAATGCTTGAATGATCGATTGTGATCAGCCAAGCCTATTATTTATAGCTTTAAAAATTACATTCATATGACAAAAATACCCCTGCCATAGCCGACATAGCTAGGCAGCACATAAAACACTTAAAAACATAACAATAAACACCAAAAAGACCAGAATACCCCCACGGTATTCTGGTTTACGTCATTCAACACTCCCCCTCAAGTTGGAGCAAAGATGTCGATCATGCCCAACTTGACTAGATTAGGATGAAATAACTTTCCAGGCAGCCCCTTGGTGAAGACATCAGCAAGCTGATCAGCAGAGGTCACAAAGGGAATACAGATCTGCCCATCTTCTAACTTCTCCTTGATGAAACGCCTATCCACCTCAACATGCTTGGTACGATCATGTTGTACTGGGTTGTATGCTATGCTGATCGCAGCCTTGTTGTCAGAGTACAACATCATAGGAAGGCGAATAGGAATACTAAGATCTTGTAGCAAACCTTTAAGCCAAAGTAACTTACAAATACCTTGTGCCGTAGCTCGAAACTCAACTTCGGCACTAGAACGAGCAACTACATTTTGCTTCTTGCTACGCCATGTGACAAGATTTCCACCTACAAAGGAGCAATACCCAGAAATCGACTTGCAATCTGCAGAATCAGCCCAATCAGCATCGGTGCATGCCTCTATCCGTAGGTACCATGTGCAGACAAAAGAATGCCTTTTCCAGGAGCTGACTTCAAATAGTGCAAAATACGAAAAACAGCCTCCATATGAGAAGTGTAGGGATCATGCATAAACTAACTCACAATACTCACGGAGACAACAATGTCAGGATGAGTGTGTAAAAGATAAATCAGCTTCCCTACAAGTCTTTGGTACCGGCCTTTATCAACAGGCTCACCCTCATTTTCCTTGAGCCGAACAGTAGGATCCATAAGAGTATCTGAAGGATGGCAGCCTAACAACCCTGTTTCAGCCAACAAGTCTAGGACATACTTTCTTTAGGAAAGAAATATGCCTTTAGAAGATCTGGCCACTTCAATCCTAAGAAAGTATCTTAATTTCCCTAGATCCTTAATCTCAAATTCTTGGCCAAGGAAGGTCTTCAACCGTCTGATCTCATCACCATCATTGCCAGTAACCACTATGTCATCAACGTAGACTATAAGAACAGTGAGTTTTTCACCAACCCTCTTGATAAAGAGTGTGTGATCAGCATTACTCTACTTATAGCCCACAGAAATCATGGCCTTGTGAAATCGACCAAACCACGCTCGAGATGACTGCTTTAGCCCATACAGTGCACGCTTCAGCCTACACACTTTTCCTTTATTCCTGTCACAAGAGAACCCTGGTAGAATGTCCATATACACCTCCTCCAGTGCTCCATTTAGGAAGGCATTTTTTACAACTAGCTGCTGCAAATCCCATCCAAGGTTGACTGCACATGATAACAACACACGAACAGTATTTAACTTCGCAACAGGTGCAAAGGTTTCCTGGTAATCAATGCCGTATGTCTGAGTAAACCCCTTGGCCACGAGCCGTGCCTTATACCTATCCACAGTGCCATCCACCTTCTGTTTCACCACAAACACCCATCTACATCCAACGGTTTTCTTCCCAGGTAGAAGAACCACAAGCTCCCATGTGTTATTTTTCTTCAAAGCCTCCATTTCTTCCATCATGGTTGCCTTCCACTTTCCATCTGATAGAGCTTCCTGCCAATTGTTAGGAATACGAACAGAAGAAAGAAAAGAAACAAAAGCACAAAATGATGGGGAAAGGGAGTCATAAGAAATAACATGAGATATGGGATGCTGAGTGCAAGTCTTGACACCTTTGCGAAGAGCAATAGGTAACTCAGGAGAAGGAACATTACCAGGTGGAGAGGCAGGTTCTGGATACTGAAGCAACAGTTGATTGAACCTGCTTATGTTTCCTTGCATAGGTCTTCATGTTACTAGCATCAATCCTCCTCTGAAATTCACTAATAGTCCTCTGGACAGGAGTCTGGACTGGAGTAGTTTGCTCCCCCTGCATAGGAATCTCTCCCCCTGACTCAAGGGGGATACTAGAAGCAGTCTCAAGGGAAGTACTAGGAGCAGGCCGAACTGGTTCAGACTCATGGTAAACAGACTGGAGTGGAGGAGGAGAGTCTATAGTCAGCACATCTTCACTAACACTCTCCCCCTGAAGAGTTGGGGACACATAGTATGAAACACTCTCATGAAACATGACATCCATGCTGACAAAAGTCCGGCGGGATGGAGGGTAATAGCACTTGTACCCCTCTTGTGTAGCAGAGTACCCTAAGAAAATACAGCGGAGACTACGTGGGTCAAGTTTACCAGGGGACCTTATATCCCTGGCACAATAAACGCAGCCAAAGACCTTAGGGGGAACTATAAAGGAGGAAAAGCCAAGTAATAGCTCAACAGGGGGTCTAGAGTTGAGGACCCGACTGGGCAGCCTATTAATTAAATAGGCTACAGTAAGGATAGCATCCCCCCAATAAACGGAAGGGACATTGCGAGCAAACAGGAAAGCTCTAGCTACCTCCAAGAGATGGCGGTTTTTTCTCTCAGCCACACCATTTTGGGTTGGAGTATCAACACAGCTGGTTTGATGGAGGATGCCATGGGCAGCTAGGTATTTTTGGAACTGACCTTCCATATACTCTGTCCCATTATCACTCCTCAAAATCTGAATAGTGGCATTAAATTGAGTTTTAACCAGCTAGTGAAAGTGCTGAAAACAAGAAAATACTTCATTTTTAGTGTGCATAAGGTATACCCAAGTGAACCTAAAATAGCAGTCAATAAAGATTACATACCACCGATGACCCGAAAGAAAAACTTTTCGACTAGGACCCCACACATCAGTATGAACAACATGAAATAAGGAAGATGACCTTTTATTAGAAATTGGATAATTGGAACGTGTCTGTTTAGCCAAGACACAAGGCTCGCAAAAAAATTCTTCCTTATTACAATTATTACTTAATGCTGGAAATAAAGTAGATAAAGTACCTAAAGGTGGATGTCCTAGTCTAGAGTGCCATATGTGTAGTTCAGAAGAGGATGCTGGGGAACATAACCTAGAAGGTAAAGCCTGGGTAGATGCCGGGTCTCCATCAAGCAGGTACAATCCGCCATGCACTTTACCCAATCCAATCGTCTTCCCCGAGTCCAGATCCTGAAAAACACAATGAGTGGGGAAAAAAAATCACTTTACAATTTAGAGATTTGGTGATACTGCTAATGGAGAGAAGATTAGTGGTAAACTTGGGAATATGCAACACAGATGACAATGCAATAGAAGGGGAACAACCAATGGAACCTTTCCCAGATATGGAGGAGAGGGACCCATCAGCAATTTTAACTTTGTCCTTACCAGAAACAGGAAAATATATGTTAAAAAGACTGGAGGAACCTGTCATGTGATCAGTAGCACCGGAGTCTATAATCCAAGGAGTGGAAACTACTGATGCACAATGACCAGCAAAGGAAATACCTGTACGGGCAAAGAAGGAACCTAAATTGGCAACAGATGTAGTAGGGGCAGCGAATGTGTTCAACAGACGCCGGAGAGCTTGAAGTTCTTCCTGGGAGAAACTAATGTCAGTAGTGGGAGCTGAAGCTACACTTTCAGTCATAGTTGTCACGGCGTCACGGCGATCTAAGTCGGTGGAGGGGTGTCACGTCGATATATCGACATGTCGCCCGCCATGGGGTTGCCATGGCGAGCATGTCGACCATGTTTTATTTTTTATTTTCTCTATTTTTAATGTGTTCATAGATGTATACTCAAGCCATGTTTTATTTTTTCTCTATTGTTTCTCAAGTTTTAAGAAGAAAATTCAGAAATCGAAGAAGAAATCGAAGAGGGAAAGAAGAAATCGAAAGAAATCGAAGAGAGAAAGAAGACAGGAAGAAGAAATCGAAGAGGGAAAGAAGACAGGAAGAAGAAATCGAAGAAGAAATCGAAAAGGAAAGAAGAAATCGAAAGAGATTGAAGAGGGAAAGAAGAAATCGAAGAGGGAAGAAGAAATTGAAGACAGGAAGAAGAAATCGAAGAGGGAAAGAGAGACAGGAAGAAGAAATCAAAGAGGGTCGCCATGCAACCCTCTCCAGCGCCAGGACGCCATGACAACTATTCTTTCAGTGTGATTGGCTTTGTTTTTAGGCTTAGCACGACCACATTTGGCTTCAAAATCAGCAGGTTTCCCATGTAGTTTCCAACACTGAGCCTTAGTGTGATATGGTTTGTGGCGATGATCACACTTCACAGGCTCTTTACTTGTAGCAGTAGCAGCAACACTGTCAAAAGAATTATCAGGGGTAGAGCCAGCAGTCTGTAAGGCTGATCTTTCAACTTTAGGAGTAATCATCATAACAGCCCTCCTTGTCTCTTCACTGTGCACATAAGAAAATGTTTCCTCTAAAGTGGGGAAAGGAACCCGACCAAGAACCTGCACCCGAATAGGATCATACTCATCATTGAGGCCAGCCAAAAATTCATAGACCCGAAACTGATCTACATAGGTGTGGTAGGCAGCAACATCAGCAGTAGTAGTAGGCTGAAACCGAGCATAGTGATCCAATTGCTGCCATAAACACTTGAAGGCAACATAATACTTAGTGACAGTCATCTCCTTTTGAGTAGTATTTTGAAGTGTTTTCCTAATCTCATAAACCTGAGCACCACTCCCTGAACGACCATAAGTACCCTTGACAGTAGTCCATATCTAAGTAGCAGTGTCAAGGAGAAGATACTGACTAGAGAGGTCAGTGGTCATGGAGTTCAGAACAAAGGACATCACCATTGCATCATTGGCAACCCATTTAGTATGAGCAGCACCTTCTTTAGTAGGCTATTTGGTGGTGCCAGTAAGATGGCCAGTGAGTCCCCTACCAGCCACGGTCAAGGATAATGATCTAGCCCAAATTAAATAGTTAGTGCCATCAAGCTTAATGGCAGCAGCATAAGGAAGAAAATCAGTCCTAATCTGATCTCTTCCAGAAGTAGCCAAAGTTATCTCTGAGTCGCCCATAGTTCAGCCAGGCAGAAATCGATCCTTGAAATTGGAAAAAATCAGATCTTCAAAAAACTGCAGCAGTTGGGGCTGAAAGAAAGGTCGAGTGCAGCAATATAATCAGGAAATTAACCCTCAAAAAATCTCCTCAAACAGCAGCCCAAAAAGCCAAAATCGATAAGGGGTCAGGGTTTAAAACCCTGACAGTTGAGATCGATAAAGGGAAAAGAGGGGCTGTAACTTGAGGGCTTCAGTTTGTGATAATTCAGATGTGATAGATGTTGTCCAGAGGCCTGCCGGTGGTGCTCCAAAGTGAACAATCAACCTTACATGTCAATAGGGTCGATCTCCAAAAAATAGGAGCAATCCAAAAATCGTAGAGAGAAAAAACACAGCAGCTATCGTGATCTTGTATTTAGGGCATTAAATTTGAGGTGTGATGGAGGGCAGCACTTAGACCATAATAAGATCACCTCATTAGTGCTGCCCTTGAAGGATGGAGAGAACCAAGGAAAGGGAAAGAAGAGAAGAAATCGATGGAGAAGATGGGGGGGGGGAGAAGGTTTTGAAAAACCCTAGATCAGAGAAGACTGCTCTGATACCATGTTATCAAAACCAGAAATTGGAGAATGCTTGAATGATCAATTGTGATCAGCCAAGCCTATTATTTATAGCTTTAAAAATTACATTCATATGACAAAAATACCCCTGACATAGCCGACATAGCTAGGCAGCACATAAAACACTTAAAAACATAACAATAAACACCAAAATGACCAGAATACCCCCACGGTATTCTGGTTTAAATTATTCAACAGATTTCATTATAATGCACCTAATTTATAAGCTTATTACGTGGGGATAAAGTTAGTAGAGGGACTAGTAGTTAAGTGTTTGGGTTAGATTAGATTATTAGAATACTTAATAACTAAACAGAGTCTGTTTTGAGTTTATTTACTTTATTGAGTGTGTGAGTGATGGTATTAACTATGTGGAAAGTTGAACCATTACAGCTGGGTAAATCACGAGATAAATAATGAAAAATATCTCTATTAGGTTCTCATCTTACAGCTGTTTCGTATAAAAATAAATTAATTTGAACAGAAATTATAACTTAGTGTCATTCCCAGCTGTGCTGAAATGTGTCTGACAACAATGTGCAAGGCAACAGTGCCAGACACTTCGTGTACTCTTTTTAGCAAGGAAAGAGAAACAAATGAAAGGAGGAGAGAAGGTTTAGACTTGAATATTGCATTGACTCACCTTAGCAATGGTGCGAAATGTATCAAAAACCCTTGCAACAGTTAAAGGTTTAGGCTTGAACATCAAACTTTGAGATGAACGACTTGCTTTTGCAACAAGACCCAAGTCTCCCAGTTCCTGCAATAATAATCTGAATGTGAGAGCACCATGATAAAAAGGAGGGGGAAATGTCCACCTAAAGTACATAGGTGAATAATTGTCTTCTCTCATATCAGATGACGAACCAAAAACTGCTAAGCATATTCTTAGCTGATAGCTCAATACTCAACCAAAGAACTGGGATAGATAAGTATCCTAAAATGTGCTAGATAGACATGCTTATACAAAAATTAGCAAAAATAAACTACCACCAGGGAATTGATAATTCACTCACGATCTAAAGGATAAATGTATAAAAGTGCTTCAATGCAACTGCTGCATTTTTGCCTAACAGGAAAATATTGCATGCTTAGAACAATCCTAGTTCCCCAAGTAAGAACTTTGTTGTGTCCTTTCCAGAAAATTAAGAGGCAGAGAGGGAGAGAGAGAGAGAGACGTAATTTATAGATAATGGTTTCTCCATACTAAGGATCAAGCAAAACTTTGACCAATGACCAGCAAAAGGATAAAAGCAGAATTGGAGTCTCCAATGTAATAGCACAATAACTGATACGATTGCCTCATCAGTCTATTTACAGAACTGGGTGTGAGAATTTATTCTGCCACCTGTACATTGGTTTTTGCAGCCTTTTGGCAGGAGTTGAGCGATCGTCATTGCAAAGCATCCACACCTCAGTTTCTGCTGTTCTACATCAAACCAAATTTTCACTACTTCATGAAAGAGCAGCATAACACAGACTACAAATACAAATTTTTCCGAAGCCTACTTGAAAATTGATGACCTTATGTACTCAGAACTCGGGGGTGTCCAATAAAAAAAAAACCCAAGTTTACCGAAAAGAAAAAAAAAAAGTTTCAAATACATTAACACATCTGTTACTGGAAGGAAAAGTGACTGAGGTCACAGCACATGATGAAAACCTATGAGCTGAGCTAAAGGAAGAAGAAAAAAAAAGAAAAAGAGGAGCTAAAATGGAACTAGAGAAAGCAAAGCCGGTGATCACCTCTGTCTGTTTCTTGATTTGTGCTTCACTCCTTCCATACGCTTCAGCGAGAACTTTATTTAGGGCAGAATCTCCAAGCCCAAGCTCAACGCCCTCGTGAGATGGAGCAACCTTATTCGCGGAAAGATAAACAACAGAAATCAAATCACCTGGGGTAGTAGCCATCACAGTCCGGAAAACATTACAGAGAAGCTCCGTAGTGGCAATTCGACCCTTCTCTTGACTAATAAAATCAAACGCACGAGCAAGAAACAGAAATGGGACGTGTTCTCCATCTTTCCAGAATGCAGCGGATTTCGGTTTAAAATCCGACGCCTTCTTCTTCAATTGGGCAATGCGGTCGTCCAAACTGAGAGACCGATCTTTCATGGCCGTCTTCGCCTTCTTGGGCGATAGTTCTTCGGATTGTTGTTCGCTCTTTTCTGATAGAGATTTAGTGTCTTTGTCGTCTAGGGTTTTGGATTTCTTGGGCGAAGGAGGACGAACATTTTTCACGGCCGGCTTCGCCTTGTTGGACGACTGTTCTTCGGATTGTTGTTGGTTGTTTTCTGATAGATATTTAATGCCTTCGTCGTCTAGGGTTTTGGATTTCTTGGGCGAAGGAGGACGAACCTTTTTCACGGCCGGCTTCGCCTTCTTGGGCGAAGGTTCTTCGGATTGTGAGGGTTCTTCAGATTGTTGATGGTTGTTTTCTGATAGAGATTTAGTGTCTTTGTCGTCTAGGGTTTTGGATTTCTTGGGCGAAAGAGGACGAACTTTTTTGCGAGAAGCAGCGGCTCGAGCGGAGGCCATAAGAACATCGTTGATGGAACGGCGTTCAGACATTGAAGATTTGGGAACTGAAGAGAAGAGGAAGGAGATGGAGGGTTTAGGAGTGGATGCAGCAGAGACGACGAGAGAGAGGAGAGAAAATGATCGAGCGAGAGGGAAAAATCGCGTCTGGCTTACCAAACACTGCCCGAGCATTACTTTGTGGGAGTGTTTGTGTGAAAGTGCCTTAATTGTTTGTAGGCAGTTCGCAATCTTGTTTGCTGTGTGTAATAAAATGGCGGGATTAAATTTGGCAATCCCGCGAGAGTCGAGACGATGAAAGCTTGCAGCCATGGAGAGACTTTCATAGCAAATTACATAGTTACCTAACAGGGGTGCGAATCGGTCGGTTCTTTCTGGTTTTAGTCAGGCTGAAGCGGTTCGATCCGGTAAAAGGTCAAACTGCAATTGAATTTTGTTAAGACGCCTTTTGGTTTTGTTCGGTTTGATCTTTCATCGGGTTGGTTTAACAGGTTCTTATCAGTCCATTATTGGGTTGTTAACGGTTTGATTTGTTTTTCAAATTATATTAAACACCACTAAGTAGAGTTCTTTTTCGGTTTTTCCCATTTATAATATATATATTAAAAAAATGAAAACAAATTTATTATTATTTCTTGTATTGTGTTTTCCTGGTTTCGTTTTGGTTGGTCCAATCTGGTTCGGTTTTCTATTGATTTCATAAAAGGCCAAATCAAAACTTAACCGTTAAATGTTCGTTTCTATTCGGTCTGATTTTCTCATACTATCGATTCGGGCTGAAAATTGCCACCCATGTTATCAGTGTTTACTGCAGTTCTTATCATTATCAAAAACCCCCTAGGGGTGTCAATCGGTCGGTACGTTTTGGTCCAACTCAAGCGTGTTGAATCAGTTCTAGCTTGTCACTAGGCCACCCGAAACCCAACTTTTGGGAAACTTCAATCCTGTCTTGTTTGGTCCGGTTTCCTTTTTTTATCGGTTTATAATCTTGCTACTATCAGTTTAGTCCAGTCTACTTTCTAGTTTTACACATATACATAGGAAATCAATGGAACTTTTCTTCTCCGGTTTTTTTCTTTGGTTACTATTAGTCTGCCTCAACTTTTTATAAAGTTCAGTCCGCTTTCTCAGTTTTTCAGTGGATGCATTTTGTCGATCCAGCTTGATTTCAATTTCTACTAATTTCATAAAACCCGAAATCAAACTGATAAAGTTTTGGTTTGGTCCGGGTGAAACCTGTCGCTTTCAATCAGTTTGACCGGATCATGCTGAACTTTAACACATTTAGGCTACATTTGGTAAATGTCTGAACAAAGAACGCCCATTCTTGACTAAAAACGTTCTTTAACGTTTTCGGTCTGGAACGACATTCTGAGACCGAAAATGACCGTTTGGTAATGGTCTCAAGAACGCCGTTCAGAACGAAAATGGTGTTTGGTAAAACTTGTTCTTCCCTATTTGATATTGTTAGCAAATTAGCATTCCATTAATCACAGAGGTTTAAGGATTACCTGAACCGAATGGAATCGCAGCGAAAAGGATGATCAAATGCGGCTTGCAGCTACGAGTAGGTCACGATCAGGAACAATGTCAAAAGGTTTCTCCACGAAGAAGAACTCCACACCACAAAACCCTAGGCAACGATGGAAACCCTAGGATAACACAGAACTTGAAAGAGAGGGAGAGAGACGGCTTCTCAAAAGATACGAAATTAATTGTGTTAGGGTTTAGGCCTAATACTTATTTATAGATAAAACCCTGGGCGCCCCTCTCACTTGGTCGACTGCCACTAGAGGTCTAGACCGAATAGAAAAGGGGAGGGGTTGGTCACTTAAGTAATCGACCCCTCCAGAGCTCGGGTCTCGTGCGGCCAGCCCCTCGTGGCGCACTAATTGGGCCCAGCCCATTTACGTTTACATCTCCCACTCGCCCACACAAGGCGCATAATTTTAATTATGCATTCAAGTTTCTCTCATTCTGCCATTATCCTCCATACTGGGGTGTGTGACCTGTCGAGATGGTACAAGGTAGGAGTACTATATCAAACTTTCATCTAGCCAACATAATACATCACTCTCAAAAGTCTCGAAATACCCCAAACGATCCACTTACACCTGATCTAACACTCTCGACCCCTCATGATGAGCAGTGTTAATCCTTGGTATGTAATGTACTCATGACTGCATCAATCACAAATACGACACGTCGCCAGGGCAATGAGTCACATAACAAAGGTGTAACGTCCAATGATTTTTCCTGAGCCCCTCATGTCAATCCAAATATCCCCAATAGCTTTCCCAATCGCTTTCCGCTGGACCGCATCATCCATGGTCCTAAGGAGAATGTCAAAGTAGCATCATTAGGTGTCTTTTTCATGATATTGTCTTAGGTAATAAGGGTATTGAGGGATTAATATAATCCACGTGCCTCACACAGTGACGAAGCAGGGATCCATTCGGTCACTCTCACTATCGGTCTTCATGAGCACATGCAGTATGATATGCATGCTATGATGTAACTCCCACTAGGGTGGGCTTGTCACTCGCAATAAATAAACGTCATGCAGATCTTAGTCTAGTCGCTACTCTAAGCGCCTAACCTGAGTCTCTAGCGCAGTCACCCTCATGGTTTCTACCTAGAACCTCACATCTGGCTTCTAACAGGCTACTTGGAAGTGTGGTGTCTTCCAAGTTGGACCAAGTAAGGGTCTCATCTTAGCTCTAACTAAGGCGCCATAGAGCACACATGCTCATGGGCTCATCTCGCTCACTACACCCCAATGCCGAGGTGAATCACCGGTGTGAGTGGGCCGATTCTAAGCCTGGTGACATCGTTACAAACAATGAATGTATGCACACAAGATTACTCAAACAAATATATACTCATCAATAAATGTAAGAGAAATACAGATAAATGTCCATCACAAACAAAGTGTTCTCAAAGCAAATACATATCAGATCCGCCTGAGTCCCAAGTTCCTAACGTGAACTAGGAAAACATCTCTGGCAATGGGCTTAGTCAATGGATCAGCCAACATATTGCCAGTGGAGATATGATGCAGAACCACTTCACCTCGCGCTACCATGTCTCGAATGTAGTGATACCGTATGTCAATGTGCTTGGCTCTACCATGGAACTTGGGGTCCTTTGCAAATGCAAGTGTTGCCATGTTGTCACAGTATATAAGCACAACGCCGTCTGAATGAGCAGAAACGCTAAGTCTCTGCAAGAACCTCCTGAGCCAAACGGCCTCCTGTACTACGGCTGAACATGCGACGTACTCTGACTCCATCGTGAACAGGGCGATGCAGGTCTGTTTCTTGCTACTCCAAGTGACAGCCCCGCCTCCCAGGACAAACGCATACCCCGAAGTGGACTTGCGCTCGTCTCTATTACTAGCCTAATCAGCATCACTGTAGCCTCTCAGTCTCAAGTCTGAACCACTAAAGATGAGTGAGAGGTCTGCAGTGCCACATAGGTATCGAAGTATCCTCTTTATTGCCTGCCAATGAGCTGGCCCTGGGTTACTCTGGTAACGGCTCACCATGCCAACGACAAAGCAAATATCTGGACTCGTGCACATCATCGCATACATCAGATTGCCTACTGCCGCTGCATAGAGTATTTTGGACATTTGGTTTCTCTCTTCATCACTCTTAGGGCATTGGTCTAGGCTCAAAGTGCATGCCTTGTCCATTGGAGTGTCAACGGGTTTCGAGTTGCTCATATGGAACCGCTCCAGGACTTTCTTTATGTAATTCTCTTGAGAGAAACTAAGAAGTCTCCTAGTGCGATCCCTCACAATCTTCATGCCCAACACAAAGTTGGCCTCACCCATGTCCTTCATCTCAAAAGTAGAGAACAACCACTCTTTAGTGGCAACAAACATTTCAATGTCATTCCCAGCCAGCAAGATGTCGTCAATATACAATGATAGGATAAGAAACCCCGCCTTGGACCATTTAACATACACACAGTGGTCCTCTTCAATCATGTCAAAACCCGCAGTGGTAATGACATGGTGAAATCTAATGTACCACTGTCTGGACGATTGCTTAAGGCCATAGATGGAACGTTTGAGATGGCATACTTTGTGCTCATGTCCCTTCTTCTCAAAGCCCACAGGCTGAGCCATAAAGATCTCTTTGTCCAGTTCTCCATTGAGAAAAGCAGTTTTAACATCCATTTGGTAGAGCTCCAAATCTAACTTTGCGACAATGGCTAGAATGAGGCGTATTGAGGCCATTCTCACCACAGGGGAGAACGTCTCATCATAGTCTATACCCTCCTTTTGGGTATATCCCTTCGCCACAAGACATGTCTTATACTTGTCAATTGATCCATCTACCTTTCGATTGACCTTTAGGACCCACTTGTTCCCGATGGCCTTGCGCCCAGGTGGACGATCAATTAACTCCTAGACTTGGTTCATACTCATAGAACTCAACTCATCTTCCATAACAGTTTGCCACATTTCCTTAGCTGGAGAAGAGAGCGTCTTACTCACTGAGGTCTGCTCATCCTCATCCCTTGGGGCACAGACGAGGGTAGTGTCCCTTCAATCTCAAAACGATGTTGAGGAATGTGTCCATGTGCACTCTTATGCGCAAAAGGTTCTTGACCCATGCGCTTTCATTAGGTAGCGCACTCCCACTGGGCTAATGATTACTCTCACCCTCTCTGGCGATCTCTTAATGGGTGTTTAATTCCTCACCCTCGCCAAGAGTAGGCGAGACGCTTTCATCAGTCTCTATCTCAAAAAGATCAAGGTCTCTACCAGTGTCATTGATGTTAGGAAAATCGGTCTCAAGAAAATCCACATCACGGGACTCACTCTCTGTCATTCCTCCTTCTTGATGTTCACCGTACACTACATAGCCTTTTGAGGTATCGGAATATCTTATAAAGATACTCTTTTTAGCTCTAGGGCCAAGTTTCCCAAACTTATGGGAGGTACTATGAACATATCTTGCACATCCCTATGGTTGCATATGCCCCAAAGTGAGCTTTGCGCTTTTCCATAATTCATAGGGAGTGGAGGGAACTGACTGTGATGGCACGCGGTTAAGGACGTAGGCAGCGGTCAACATAACATTCCTCCAGAAAGATATTGGGAGGTTGGCCTGTGCCATCATCGATCTAACCATATCTAAAAGCGTCCTATTCCTCCGCTCTGCTACACCATTTTGTTGTGGAGTGTGGGGAATAGTCAGCTGCCTAGTGATTCCTTTTTTCTCACACATCTCTTTAAATTGATCGGACAAATACTCGCGTCTTTGGTCAATGCGCAGAGTTTTTAACCGCTTGCCTTGCTGATTCTTAACCTCTACTACAAAAGTTTTTGAAGCAATATAGCGCTTCGTAGCGATGAGTGATCAGATACACATAACCATATCACGAATAATCATCAATAAAAGTGAGAAAATAGGAAGCACCATGACGTGCCTTCACGTTCATTGGTCCGCAGATGTCCGAATGGACAAGCTCTAGGGTCTGGGTTGCCCGTTTAGCCTTTCCAAAAGGCTTCCGGTGGGTCTTACCCGCTAAATAGGCCTCACATGTCGGTAGGTTGACTTTAGCGAGTGAGCCAAGAAGGCCTTCTCGAGCTAGCCATCCCATCCTATCTCGACCTATGTGTCCTAGTCTAGCAAGCCAAGTAATTGAATCAGGACTAATATTAGAATCAACTACAAAAGATGAGAGGGAAACAATAGGAATTATCAAATCTAATTTAATAAAACCATTCTCAAGCCTACAATATCTAAAACTACTACCATCCAATCGTATCTCAAAAGAGTCACCATGAAAAATAAAAGAATATCCTAAAGTCAATAATATAGTAACTGAAAGTAGATTATGCTGGATTTCTGGTGCGTATAGCACATCATGAAGTAGCAAGATGCGCCCAGTGCGCAAGGTGAGCTGGTAGGTACCAACTCCTCGAACTGCTTCACTTGTGCCATTCCCCATGTAGATACTTTGGGTGCCATCCAGAATCTTTATATAATCTACGAACCCTCCTCAATCTCGCGCTATGTGTCTTGTTGTACCTGTATCCACAATCCAATCAGATTGGATTTGGGCAACCAAAACGTGTGTACATACAAAAGTACAAGGAGAGAGAGGCAAAAATGCTACTTGCTTCGCTTCAGTGCAGTCACGAGCGAAGTACCCCATCTTCTGGCAGTTATAGCACTTGACCTTGGTGATATCTTTCTTTCCACCTTGCTTGCCACGTCGGCGCTTGGTGGTCTTACGCCCAGTTGGTGCAGCTTTCTGAGCTTGATCCTGATTCTCAGTGTTTCTCTGTCTCTTGCGCTTAGACCCATTCTTGCGTTGCCCCGCTTGGGCAACAAGGGCATGTGATTGGGTGGCCTCTAGGCGCTCCGCCTCTAGTTCCACATGAGCGACAATGTCATTAAATATCTTGACAGTGTCGTTATGTGTTAAAACTATCTTCATCTACCACCAGGAATCAGGCAACGTCCTGATGATGGCCTGTACTTGCTGCTCATTGGTAAGGTGTACCCCAGCATCATCCAATTTTCGGATCATGTCTTTCACGACCCTGAGGTGTTCAACCATAGTGTGCTTAGGGTCCTTATGATACATCTCAAACTTCAAGGTCATGGACCTAAGTCTGGTCGTGGATGTACCGCCACAGTCGAGCCTTACCTGGTCCCACATAGACTTGGCAGTCTCGCACTTCTCATACTGGCCGATAAAATCATCATGCATCGTGCTTAACATAAGAAAACGCGCACTATGATCTCTCTTAAACCAATTGTCGTAAGCCTCTTTTTCTTGACGGTGACAGGCGGTAGTACCCACTTCGGGTGGGGCCATCTCAGTGGTCAGGAGGTCTAGGTAATCTTGCTCATTAAGCAAGAACTTGGCCTTTCGGTGCCACATGTCATAGTTGGTGCCATCCAACTTGTTGCCTTGGTTAAGGTCGGCAACAACAGTCTTAGAAGTCATCACTACAATGTGCAAGGGAGGACATTTAGTATACATCCATAAATCCACAAATTTGTTCAAGAAACCCTAATTAAAATTAATGGTACCCTTTCCTACACAGTGAGACCAAAAACTTCGCTAAGCTAGTAATCAAATCGCACAATGTGTGGGTCTGGGGACGTATAACTTTAACTGATTTCGAACAAATGTAGGAGAAAAACAAGAATCTCCTAACCACAATTTAATGCGTCATACATACGGGTGCGCAAGGGACTCACACAAGAGACCCAAATTTTGATACTCGAAGTGATATGCCGAGTGGGTACAAGGTTGTGATACGCAGTGCAATAGCTCCCATTACATGGCTTCTCAAAAAATTTTTAAAATTACAACCGGCTCTTTACATTTAAGATCCCTACTACAAACTACCGGCGAGCACTGCACTTTGTATCACTTCCAGGTACTAACTCTAACGCACATCTATCCAAATAAAACACATCACTCAAAGTACCAAATCCATCCCATGAAGATATCAAAATAGCAAAACACATGGTGTGCATGGGATGGGGTGTTTGACAGCGGTACCCTAATGGCAGCGTCAAACAGGTCTGTACCGCAATGGGGGGAATCACATGTTTCTTTATTAAAAAAGTGGCCTTGGGCGATCTCCAATACACATGGGAAAAATATGGGACGATTTGGGGCAACACCCTATCTCCCATTTTTCTCCCATGGATCTCACAAAATGATTTCTCGCTAATGGGGGGTTGCACATGACATAAATAGAATACCCCCAAAACGAGAAACCCTACAGGGGAGACCCCCAAAATTTGTTAAGGGTCACAAGAACAAACCATGAGCGAATAATATTAATTGAACAATCCACATATGATATGCATTTCAATAATATACATTGTTTATCCCAAAAACAAGAAAACCAAAGAAAACATATAACAAAGTATAACTCCCATGCTCAAGTACATAACCAATCACATGCATATAAGACATAGCTATAACCAATCAATCAATCAAATGCATATATGCCTATTAGGGAAAAAAGGTAAGGGGTGGGTGAAGGGATTCCCACTTCACTCATCTCCTTCCCCCAAAAAAAAACCTTAAAAAAATGCCTAAAAGGAACTTGAAACTGCCCATTTTTTATATATATATATATATCCGTGCACAGGCACATCACGGGCAGAGGGAAAAAAATTTTGTTTGTTTAAATCTGAAAACAAAGAAAACAAACAAATTCTGAACCGAAATAAACATTAAAAATACTCATGTTCAATTTTCAATAATTCATCATGATTGCAAACCCATCTCACGGTGACATCACCAATTATATATAAAATTCCTATTTCTTTCTTCCTTCCTCTTCCTCTTCACTTTCAGATCGATTGCAGCAGCCGCGCTTGGCCACTGTCGAGCATGGCTGCTTCCACCTTTCATCGTTTTTAAAAAAAAAAACAAAAAAAAAAACCACCTATTGTCGAAAAAAAAAAACACAACCGGAACGATTGCAGCGGCCGTGCTTGGCCACTGCCGAGCATGGCCGCTGCCCACTCAACGTTCCCTTCTTTTTTTTTTTTAAATTAAAAAAAATATAGCCGGGTGCGGCGCGCCTTGCGCCAAGGTCGCTGCCAAGGATGGTCGATCGATAGGCAAAGTGGAAGAAGAAAAAAAACTACGAATAACAAGCCCTAATCGGCTCTGATGCCACTGTTAGCAAATTAGCATTCGATTAATCACAGAGGTTTAGGGATTACCTAAACCGAATGGAATTGTAGCAGAAGGGATGATCAAATGCGGCTTGCAGTTACAAGCATGTCAAGATCACGAACAATCTCGAAAGGTTTCTCCACGAAGAAGAACTCCACACCACAAAACCCTAGGCAACGATGGAAACCCTAAGATAACACAGAACTTGAAAGAGAGGGAGAGAGACAGCTTCTCAAAAGATATGAAATTAATTGTGTTAGGGTTTAGGCCTAATACTTATTTATAGACAAAACCCTGGGCACCCCTCTCACTTGGTCGACTTCCACTAGAGGTTTAGACCGAATAGAAAAGGAGAGGGGTTTGTCACTTAAGTGGCCGGCCCCTCCAGAGCTCGGGTCTCGCGCGGCTAGCCTCTCGTGGGCGCACTAATTGGGCCCAGCCTATTTACGTTTACAGATATTAATTACAATAATGTCATTTCCTTGTAAATTATACCAAAAAATACTTGTAAAATCCTTTTATCTTACCAACCTTAGCATAAAAATAAAATATCTCATTAACATAACCAAAGTAATTATAAAAATATGTCAAATTTCAAAGGTGCCATTAAAATTGGGTTTGTATGTGGATCAGTGTCATGGTGCCATTAAAATGGTATGAACAATTGAATAAAAAGAGCCTTGGTGGATTTGAACCACCATCCCCTTGGAACATGCTCATGTTCCAAGTGATCTACCAATTTGAGTTAAAGACCCATCAAGTAGAGCTTTGTGAATAAGTAGTAGTTAGTGTGGACAAACGGTATAAAGTGCCAAAGTATGTCTAATAGTGAAAAATATGCCTTATGTTATCGATAAATATCCAGTACATACATGAGGTCAGCAAAACCATATCAACCTCAATTATCTAATCTGGTGGAAACTATAAATAAATAAAGACAAATTTTCAATAAGATGAACCTTTAATTCCATTGATTCTCGAGGCCTCAAGCATGTTGAAACTGATCATTGTGTTATTGTACATGATTACAGAATGGTTGGACTGTATGAATCCCATTCCTCCCATATCAGTAGCAAGGTTAAACACTTGGTCCACCTCAGAGGTGACCTACAAACAGCCATCCATCACCCTGAGATCAACAAGGTGGAACTCATGACAAAACATGTCTTCAGACATATGTTCATTCTTCTTCCAATCAGAAGCAATGATATAATGTCCTTCACTCTTCAACCTTCTGGCAATGTGAGAGGCAATAAAACCACCAGCTCCAGTAATGGAAATTCGGAGCTTCTCCAATGGTCAGTATGGTTCCCTCTCCAGATTCTCATAAGTGTAAGCGCCATTTGTCCCGTCGGTGCTTCCCATTCTGCAGCATTGAAGAATGAAAATAATAAATAAAAAAAAAAAAAAACCTAATCTCTGTACCACAACCATCGTATCCACCAAAGTTGAAGAATGAAAATAGAAACATAATGAAACCGAATTGAAGCTTAAAACCGTAAACAACCAATGCATGTGGACAAGCAAATAAGCACCGAAAAGAAATCTGGCCTATTCATTTCTAAACAAGATTAATCATTATCGACATTATTCAATTCCCCCCAAAAAATAACAGAGTTCCAGAAAAGAAAACTAAAATAAGAATAATTCCAGCCGGCAAACAAATTCGAAAGAAAACCCATAAGCACACAATCATCTTTCAGCAAGAGAAAGCAAAATCTAGAGTCCATTTCGCAAAAGAGTTACTCAGGAAGTGATCTCACGTTCTCAAAGCTAATAAGCATACCACCAAATTGATTTACCAGATGAAACATATGACTAAAATAGCAGAGAATGATGATGAAGAAGTAGAACCAGAGCATCCCTAGAAGTTGGCTCTACTGCCATCAAACAAAAAAAAAATAAAATTTGAACCCACAAAAATTAACACCTCAAAATCACATCTTTGGGTTGCAGAACAAACTTGGAGGCAAGTAGAGAGAACTCCAAAACTACCAACATAAATCACAAAAGAAGAGTAACTAAAGTGCAACCCAAATGAGATCATAAGAAACCACAGTTCTCTTTACCTCTGAAACCCTGAACTCAAGCCTCGTCGTCGAAACGTAATCTGTGAACGAGAGAAGTAGAAGAATCCATACCTTTCTGTTTCTGATTTCTTCAATCTAACACCAGAGGGCTTACAGCAGGCTGATTCTTACCAATTTCTGAGACAAAATGGGAGAAGAAAGAACAAATAGGTCAGATCAAAGACCCAAAACGCTGCCTACATCTCGCAAAAATCAGAGAGCGAGAGAGAGAGAGAGTTGCAGAGACTGCGAGAGAGAGAGGGAGAGAGAGGGAGAGACAGAGCGAGACAGAGAGAGACGGACAGAGAGATAGAGAGCTAGAGAGTGAGAGAGGAAGCGAGAGTGAGAGATGGCGAGAGAGCGAGACAGAGAGAGACAGAGAGAGCGAGATAGCGAGATAGCGAGATAGAGAGTGAGAGAGGAAGCGAGAGACGGATGCAGCAGGTTTTGGTCGACATCTTCGTCAATTTGTCGTTCTTTTAGGCAAAAATCCTTCCGGTTCGTTCTAAAATATCAGAAAAACGAACCGTCATGCCAAACGTAAATTTATGTTTTTTTGTTCTCAAAGAACGGAAAACAGTTCTGAACGCTGTTCAGACATTTACCAAACGTAATCTTACACCCCCCTCGAATAAGAATGTCATGTACAAGTATTGGGAAAAGGAAGCATATGCCGCCCCTCATGCAAATTCCAATATACCCCTCCCACATTATAAATAGTGGCGCCCATGTTGACACACTCTCTCCTTTATGACAATGTGGACCCTATATGGATGATATCATTCTCCAAACACTTGTCGGTGTGGTGTGAATATTCCTTCTTACAGTGCCCTTGTGGGAAACCATCCCCAAAAATATTATAGGGCAAATTTCCATTTACATCGTGTGGATTCTAATAAGTTTATCTAACTGATTAACCATATCCATTTACATGGTGTGGGTAGTTATTTTTTGGCAAATTACTATGGTTTCCCCCCCCCCCCCACCCCCCATTTACATTGTGTGGGTAGTTATTTTTTTGGCAAATTACTTGTGGATTAGTTGGACATCTTATAGAGTAGCCAAATTCAAATTTCAAGCTCATTTAGTCAAATACCCTCTCATCTATGTGCCGTCAATATATGTTCATGCACTCTTTCCCATAGTCCTTATATTTTCAAAGTTTTGTTTTATCACTTGATGAACTCCGTTTGAGCTAAAATTTAACATATAGATACAAGACCTTGTGGTCTACCTATCCACAAGATTTGAACACATTCAATTCCATGGTGGTAAATATATATATTTTTTTTGGGGTACGAATTTGGACTGGTTAATTAAGTTTATCCTTTCAACCCAAAAAAAAAAAAGTTTATCCAAAACATAGGCCGTTTAGAAAACCCTTGACCTTATTATGGCTTAGAGTCTTAGACTCAATATAGATTATAAAGCCAATTAACTTCAACTTGCCATAAGTGGGTTGATTTTAGGCATATCAACTTGATCTAGCTGCATCTTGATTTTTGAAAATCACATTAGTAGATGAATATGATTGTTGTAGGGAAAAGCCCTGGCCAACATGCAAGCACGATTTCTTCTGGTTGGGATAAATAGAGATTTTATTGAATGCAAGGACATGAAAGACACCTAGCTTCATTGATACAGAGTTCGTTTAGTTAGAGAGTAGAATGCAACCATTTTGTCTTACATGACAAAGACAAGGCTTTCTGGGCAAGAGAGTGAGCAATTTGGTTTGCTACCATTGGAACATGCAAGAATTTACAAGTTCTAAAGTTTGTAGATTCATGGTGGATGTCCTCGAAGATTTGCTGGAGCTAAATAGGATGACACATACATTGATCGTTGATATAAAATGATCACCTCCAATCAATCAGATTCTATCTGTATCCTTCTAAAATTGCAGGCCTGGGCATGAAGCAGAACAGATCTAATCGCCAATGCCTCCCCCCAAGAATTGTTCGAGAATGAGAAAGACTCAGAGAAGGCAACTAAGCACAAAGCTAAGCGATCACGGCCAATCACTTCAACGCCTCCATAGTACTAATTTGGTTGAAACGCAGCGTCACAATTCAGTTTAAGTAAGCCCATAGGGGGAGCATTCCATTGAAATCAATCACGGGTAGGAGGACTGGGATGGGGAGCCGGATGAGCTCCAATATCTTGACTTGAATTCAAGGATTCATGACAAGTTGATTGGGCTGATTCAAACACCTATTTAGGGGACCAAGTTCTCATCCTAATTATCTGGTCATTCCACGCAATCCACAAACTAAGGCTTCTGGATGCATTTGTTTTGTCTTGGATAATAAGTTGGTCCCAACGTAAGAGCCGTTCATGTAATCTGGGATTACTAACTGTTGTGACTAAGTAAGATAAACAACAACCCAACCAAGAAGCTATTGTGAAAGGGCATTCCAGAAGTATATGATCAATAGTATCCACAGGGCACTCACAACACGGGCAGATAACATCCCTTGACATATGACGCACAAGAAGACTCTCCACTGTAGCAAGACCTTGAGCGCGTGCTCTCCAGAGGAATGACTTGATCTTAGGTAAGGTCTTGCAAGACCAAATTCTTTTCCACACTCTGTCCAGAATACATTGCCACTCATGGCTTCTTGAGGAAGAGGCCTGCTGATTCTGGGATAGAACTCTTAGATTATCTAAGAGTTGATAAGCAGACTTAATTGAAAAAACTCTATTTTTAGCACCACCCCACACCTGCACATAAGGTCTTGGATACAAGCTAAGGGCTATTTTAAGAATCTCCTTCTTTTTTTTTTTTTGGTAACTGAAATTTCATTCAAATAAAAGGCAAGAAATACACAAGGTTGGGGTACAATGTATCCGAAACCAAGGAGTGGGAAATGACCAATCTATCGTACATGCAATTGACAGGGTCTCCCATGCTAGGGTATGGGCAAGCCCAGCAATAACCCTAGACAAAAAACTGTAAACACAGCAACCAACACCACTCAACATATGACACGTGTCCTTGAGAGTAGGGATGGGCATGGCATATAGAGCCATGTGAATACCCAACAAGTTGACCCACAGACTGTCTTGTCCCTACTTTCCCCTATGCCAGCCTGGTAAACATAACCCATTGTATTCCGACCAATTGCCGGTTGTAGCGTTGTTGGAGAGACAGTTGTGGGTGGCGGATTCTTTGAGCAGAACCGGCATTAGCCTAGATGCCTCCCAACTCCGGTGTCTGGTGTTGATCCTCTCAACAGCGAAGGGGTCGACCACAAAGGTACCCTTGCTGCCGGCGGCAATGACTCGAAAGCCACTATGAATGACGCTGAGGTCTTGGCTCCAATCGCGTGGAGCTTTCGTCTAGTTCCAAGCAAGATGCATGCAGACAAGTTGGACTGATCGGAGTGCTAGGGAGGTGGAGGTGGAGGTGTTGCTGTAGAGGTTGCGGTGGAGGATGACGTCGATCTAGATGCAGATCCTAATATCCCCGGCATTAGCAGCGGTAGAAACCCCACTAGCACCGATTCCGTTCCCCCTCCCAGTGAAATCTTCATCGACTCTCACCAAGGAAGAACTGCCAAGGGCCAATAGTAGTGCCAAAAACAGAACAAATATGAAATGAGATGAGAAGAAGAAGGAGACCGAGTTTGGTTAGTGTGAGATCTGGGATGAGGCGAGTTAGAGAAGGGGAAGAAAAGGAGAGGGAAGAGAAAAGGAAAGAGGGGAAAATAGGTAGAGACACGCCACTAGGGGTGGAGGATTCACGCCACCACTGTGGCGGAGAAGGATCATGCCACAGGGGCGGAAAAGCTACATCGCGAACAGGAGGGCATGCGATCGTCGATGGCTGCTTGAGGAGTGGTGGGCGTTGTAAAAGTTCTTTCGCTCCGGAGAGAAACCCTAAAAGACATGTGCCCCGTCACAAATTATCTACCTTCGCCTTTTCCTATTCCCAAAAGACCAAGAATAATCTATCTATCTGTATTGTATGTGTTAATTGTTTACAATAGATTGGAAACCCTAACAGGATGGTACGTTACGACCTGAGTACTAATCTCCTTCTTATCATCTAGATGGAAAAACTCATCAAGGATCAATATTTTCCAGCATCTAATGCCATCTATTAGCCGAATCAATACGATCTGAAACTGATAGAAAGGCACGCTAAGTTGGTCAACTAGCTTAACCTATAAGACTCGGTTTATCTCAACATAACAAAATGCTCAAAAATAAATAAAGAGAGGACAATATTTTTTACTTCATTTACTGCACTTTGCATTAAAATAAAATTGTACATCCATTCTATATGATTTCAATGAAATAAGTTGTATAATTGAAAATTAGGAGAGGGATCGCTACAACGCTAAGGTGTAATTTTCCACCACTGAGGGGGTGGGAACCTGAATCATCCAATAGGGGTGTGTGCACTAATGTCATGGCAATCTTTTTTCCTTGAAAATTTATGTTCATTTGCTTTTTTTGTTTTATTTATTTTCACCCATTTTACATCAAAACAAATAGGGAAATTTACTTGTTTTATTCATTGCCCGATTGCTTAATATCCCCATTTTTCAAAAACTTACTTGAACATCCCCTGCATTTTACGATTTCTTTCAAAGAGGTCATGTCCGTTAGTTAGTCACCATTTAGTGATGACTTTATGGATTAGAAAATTTCTAAATGCCCAAACTACCCTTTAAGGGTAGTGAAATGACCCTTTTACCTCTAAGGGTAATAAAGTGACCCTTTTACCCTCCTTCTTCTTCTTCCTGCAACCCCACCCCCCTACCCCCTACTGCAACCCAACCCACCAGTACATAGAGGTAGGGACCTGGGTAACAGTTGAACCACAGCAGTAGGCCTGCTATAAATTCAACACCAAGCCGCCTCAACAACCTAGAATGAGAGATGTTTGAAACCCTGCAACTACACCTGGCAGTACTGTGGCAAGACAAGGTAAGATTCTGAGAATCTCACAGTAAGGGGGATTCTTTGGGACTGAGATTCTAGGGTTTGGGTCATTTTATGATGATGACTTAACTCTCAAAACATGAAACTGAATGAACAATTGCAACCAAGAAAATATACATAAAAGGTATTGTAACTCCAATTGTATGATCTGAATAGGATTGGTAGAGCAACAACCATTAATCTTCATAAAGTAATAAATAGAAAAAACTATAGGCAGAGAGAACAACAACATGGCATGAACAGAAAGCCTTTCTTTATTCTCCATTAATAAGAGTTTCATCAACATCTTCAGGAGATTTTGTTTTTCTCTTTTTCTTCTTCATCACTCTGATGTCATGAACTTTCCTCTGTTCTCTCCGTTTTCTTTTCTTCTTCCTTTTTTTCGCTATTTTTGGGAAGTGATTTCTTCCCGAGTTGATTCCCTTTCTCTCTTGCCCTATGGATTGCTTTCATTTTTGTTTCAAATCCTGTTTCATTTCTTTGTATTTGTTGCAGACCAGATCAAGAATCAATCGAACCGTTGAACTGTTAACGAATGAGATCTGATTGCTGTTGTATAGATAGTAAAATTATGTTGATTGATCTTAAATTGATTCTATTGTATATATGGGGTAGGGAGGTAGGTGAGTGTACTGGTTTTCCTTTCTTAGAGGATCCTTGATCGTGATCCTTGGGGGTGACTTGTATTATTTATTGTAGACTTTTGTTCAGGGAATGTAAGGAAGTGTGAGAGTATTCATGGTGGATGTAGGTCACAACTGAGACCGAACCACATTAAATTGCTTAGTCTTCTTCATGTGTGTGCTGCTCTCACCTACGATCCTCTGATTCTATCATGGTATCAGAGCACAGTTTTTAATTTTTTTTTTCTCTCATTCTTTCCACATCTCCTGGTTCGATTCTGTTTCTCTGCACAATTTTCCTTGTGCTGCTGCTATTTCTCTTCTTCCATGGAGCACAAAGTTAGCATCGTGCACGCCCGGTTTAATGGGTCAAACTATTTTCTGTGGGAGTTCCAGCTTCGAAACCACATTCAGGGGCAGGGTTTATGGGGCCTTATTGATGGTACTGATCCCAAACCCTCTCCCACCGATGCCAAGGAATTCAAGGTGTGGCTGACTAACAATGCCAAGGTCATTTCATGGCTCATAAACTCTGTTGAATCTTCTATAGCTATCAATCTCCGCCCGTATGCCACTTCCAAAACCATGTGGGAGTATTTGGCTCGCGTGTACAAGCAATCCAATGAGGCACGCCGGTTTCATCTTGAACAGGCTCTAGCTACCTTCGTTCAAGGCGGCAAAACAATTCAAGAGTACTACTCCGACTTTATGAACATGTGGATGGAGTATTCTTCGATTGTTTGCAGTGGGGTTTCGGCGACCTCTCTCTCGGATATCCAAGTTATTCATGCTGTGTCTCAGCGAAATTAGTTTCTTATGAAGCTCCAGCAAGAGTTTGAATCTATTCGGGCAAGCCTTCTCAACCGTGTGCCATCACCTGATCTGGATACTTGTCTTCAAGAACTTCTTCGTGAAGAGCAACGTCTTTGCTCTCATTCTCTGCTTGATCCTCAGAATGCTGAAGTATCTCCTCATGATGTGGCTTTCCTGGCCCATCATGATTCCCCGAAATCTCAGCATAGGGACCTGACCAAGGTCCAATGCTATTCTTGCAAGGAATTTGGATACTATGCCACTAAATGCTAGAAAATGTGCCGCTATTGTATGAAGCTTGGTCACCACATCTCTGAGTGCTCAACACGGCCTCCACGCAACCATGTGAAAGCCTATCAGGCTACTACTTCTGATGCACACTCACCTACTGTTGATTCCGTGGTGCCTCCCACTCCTCATAACCCTATGGCTTCGGATGCAATTCAAAAGTTTATTCAGTCCTCCATCTCTTCGACTTTTACTGCCATGGGTTTTACAGGTATTCCTCACTCTATGCCTCATACTTGGATATTGGACTCAGGTGCATCCAATCATATGACCTGGTCTCCCCAGAACTTCAAGAAGTTCAAACCATCTAACCAATGTCCTTCCATTCACACGGCCAATGGTCATACTGTTCCCGCTTCTGGCTTGGGACAAGTTTCTCTTGCTCCCTCCATGGATCTTCAAAATGTTTTATTGGTACCATCTCTTTCAGACAATTTACTTTCAGTTGGACAATTGGTGGATAACAATTGCAGTGTATCTTTTTCTTGTGCTGGTTGTGTGATACAGGATCAGGGAACTGGGAGGCTGATCGGGAAGGGGCGTAAAAATTGCCGGCTGTTCACCTTGGATGGGGTCCCACCCTCTCCTATTTCTGCTTTTTCTGCTTCTGTTTCCACTAATAAATTAATCTTGTGTACTCTTTGGCATCGTTGGTTGGGCCATCCCAATGTTAAAAAATTACTGTCTATGTTAAACTCGGATTCCTTTCCTCAGCATGATCATGTGTCATCTTCTGATGCTGTTTTTTCTTGTTCTAGTTGCTTAATGGGGAAAAGCAAGGTTTTGCCTTTTCCTGTGCATACTTCTAAATCTACTGCGATTTTTGATCTTGTGCACATTGATGTCTCGGGTATGGCCCCGGTTATTTCTCGCCAAGGCTATAAATATTTCCTCATATTTGTAGATGATTATAGCCGCTTTACTTGGGTGTATTTTTTACGGGCTAAGTCTGAAGTTTATTCCATGCTTCTTCAATTTCTGGCCATGATTAAAACCCAATTTGGGACCAAACTAAAAACCCTTTGGTCCGACTTAAGGGGGGAATACTTTTTTTAACCTTTTCAATCTCAGTTGCGAGATAGGGGGATTATTTCCCAACGGTCTTGCCCCGACACCCCTCAGCAAAATGGGGTTGCCGAGCGCAAGAACAGACATATTCTTGAGACTGTTAGAACCTTGCTCTTGGAATCCGAGGTGCCTTCTGTTTTTTGGCCTGAAACCGTTCAAAATGTAGTCTATCTCATTAATTGCCATATCTCTGCCACCATAGGCAATGACACTCCATATTTCCGGCTGTACGGTTCTCCACCCAAATATGACAATCTTCGAAGTTTTGGGTGCCTGTGTTATGTCCACCTTCCATCTCGTGAACGCAACAAGTTCATGGCTCAATCATCTGCCTGTGCTTTTTTGGGTTACGCTGTGGAACAAAAGGGGTTTCTTTGTTTTGATCCAAAGGTTAATCAGATACGGGTTTCTCGAAATGTAATTTTTGTTGAAACCACATTATTTTTTCCTAATTTTAAACAGCCTTCATCCTCGTCCTCGGCTCTTCCTCTTTATTCATCTTCCCCGTACATGGACACCCCCACACAGGCACACCCAACCACGCCTCCTACCGATCGTGCTCTCCAAGCCCTAGACGCCCCTGCATCGGCGCCTCCTATACCCTTGGTAGCGCCTGACGAGCCCGTGACTGCCCCTCTTATCGTTGATCCTGTTCGTCGTTCTACACGTACTATTAAGAAACCTGACCGCCTAATCCCTTCATTATTTGCCACTTTGGATACTGTTCTTGTGCCGCCTTCTTATTCACAGGCTATTAAACTTGAGTGTTAGCAGCAGGCCATGAATGATGAACGCCAGGCTTTGGCAGAGAACAACACCTGGGATCTTATTCCATGTCCTCCAGGTGTCAAACCAATTGGGTGCAAGTGGGTTTTTTTCGTAAAGTTGAATTCTGATGGCTCCCTGGAATGCTATAAGGCGCGTCTGGTGGCTTTGGGGAACCGTCAGGAACACGGCATCGATTATGATGAGACTTTTGCGCCTGTGGCTAAAATGACTACAGTTCGCCTCTTATTGGCTTTGGCTTCCTCCCATCACTGGCACATATATCAGATGGATGTCAAAAATGCATTCTTACATGGGGACCTTAAAGAAACCGTTTACATGCTCCCCAGGGCTTTGATAGTAATTCCAGCTTGGTATGTCATCTTAATAGGTCTTTATACGGCCTCAAGCAAGCACCACGGACATGGTTTGACAAATTTCGCACTACTCTCATTCATGCAGGGTATTCTCAGAGCCAAAATGACCACTCTCTCTGTTGGACAAGTGTGTGTCCATCAAACCCGGTTCGGTCTAGTTCAACCCGGTTCACCTTTGTATTGAACATTTATACATTTTAGTTTAATATTGTCACATGCGATATAAACTTTTTGAGCATTATGTGTCCGTAAGTCATACTTAAATGGTAGTCACGACTAGGGTTTGGGCTGGGCACCCTTATCATATGGTCGTCGCATTGGGTATGCCTAGACATGTGATGTCAGGGTACGAATGCGAGTGTTCACATGTTTGATGTGTGCATTGGCAAAGAATCTACTTTGTCGATTCCCTCATGTATTACTGCCAGATGTAGGAAGGGATAGACATGTGTCACCGACACCCTGTACCTGAGGGAACCCTATCACTGCAAAGTGTGATCGCATTCTTTGGTTCATCAATGACTGAGACTCAAGCGAGTCAAAGCCGATGTTCTGGGAATGCGTGAACACTTTGTGAGTGAAGGAGTTATCCAACACGGTCACCTCGCCCGATTGGGGAACACCAAGATAGAGACGCAGTGCATGGTCGGATCGAACGGATCCGATGCACCGTTTTGGAAATGGTTTTGCAAAATTTATTTTACATATAATGATACATTATTTATAGTTATTTCAAATAAAGTGTTTTGTGAGTTTTGCGGACCCGATCGGATGCACAGACGCTCTTATATGGACATGTACTATGGATTGGGGTTTGAGACATGTGTACATGCCCTAGATTCCATAATGATGGTGTTGATTAGTGGGGGGGGGTTGTATATGATAAATTGTTATCATATAGGGAGTTATTTGGAATTTACTAATTTAATTGGTTCTTTATTTAATTAATGGATTTGGTGCTAATTGTAATTATTCATTAATAATTAAATAAAGAATCGAATTAATACTTTCCCTATTAGATTCTGCTTCTTCACCTGTGTAGCACTTTGAGTTTAAACAGAACTGCTAGATTGAGAGAGAGAGAGAGTCAGACTCTCACTAGGGCTCTATTAAATCTATCTAGGATTTAATTAAACCTTATTATTATAAATAGGGGGACCATAAAACGCAGAAGGAGAAGCTCTCCACATTTTTGGAGCAGACACTCTCTCTCCTACGTTTTTGGTTTCTCTCTCTCTCCCTCTTGTGATCTCTCTTCTTCTTCTTGCTTCTCTCACCTGCGTTTGAGAGTTAGGGTTTGTGAAACCCTAGATCTGTGCTGAGGAGTTTGAGGGCATCTGGGATTGGCGTGTAGAACCTTGATAGCACCATTAGAGGTTCAGATCTGTATGCTTGGAGCGCTCATTGGAGGAAGAACCACTGTCTATTGGAGGAGCAACACTTGAGGCTCACCAAGTTAGCAGTTCTTTATTAATTCCTTCTGTTAATTGATTATTAATATTTATGGGATGCGAAAGAAACTCGAATCGATTAATTTCCACTGCGCATTCGAATATGGGATGGATCCCTCTTGCCATGTGATGGACTAGAGACGAATTTCTCCGTCCTTATTGTGATAATTAATTTTATGGAATGTAATAGGGAAGGAGAAACCCTAACAGGGATGCACTAGGGTTCCCATGGTCGACCATGGGAAACCCTAAAATTAAAATGGGGCACCCATGGGACACCATGGGCTAACCCAGGGAGTGCAAAACCCTAAAGATAAATATATTGGTCTCCGTAGGGAACCATGGTTTGATCCCTGGAACGTTGTTTGGCCAACAGTGTGGTATCAAAGCCACCTTTCCCACCCATGAATATTAGATAATTAATGGTTAATATGATTATCATGAGTGGGATACAAGTTGGCACATGGGTGGTTAGGATATGGTTGTTGTAACAACCTTCCCATGTGCACATGGGTAGTTACAAGGTTGTTAGTGTAACAACCTACCCATGTGATGATGGATTTGGTTTGTTTTGTTTATTCCAATTATTGAAGCATGTATCCAATTAGGTTGTGATTACTAATTTTCATTTTAAAATTTTTTAATCATGTTCTATATGTGGGGGGGAGCGCACGCTGCCAAGCCTCTGTGCACGTCCTTCCCCATGAACCGACCCTTGTGCGCATCCCCTTGCGGGCTGTTGCCTGCAGCCTACGCAAGTGGGCTGCATGCACCCCCCTTGTTTTCTCTCCAGTTTAACAATAAATAAAAAAAAACAGATTTTTCAAAACAGAATTTTATTATTTTGTTTTGTTTTTGGAGGATGATGATGGGTGAAGAGATTCCCTCTTTACCCACTTGCAATTAAAATGCGATTTTAATTTTATGGGTTTGGATACATGTTATCACATGCGATGTGATGGTTCAATAATTGAAGAAATCCATGTTTTAATTTTTGGTTTACTTGCTTTAATGCCCATGCATGAAATTATATTATGATGTGATTATGGGAATGACATTCTAATAAATGGATGGATTGTTTATGTCTGTGATACATGGGGTTATGGGTGGATGTGATGCTTCTCTCTCTTTCTCTCTCTTCCCCTATCTTTTTTATAAACAAATGTACTCCACCCCATGGGCAGCCCAAATGGTGGGTTGGTTTCTCCATGCGGGGTTTCTTTATTATTATGGAAAGAAAAGTGTATAGAATTTTTTTAGGTTTCCATTGTAATTTTAGAGGAGTTAGGACTCCCAGGGCATGTAGATGGTGATCCACATGTGGCGCTCAAAGCTTATGGAGATGCAAGTCACCTACTTTGAAGACATGATCGGGCGGAGGAGATGATCGAGGCGTGGCATCCATGGCATGAAAAATACACCCAAAGTTATTAGTTTTATTTTTATTGGGAGGGTTTTTTAATTGCTTCTGATAAAAATGCCGCCATCCCATAATCACTTTTAATCAATGTTGATTAATTATGTTGTTTAAATCTATCCATGTATGTGAGAGTTAATTAATCCCTCTTTATTCACAATGCATGTATGATATGGACTAGTCTTAATCGGTAGGCATGTTCATGGCCCCCTATTGAAAATAAATGTAGAAAGTGTGTGACATGACCCCGCATAAGCCGACAGGACATTGCCAGGACCTCTGTCATGCATTTATCTATATTTACCTCTATCTAGATACGTTAGGGTATGGATAGTGAGAGGGCACTGCGACAGTGGGCCATCTTTCATGATTCCATGATTCTAACTAATGTAATAGGTAAGTACATGACTTGGGTGTATGTCAGCCGACAGGATCTGGACATGACACCCAGGTGGCCAAAAATATTGGAAGCCCATGAGGCGGACAGCTTAGTCCACACTACCATGGTGTGTATAATGACTCCCGACAGGGTAAGTTATGCATGCAAGGGTTGTAGGTATCCAATTCATCTTTTGGGTTATGAGAAAAACCCAAATAATGAAAGACCATTGATGTGTGTGTGTTCAATTTATTATTTTCAATGGTAATTAATTAGCATGTGGCTATTTACTTGTGCATGTGTAGATTAATATACGATGGTTGCCGTTAATTCCAACCTGTTAACACTCATTAGCGAATACAAACTTAATCGTACAAACTATGTCGATTGGTACCGGAGCATTAAGTTGCTCCTGACTGCTAAAGGACTGTACACAGTTCTAGATGAACAAGTTTCTCCTCAACCCGACCCGAACGATTTTGAGGCAAATGAAGTGATGCAAGAGTTCCTCATGAGGGATTCCAAGGCATCACTCTATATCCTAGGATCGTTGGAAAAGTCAGTTGTAGACTCAATCTAGGATATATGCATTGCTGGGGGTAAAATGGATAAGCTTACTGAATTGTTCAACAGGCAATTGACACACGCACATTCTGATGCGGTGAGTCAAATCCATAACTCCAAGATGTCCCAGGGGACTTCAGTGATAGATCATGTAATGAAAATGATTAATCTGTTTGAAAAACTGAAATCCATGGGGACTGATTTCAGCCTGCGATACAAGACTGATGTGATCTTAGCGTCACTCACTTCTGCCTACGCACCTTTTAGGATGTCCTACAAGATGTTCGAGAAGGAGATGGAGCTCACCGAGCTTGCTAATGCACTGGTAGAGGCTGAAGCGTCCTTGAAAAAGGATAAGGCTGAGGTCAATGCAACTGAGGCAAAACCTTCTTCAAATGGGAAGCAGAAGAAAAAGGAAAGTAAGGGTAAGACCCTGAAAGCCAAGGGTGGGAAGTCTGGCAATAAAGGTAAAGGCAAGTGCTTCTATTACAAGAAGGAGGGTCACTGGAAAAAAAACTGTCGTGCTTACCTGGCAACTTTGAAAGACAAGAAGCCGGATGAAACAGAGGCTGCTAAAGAAGGTACATGTGATGTTCACGTTCTTTATGAGTCTAATTTATCTTTTGAACCGACCAATTCTTGGTTGGTGGATAGTGGATCCACTGTTCACATTTACAATAATTTGCAGGGGTTCAAGGAGACAAGGAACCTAGAAAGAAATGAAGTGCGTCTTCGGATGGGCACTGGAGCTGAGACCATGGCATTGGCTATGTGAACTTTTATTTTAAATTTTAGTTCTGCTAGTTTAGTTTTAAAGGATTGCTATTATGTACCCTCTTTCAAGAGGAAGATAATTTCAGTTTTAAAACTTGTTTTGGACGGATATAGTTTTTCCTTTAATTCTAAATTGATTATTCATTTTAATAATTCCTTTGTGGCATCCGGATATATGCAAAGTGGTTTGTATTTTCTAGATTGTCCTATTAGAATGAATGTTGTTTCAAATGTTGATTTGAAACGGAAAGTAGCTCCAGTGAACTCAACATATCTGTGGCATCTAAGATTGGGTCACATTAATGTGGACCGAATCAGTAGATTTGTGAGGGATGGGCCCTTAGAGAGTCTGAGGGTGGAACCATTCCCCACATGTGAGTCATGCCTTCAGGGCAAAATGACCAAGAAACCCTTTAGCAATAAAGGTGCTAAAGCCACAGATCTGTTGGAGTTGATACACACTGACGTGTGTGCACCTATAAACATACAAGCAAGATATGGGTATGAGTACTTTATTATGTTCACCGATGATTACTCTAGATATGGTTACATATACTTGATGCGTAGGAAATCAGAAGCCTTTGATAAATTCAAAGAATTCCAAGCTGAGGTCGAAAGACAGCTCGATAAACGCATCAAGTCCTTACGATCAGATCGTGGAGGGGAGTATCTATCAGATGAGTTTAAAGAACATCTTATATCCCAAGGGATAGTTAGTCAGCTAACTAATCCAGGCACACCACAACAAAATGGTGTATCCGAACGACGCAATCGGACCCTATTGGATATGGTCAGGACGATGCTCACTTATAGTGAGCTGCCTCTTTCTTTCTGGGGGTATGCTTTAGAGACGGTGATATATATCTTGAATAGGGTTCCATCTAAGTCTGTAGCCAAGACACCCTTTGAGTTGTGGAAAGGGCGAAAGCCCAGTATTCAACACCTTAGGGTATGGGGTTGCATAGCACAAGTGCGAAAGCAACAGACAGACAAGTTGGAATCCAGGACTTCGAGATGCAATTTCTTAGGCTACCCCAAAGGCATGATGGGCTATTATTTCTATGACCCAGTTGACCAAAAGGTCATTGTAAGTAAACATGCCACATTTTTTGAGAAAGAAATGATGACCCAGAGGTCCGAACCAGTAGTCATAAAAGAGCTATCAGATGGCTCAGAAACGTCACTTCCAGAAGTGAGACCAACTGACATACCCGCTGAAATACCAACACCTGAGGAACCTCGATGCAGTGGGAGGACTATTAGACCCCACACACCAGGCTAACTCTTCTAATCGAAGAGGAAATAGTGGAAGAGTTCCACATGGTATCGGTTGAATCGGATGATGATCCGATGACATACTCTGAGGCTCTAAAGGATGTTGATGCCACTAGGTAGCTGGAAGCAATGCGCTCTAAAATTGATTCGATGCATTCCAATAAGGTCTGGACTCTAGTCGATCCACCACTTGGCGTCAAGCCGATTGGATGTAAATGGATCTTTAAGAGGAAGAAGGGCGCAGATGGAAAGGTCGAGAGATTCAAAGCGAGACTGGTGGCAAAGGGTTATACCCAGAAAGAGGGTATAGACTATGAGGAAACCTTTTCACCAGTAGCGATGATGAAATCCATCAGGATTTTATTGGCTATCGCAGCACACTTTGATTATGAGATCTGGCAGATGGATGTGCAGACTGCATTTCTAAATGGGTTCCTTCAAGAGAAAATCTACATGGAACAGCCAGAGGGGTTCTCTTCCTTGGAGGAAGAAAGAAAGGTGTGCAAATTACAAAGGTCCATTTATGGGTTGAAGCAGGCTTCCAGGAGCTAGAACATCAGGTTTGATCAATCAATCAAATCGTTTGGTTTTGATCAAAACTTGGATGAACCATACGAGGAGCTGGAACATCAGGTTTGATCAATCAATCAAATAGTCTGGTTTTGATCAAAACTTGGATGAACCATACGTTTACAAGAAGATCAGTGGAAGGGCAGTATGTTTTCTTGTTTTATATGTAGATGACATATTGCTGATTGGTAACGATGTAGGTTTTCTTTCATCGGTAAAACAGTGGTTATCCACAATGTTTTCGATGAAAGACCTTGGTGAAGCTAGCTATATTCTTAGGATCAAACTCGTAAGAGATCGCCAGAAAAGGATGCTAGGCTTGTCATAGGCTACCTGTATAGACAAAGTCCTGGCCAGATTTAGTATGGAGAACTCCAAGAGGGGAAGTGTTCCCTTCAGACATGGAGTCAGTCTTTCCAGATCTCAATGTCCTCAGTCTCAGACGGACATTGAAGAGATGAAGAGGATTCCCTATGCCTCAGCAGTAGGAAGTCTAATGTATACTATATTGCGCACAAGGCCGGACGTCTACTATGCAGTAGGTATTGTGAGTCATTACGAGTCTAATGAGTGGAGGTGCCATTGTATAAAGGAGTACAAAATAGAAATCTATAGTTGATCCCTATTTTTATGAACACCTTGCATCATGTGATGCGGCTAATAAGGTGTTTGGGTTAGGAAGTTCCTAACATTTTTGGAGTAGTCCCTGATCTTGTCAAGGGCCCTATTCCCCTGTTATGTGACAACAGAGGGGTCATTGCACAAGCTAAGGAGCCTAGGGCTCATCAGAGGAACAAGTACGTGCAGCGGAAGTATCACCTCATTAGAGAAATTATCCAGCAGGGTGACGTGAGTATCTCCAAAGTGGACACAACTGAAAATGTGTCAGATGCCATGACAAAGGGTTTGTCACCAGGAGTGTTTGAGAAACACATGGAGGGCATGGGTTTAAAATGTATGGGGAATTGGCTTTGATGTACAAGTGGGAGATTGTTGGACAAGTGTGTGTCCGTCAAACCCAGTTTGGTCCGGTTCAACCCGGTTCACCTTTGTATTGAACATTTATACATTTTAGTTTAATATTGTCACATGCGATATAAACTTTTTGAGCATTATGTGTTCGTAAGTCATACTTAAAATGGTAGTCACGACTAGGGTTTGGGCTGGGCACCCTTATCATATGGTCGTCGCATTGGATATGCCTAGACATGTGATGTCAGGGTACGAATGCGAGTGCTCACACGTTTGATGTGTGCATTGGTGAAGAATCTACTTTGTCGATTCCCTCATGTATTACTGCTAGATGTAGGAAGGGATAAACATGTGTCACCGACACCCTGTACCTGAGGGCACCTTGTCACTGCAAAGTATGATCGCATTCTTTGGTTCATCAATGACTGAGACTCAAGCGAGTCAAAGCCGGTGTTCTGGGAATGCGTGAACACTTTGTGAGTGAAGGAGTTATCCAACACGGTCACCACTGCCCGATTGGGGAACACCAAGATAGATACTGTCTGTGCATGGTCGGATCAAAATCTAGATCCAGTACCGTTTTGGAATTGGTTTTGCAAAATTTATTTTACATATAATGATACATTATTTATAGTTATTTCAAATAAAGTGTTTTATCGAGTATTGCGGGACCCGATCGGATGCACAGACGCTCTTATATGGACATGTACTATGGATTGGGGTTTGGCAGTACATGTGTACATGCCCTAGATTCTATAATGATGGTGTTGATTAGTGGGAGGGGGTTGTATATGATAAATTGTTATCATATAGGGAGTTATTTGGAATTTGCTAATTTAATTGGCTCTTTATTTAATTAATGGATTTGGTGCTAATTGTAATTATCCATTAATAATTAAATAAAGAATCTAATTAATACTTTTCCTATTAGATTCTGCTTCTTCACGTGTGTAGCACTTTGAGTTTAAACAGAATTGCTAGACTGAGAGAGAGAGAGTCAGACTCTCACTAGGGCTCTATTAAATCTATCTAGGATTTAATTAAACCCTATTATTATAAATAGGAGACCATAAAACGCAGAAGGAGAAGCTCTCCATGTTTTTGGAGCAGACACTCTCTCTCCTACGTTTTTGGTTTCTCTCTCTCCCTCTTGTGATCTCTCTTCTTCTTCTTGCTTCTCTCACCTGTGTTTGAGAGTTAGGGTTTGTGAAACCCTAGATCTGTGCTGAGGAGTTTGAGGGCATCTGGGATTAGCATATAGAACCTTGGTAGCACCATTGGAGGTTCAGATCTATTTGCTTGGAGCGCTCATTGGAGGAAGAACCACTGTCTATTGAAGGAGCAACACTTGAGGCTCACCAAGTTAGCAGTTCTTTATTAATTCCTTTGTTCATTGATTATTAATATTTATGGGATGCGAAAGAAACTCGAATCGATTAATTTTCGCTGCACATTCGAGTATGGGATGGATCCCTCTTGCCATGTGATGGACTAGAGATGAATTTCTTCGTCCCTATTGTGATAATTAATTTTATGGAATGCAATAGGGAAGGAGAAACCCTAATAGGGATGCATCAGGGTTCCCATGGGCAACCATGGGAAACCCTAAAATTAAAATGGGGCACCCATGGGACACCATGGGCTAACCCAGGGCGTGCAAAACCCTAAAGATAAATATATTGGTCTCCCTAGGGAACCATGGTTTGATCCCTGGAACGTTGTTTGGCCAACACTCTCTTTCTTCGGCAATCCTCATCTGGCATTACTATCCTATTGGTTTATGTCGATGATATTCTCATATCGGGTGACGATCTCCAAGGCATTTCCAGAATTAAGGAAACTCTCAGACATTCCTTCCATTTGAAAGATTTGGGGGAGGTGACATATTTCCTTGGTCTTGAGGTTCATAAGTCTTCTACAGGGACATTCATCAATCAATAAAAAGATGCCCGTGATTTAATTGCTCTTGGGCGTATGGATACTGCTAGGGCTGTTTCTACTCCCCTTGAGGTAAATGTTAAATACCGCAAGGATGATGGGGATCCTGTTTCAGATCCTACTCTATATCGGCGTCTTGTGGGCGGCCTTATCTATCTCACCACGACCCGCCCAGACATAGGTCATGCGGTGAATATTGTTAGCCAATTCATGGCTGACCCACGCCAGCCTCATTTGAATGCAGTCTTTCGGATTCTTCGCTACTTACTTGGCACAGCTGATCACGGTCTTTTTTATCCCACGGTTTCCAAAATCGACCTTCGGGCTTATGCGGATGCGGATTGGGCTGGGTGTCCTAACACTCGTCGCTCCACCACCGGATGGTGTGTGTTTTTGGGGTCTTCTTTAATTTCCTGGCGATGCAAGAAACAAGATCGTGTCTCCAAGTCCTCTACGGAGGCTGAATACAGGGCCATGTCCTCTGCTTGCTCTGAAATACAATGGCTACGAGGTTTACTATCAGAAATTGGGTTTCCACCCACCGGCCCGACTGCTTTGTATGCCAATAATACTGGTGCCATTCAGATTGCTACCAATCCGGTTTTTCACGAGCGTACGAAACACATCGAAGTTGCTTGTCACGCCATTAGGGATGAAGTTCAACGTGGCACTCTTAGTCTGCCCCATATCTCCTCTTCTTTATAAGTTGCGGATTTTTTTACCAAGCCCTTAACTCATGCTCACCATGATTTCCTGGTAAACAAATTGATGCTGTATGATCCTCCCAGCACCAATTTGAGGGGAGGTGTTAACGGATGAGATCTGATTGCTGTTGTATAGATAGTAAGATTATGTTGATTGATCTTAAATTGATTCTATTGTATATATGGGGTAGGGAGGTAGGTGAGTGTACTGGTTTTCCTTTCTTAGAGGATCCTTGATCGTGATCCTTGGGGGTGACTTGTATTATTTATTGTAGACTTTTGTTCAGGGAATGTAAGGAAGTGTGAGAGTATTCATGGTGGATGTAGGTCACAACTGAGACCGAACCACATTAAATTGCTTAGTCTTCTTCATGTGTATGCTGCTCTCACCTACGATCCTCTGATTCTATCATGAACATCCTTGATCCATCTCCCATGCTTCTTCGAAGCTTGTCTCACACTGATGTCTATGTTGCTGTGTCCGTGAGTGAAAGCCATCTTCTTGAGGTTTCTTGTAGCATTTTGATGGCAGAAAGTTGAACCAGGACCCATCTTCTGACCTACTTCCCTTCGACTAATGGTGGGAAATGCTGTCCTCTACAACAGAGATCATGAAGAGAATTGGGGTTTGTTTCTGCCATCTCAAAAGAACAAGTTGTCGGCTTCCTTTTTGGTGCACGCATCAGTGACGAACACATCAATGGCTAAAATGAGTCCAACCAGGGACTTTCCTTAGGCAGCAATGGATACTGATATTATAAAATGGAGCAAGATGTTCATCGGCATACAGAGAACATCGGTGAGTTCACCGGGGTCGGACGGTGCTGCGACTGACCGCTGGAATGTCCAACTGAAGTGCAACACCAAGGGCTGGGTTCTGGATTTTTAATTGTAGGTTCTTCCTGCGTTTTTACGATTTACTAACAGGCTAACACCGTTAGGTTTCAAGGGGTGTGAAATAATTGTTTGAAACGGTTGGTGTATTAACCAATCGGTCAATAGTATATGGGGTGTAGAAGTAATTTTTTCAAACAAATAAAAGCCTCAAGAAGACCCATTCTATTTTTATTACCACAACCGACAAGAGGGAGGAGATTAAATGGAACCAACGTGGGAATTGGCTTAAACTTGGAGATAAAAATACCAAGTTCTTTCATGCATCAACAATTCAAAGAAGAACCAGGAATCGTATTATTTGGCTGGAAGATGATAATAAATGGATATCTGAGCCCCAAACAATTCATGACCACATTGTCAGCTTCTACTCTAACTTCTACTCCTCTTTAGGCTCTATGGACCTTGAGAATCTAAATGAGATAATTCCAAATTGCCTCAGTGCAAGTTCCAAGTCCCTCCTTGATAGACCTTTTAGTAGAGATGAAGTGCATCGTGCTGTCTTTCAAATGGAGGGCTCAAAAACCCCTGGTCCTGATGGTATCCCCCTAATTTTCTTCCAAAAATATTGGGACGTAGTGGGTGATGAAGTCACTGATGGTGTCCTTAGATTCTTCAATAATGGTTTCATCCTCAAAGAGCTTAACAATACATTTGTATCCCTCATTCCTAAAGTAAAGGACCCAAAATCTCTTACACAGTACAGACCAATTAGTTTATGCAATACCCTGTACAAGATAATTTCTAAGGTCCTGGCTAATCGGCTTAAAGAGGTGATGCATAAAATCATTTCCCCTTTACAGGGAGCTTTCATTCCTGGTAGACAGATCTCAAAGAACATTCTTGTGGTTCACGAAATCCTCCATTTCATGAAAAATTCAAGGGGTAAGACTCATTACATGGCCATCAAATCAGATATGCATAAGGCATTTGACCAAGTCGAATGGAATTTCCTTCTTAATACCATGAGATGTCTGGGTTTCGGAGAAAATTGGATCAATTGGATAAGTCAGTGCATCTCTACAGTTACATATAGGATCCTCATCAATGGCTCTCCTTCAAGCATCATTACTCTTACTCGAGGTCTGCGCCAAGGAGACCCCATTAGTCCCTACCTCTTCTTGATTTGCACTGAAGCACTCTCATGTATCATCCAAAACAAGATTCATCAAAGGGGACTTCTCACAATTAGGATTGGTAGAAATGGCCCAAGAATCTCTCATATGTTTTTTGCTGATGATAGTTATTTTTTCATGAAGGCCACCCCTAGAGATGCCCAGGAGATTAGTGAAATCATTTCTCTCTATGGTGGTGTTTCTGGTCAAATGGTTAGTCACCAAAAATCTGAAATCTATTTCAACAAAAAAACCCTTGAGCATATTAAAGTTACAATTTCAGGCATTGTCAAGATGAAATATGTTTCCTCACCTGGCACTTATCTTGGTCTCCCTTCTGATATCTGTCGATCTAAAACCAAAACTTTCTCTTACATTATTGATAGGATTAGAGATAAAGTGCAAGGTTCGAACAAAGACTCCTTTCTTATGCGGGAAGAGAGATCCTTCTCAAATGTGTGGTTTCTGCTATTCCTAGCCACTTGATGTCTTGTTTCGTCTTGCCTAAAGGCCTCACAAACAAGATTAACCGCATCCAACGACAGTATTGGTGGGGTCAAGTCAAAGATGAGAAAAAATTTTGTTGGGTCAGTTGGGATTTCATGACTAAGAGTAAAAGTGAGGGTGGATTAGGTTTTAGAGATCTTCGCCATTTTATCTTGGCCCTTTTGTCTAAGCAAGCCTGGAGATTATTGGCTAATCCCTCTTCTTTGTGGGACAAATGCATGAAGGCCCACTACTTTCCTAACTCCACCTTTTTTCATGCTCAACTTCCAGATAATGCATCCTTAGAGTGGAAGAGTGTCTTGGCAGGGAGGGATGTTTTCTTTAAGGGCATCAGGAAAATTATTGGGAGTGGCACTTTGACTAATATTTGGTTAGACCCTTGGGTTCCCTTTACACAAGACTCAAGAGTTCCGTATCTTAAGCCTATTGATTGCAATCTTGAGTATGTGGCTGACCTTATTGATTCTAACACTAGAGAATGGAAAAGTGATCTCTTATCTTCTATCTTCCCATCTGACTTCGCTCTTGAAGTGGCAAAAATTCCATTGAGCTCCACAATCTCTGATGACTGTTGGATTTGGTCTTTTGATAAGAACGGTGTCTTTTCAGTCAAGTTGGCCTACTATGTTTCCAAATCATCTTCTCCCTCTTCTTCTCGCTCAACTAGACCTAACTCTCTCCCTTCTTCTATATGGAAATCAATTTGGAATCTTGATCTCCCCCCGAAAATTAAATCATTTGTTTGGAGAGCATGTCATGATGCTTTGGCTGTTAAATCCAACTTGGTTGAGAGGAATCTAATCTCCGACCCTTCTTGCCCATGTTGTAATGAACCAACAGAAACTGTTGCCCATGCCCTTTTGTCATGCAATCATGCTAAGTTAGCTTGGTTTGGATCTCCATATTGCCTTCGACCTTAATGTCTTACTTTACATTTGCAGAGTGGGTTAAGTCTTGGTTTGAGGTTCTCGGTTTTTCTAAAAGAGATTGTAGAAAACTAGCACAATTTTATGCTATTCTCTCTTGGGAAATATGGTGTACAAGAAATAGAAAAGCTTTCAATAATATTGCTACTAACCCAAAAAAAACTTTATTCTTGGCCAACAGAATGATGCAGGACGTGGCAGCCCCTTTCATTGACAAACCTCCATCTATGATCAATCCCTCACAGGGAATTACTCATTGGACACCTCCTATACAAGGCTATGCCAAGCTAAATTCTGATGGTGCCTTCATTAAAGGAACAACTTCTCTGGTTATGGTGCTCTCATCCGAGATGATAAAGGTTTTTTCTTGGCAGGTGTTGCGCTCAAAGATATTCCAAGATTTGCCTTTTATTCTGAATGTGCAGCCATGAGACTAGGCTTGTTGCTTGCTTTGGAGTTGGAGATCCATGATTTGGTGGTGGAATTAGATTGTGCAGATTTAATTAAATATGTCAGACATCTTTCTAATCCACCGTGGGAAATTTTACCACTTATGCAAGACATTTGGAGCTTCCTTTCACACTTTCATTATGTTATTATTAGGCATGTTGTGCGATTTGCAAACTCTTCAGCGCATCTCTTAGCTGCTTTTGGAACTTCTTTTTATGATTCATCTCTTTGTAAATGGGTGGGTATGCCCCCTACTTTCTTTGGGATGTACTTGAACTTGATTGTGGGTATATTTCTAATGCATAACCTTCCATTTGACCCCAAAAAAAAAAAAAAAAAAAAAAAAAAAACTGACAAGACTTGGTAAATTTGAAAAAGATGATTGGAATTTCCAAATTGAAGTGAACATGGTGGAACACCAAAATAAAATGTTAAGAGGCATGTACTTCCACTCAATACCCTCCATGAATAATTCTCAATTAAACATGGATTTTTTTTTTATGGGAAATAAAATAGATTACTAAGAGAAAGTACAGATACTGTCCAGGGTATACAAAAAATCATATTGTCTCATTGTTGAAGGTCTGAAATACCCTATTTTAGGCAGAGTGAAAAGATGTGGGATCTTATAGTTTCTGTACCAAACTTCATGGCTGGAGATGTTCTTGCTTTGCATGCTTTACTCCTTCCAGGATTTCCTACAACTCAGAAGCAAAAGGATGGGTGTTTGCACAAATCCTGCAGCAACTACAATGACACATCCATCCACCAAAACGCCAAAAACCCATGAAGAGTTTCTTAGGGTTGGGTTAGCAATCCTTGCACATATTAGAATTGGGAAATTAAAAAGGGGGAGGGGTTCAGTGTAGGGGTCACATAAAATGTACAAAATTAAATCAAAATGATCATCAAAAGGGGGAGATGAAAAAGTAGGGTGAATATTCATGTCGGTGATCCATAGGATCAGGCTTAGCTAAGCCCCTAAGAACCTTGTTCCAGAGAAGCCAAATATATTAACAAGTTACAAAAAAAAAAAAAAAAAAAACCAAGAGAGATAAAGTTTGTCAAGAGATCCATCAGTTTCTTTCAACCATGGTGAAGAAAAAATCTCTTTCTAGACAATATCTGATACCCTCCCATTAGATTAAAATAGGGCATTTCGGAACTTCAACAATGAGGACAGAAATTAATGATGTCATTAACTATTCTAAGAATCCAACCGAAATAGCATAGTACCATGGGTGAAGTCTCTTTCATCCACTCTTTTTATGTTGGGCAAATCTGAAAGGGAAGCAAATGAGAGAGAACACCCAACATGTGTTTAAAATGGACTTAAGTCAGGGAAGAATCATTGTGGGAAGACCCTTCCTAAAAGAAAAATATGGTTTTGCCTCTTCCTTTATATTGAGAAAGTAATTATCAAATTTCAAACTATAAAGTAGCACTTCCAAATGTCTAAATTAGTTTTTTAAAATATGGGCAAGAGGTCTCTACTTGGTAGTGTTTCCTATGCCCTCTCACAAGGCACCGTGAGATGACGCCTCTGCCTCTGATAGATACCCAGGCGTGTTCACCTATTGGAGAGCATAGGAAACACCACCAAGTAGAGATCTTATTCTCTTCAAATATATATCCATATTTTTTCCCCTTGACAAGCATGATACAAAACTTAGGAGAACTGACCATTGAAAGTCGGCTCATTGAGGGAACCCACCAAGCCCCTTAATAGTACTGATATGGGATCAACCTCCATAAGTCCATATGATTAATATGAAATTGTAAGAGAAAATCTATTTTTATCATGTGGTAGGTCAGGGAAGATTAAAATTCCGTAGATACTAAGGTGCCCTACTCACATGTCAAGTAACGATCTAGCCACATTGCTAAGCAAGGATGGAAAAATGAAGGATTAACGAAAGAGTATACATGAAGATCCATCGAGTGATGCATGAACATATGTAATCCTCTCACCTCCCCTTTTGAAAAAGACCCCTTTACCCTCATGTATCCAACCTTGTGATTGGTGTATGTAGTTAATTTTTTTTTTTTTTTTTGATGAAAGTGTAATCACACAAACCATACATCAATCTCAAAAGATTAACGAACTTTTAGAACCGTGAAATAATGGATATACACAACACACACCATACGATGTGGGATTAAACCCACACACCCAACGCACAATTTTTTTTTTTATGTATGCAGCTGACTTGCGAAGGCTAGCAGAGTAGCAGCCTGCCCAACCTTTTTAAAAACAGAAAAAAAAGAAAGAAAAAAGACAATTGTAAATTAAGAAGGCAATGTCAAATATCCCCACGGCCCCACCTTATTGCCTGGCAGCTTTAATTTCCTCTTTGCAGATTCCACTGCTTTGGGTTGATAGCAGATACGGTAAAATTTACCAGTAATCCGGTATGGGTATACTAAAACCACACGAAAGTCACATGTGCGGTTTGAAATTTGATTGCCCTCCAGAATGCATGGCATGAACCAATCTTAAAATTTAGGGAAAATTACTGCCCTTTCTCCTGTACTTTGTCTTAATTACATATTCTTTCCTTCGACTTTGCCCAATTCCAAATGATTCCCCTATAATTTTCGTTAAATTACTAAATCCTCTCATATCGGTTGTTAAATCGTGACGTGGCATATTTCCTTTTTTTTTAATACCAAAACTAACCCTAGGTCCATATAAATAGACCCTTTTACCCTTTGGATTAAAAAAGATTCTTCTTTCTTTTTCTTTTCTTCTTCTTCTTCTTCTTCCTCCTCCTCCTCCTCCTCCTGTAACCCTACCCACCCCCACCCCTCCGCAATCCGGGCTCATTGTCGACAACATCGCTGATTTCGCTGCCAAACCCAACGCTAATTGTGAATGGTTAACAAAAACTTGTATCCATAGTGGTTTTACTGCTTGCCTTTGCAACTTTGAGGCAATTGCAGTGCAACAATCTTTTAGGTTGTTTTGCAAGTGAGAATCCAACTCCCATTGAAGATTCAACGAATAACAAATTTGCTTCTATAGCATCAAAAGTAGAAAAAAATTTGAAGATTCTAGACTGATAAATTCTCATTATAAGAGAAATACAAAATTTGGAAGAAAAAACCCTAATATGAAAATCTGTACTTCTGCAAGGACAAAATGAACTCAAGTCCAACTCCGTTTCTTTTAACATGAATAGCGCCCAATTCAACAGCAGCACCATATCCTATTGATGAACAACTAGGACTTAATACATAAAAGTGGGAAAATAGAGGAAAGAAAATGGTATTAAATAGGAGAAGGAAACAGGAATTGATGAATTAATGAATTAAAAAAAGAGAAGAAGAAGAAAGAAGAAAAATAAGAGGAAATGGGGGTAGGTGATTGATTGATTGATTGATTGCTAAGGCCTACCTCTATTAAGCTAGAGAAGGAGAGGCCTCTTGGATGGTTGAGATTGAGCTTAAAAAACCCAGTAGAATAGAGCCCTACCTGGATGGACGGTCATGTAGCCTGAGAAGTGTGAGATGGGTGGGTTTGAGGGCAGACCTGGGAGAAGAGTAATCCTATCAAATTGCTGGGTTGCAGGTGGTGGGTTGGTGTAGGTTTGCTGTGAAGCATTAATGCCTGTAACAAAGAATGACTCAAATCCAACAATAAACCCAAACAATGAGAGTAGAAAGAAGAGAGGCGATGTCGCTGAGGCTTCGAAGCAGGGTGAGCAGGGCGGCCGTGGTGAGGGATTTTTAGTTATATGCTTGAGGGGTTTTCAGGCCATTGGATTTTACAGTGTATCGATTTGAGAACAAAGGCGGTGGTGGTGGTGGAAGAGGAAAGATAGAATCATAGAAATGGGTGATTGAGGTTGAAGATGAAGAAAAGGGTAACATTGTAATTTCATTTATGATGTTTTAGTAAAAGGGTTAAATAGTCTTTTCAATACAATAACTAACAGTAGGTTAACACCATCAGCTAGAGGGTGTCTAAATATAATTGAGCAAAATCGAATAGAAGAGTGTGTAATTAAGGCAAAGTACAAGAGAGGGATAGTAATTTTCCCTAAAATTTATGACCTGGTTTTAGAGCCTCGGAGTGGAAGCCTTTCTTCTATTTTGCTTTAGCTTTTGCTTCTTATTTTGTATTGAAAGTTTTAGTACCTACATGAGAAGCGAAAACCCATACAAATGAGAATGAGATGAGATGATCTAGTTTTGAGAATAATGACTGGAGTGCTGCAATTACCTTCGGTAGTAATCCTTAAAAATTTCTGTGTTGGGATCGAGTATCAAAGGTAACCGAAACCAAACACTACTCTGCATTACAAACCAAACAGCCTAACATTGGGTTCTTGCCTGTCTTGGACAATTCAGTTCCAGATTCCTTTTCTACAAACCCTGCAACCAATACCATTGTTAGTCAATTATATGAAGCTATAGAAGTAGAGAGATGTAAGGTTGACCCAATGTTCCATCTTTTTCCTCTTCTCTTGAGAACCTTCAAGCTCTTAAATCCAGGTAAGCATGTGTGTGTGTTTGACAGTTCTTGTTCTCACTCATGGTTTGTTTTTGTTTGTTTTCAACTCTGTTAAAGTATTTTTGGGCTTCTCATCAGTTAAAAAACACAATACCTCTCGTCCTATCTCTGTCTCTTGCCTTCTCCCTTATGTCGTAGGCTCGTAGCCCAAAGTCATACTTCGCTGTTGGATGCTTTGGATTTTGATTTCACACCCTTTTTTCACTTCTCTCCAATTAAAATTTTCCTGGGTCTTGTCGTGTAGTCCGTAGGTATAGTGAAGTGGAATCCACTATTCCACTTGAGAGTTGACAGAAGAGCTCTACGATTAGCTCGACCACCGTGATAGTAATTTAGCCGTCCAGAGAGAAAGAAAGAGAGAGATCTGAGCCTATTAAGCCAAGGGTAGGGGAAAGAACACAGGAATTTAGCCAGCAAAAAAGAAAGAGAGAGCAGTGTAAGGGCTTAACCAAGGGGGACTGGTGTGGCAGAAAAAAGAAAAAAAGGAAATAAAAGAGAAAGGTAACGCTGAAGATAGAGAGAGAATCAGAGAAACGAAACACTGTGTCGGTCATAAGCTCCCGTCATTTTCTCAAAATTTCGGTACTTCTGCAAGTTTGTTGTTCTTCAGCTCTGATTTCCCGGTGGGCAAAAGAGCTTTCTTACAGAAGAACAGCTACTCTCGGGTTTTCTCAATGCTTAAAATGTTGGCGGTTCGTATTCCTCACTCTCAACTTACCTACCACATCCACATGAAAGCAGCTTCTTCTGCCCTTCCTTCTATCTGCTCAGGTACATACATTTCCTCCTCATTTTTCTTCTCTGGATTTCTATCATTTCCTTGAAAAAGAAAAATGAATTTTTCTTTCTTATAGATTTGGGTTCTTAAAATGCTATACCAAGTTGTAGCAATGGGGATTTTCGCTTCATTTTTGTTTTGTTTTGTGGAATCTGTGATATTTCTTCTTTCTTTAGGTTCATGGGAATGTTATAGCATTTGATTTGTATCTTAGAAATTTTTTGAGATCCTCGAGCTTGGCCTCACATCTACCGGTTGGCCCTAGGATTATCAGTTTGTAAGAAAGTTAAAAAAAACCCACTTGGTCTCTGATGTCTTCCTCTGTATTGGATTGGATTCTTAGGATAGTTTGGTGCCGGAGCTCATGCTTTGAGGGTTTTCGTTTTGGACCCCGTTCGGTTTGAGGTGTTTGTGAGAGGGGGAAAATGGACGACCGGATGAAGAAATACCGGCAGACGAGCCCGGAGAGGGCAAGAGTTTGGACGGAGCCGTCAACTAAGCACCAAACTAGAAAAGTTCCTGTTGTTTACTATCTATGCAGGAATCGACATCTCGAACATCCTCATTTCATGGAGGTTCCACTCTCATCTTCCATGGGTCTCTACTTGAGAGGTAAGATAACAGAGGTTTCTTGATTTGAACCCTCACCTTAACTCTCTTCTGATTTTTAATTTGTTATGCAGATGTTATTGATAAGCTTAATGTTCTTAGAGGAAGAGGCATGGCTTCCATGTACTCGTGGGCTTGTAAGAGGTGAATGTCCTGGCTGATATTGCTAGTTCTTGTTTGATTATTCTTTATTTTTGCCCTTATTTGATGCTATGCTTGATAAAGGAGCTACAAAAATGGCTTTGTTTGGCATGATCTGTGTGAAGATGACCTGATTCTTCCTACTAATGGAAATGAATACGTTCTCAAAGGTTCCGAGCTCTTCGAAGAATCTCATTCAGGTAAACCAGAAACTGGAAGGAACTCCCATTTTGATGCTAGATCAGTTATTTATGTAGGAGGACAAGGAGAATGGAAATTCTCAAAGAAAGATTTTTTTCCCCCTTCCCCCTCCCATTCCTTTCCAGATCGTTCTCATCCCACTATTTGTAAGAAGTTGCCATGTTCAAGGCAATCACAAGAACACAGATCATATCGAAGCCAGGAGGCTGCTTCATCTTCTTCAGGCATGATGGTTGTAAAGGGGGTAAAACCTTCTCAAGAAGATGAAATATCTTCTCTGCTTCAACGCACAAGTTCCTCTGACATGTCTCCGGATTCTAGAGTTGGAAACAACCACTTGTCATGTGGGTTTAGGAGCCTAACAGAGTACAAGGTCTGTAAGGGGGCCCAAGCAGCTGATGCTTCAACACAAACTGAGGTGGTTAGTGTGAGGAGAAATAAGGCCCCAGAAACTTGTACAAGAGGTGTTTCAACTGATGATGGATCAATAGAGCTTGAATGCAATGAGAATCCTGAGAACCAGATTCCACAAGCTAAGGATAACTCTGAGTTGTGTAGGGATGAGATCTCCCCACCTCCATCTTCTTCGAGCACTTCTTCTTCTGGTGGAAAGGCAGAGACTTTGGAGTCTTTGATCAGAGCTGATGCTAATAAGATCAGTAGCTTCAGGATACTTGAAGAGGAAGATATCCGAATACCCTCCACTATGAAATTCAAGCCTGCAAACATGTTGATGCAATTGATCTCCTGTGGGTCTATCTCAGTGAAAGACCACCATTTTGGCCTCATACCTACCTACAAACCTAGTTTTTCTGATTCAAAATTTCCCTCACCATTGTATTCTAATACAATGATGGTGGGAGAGCTTGATTGTCTGTCAGAGAATCCAAGACTGATGGGATTGAGATTGGAAGACAAAGAGTATTTCAGTGGAAGCTTGATTGAGACTAACACTTACAAGGAAGAAGGAGATGGACCAAGTGTTCTCAAAAGGTCTTCATCATACAATGCTGAAAGGTAATTCTGCTTCCGGCCTCTGTATGTTATTCTTGGTAATTGGTATTTCTCATGTGGAATGAAGTTCCAGAAATCTTGGTTAAACCCAGGAAATGCATGATACTACTCGATTTGGTGAATTTTTGGCTAGATGTTTGGAGACCACTTTCTTATTTTCTAGCTTTATGTTACAACTTGGGTTGCGAATAACTATACAAAAATTAATAATGAGATGCCTCATGTAGAATCGGATAACTGATATTCCTTTGAAAGGGGGGATCACTCCTATGTGGAACTGCCCTTGACCTTTCATTTGAAGTCGACTGCTCTATTCTTTTCTTTTTGTTTAATATTAATTGGAACTGTTCTAGTATGTGGAGAACTAATGCAATTGTTGCAGCCTCTTCAATCCCCCACCATCTTTCCACAACAAAACTTGGAATTGTAAAACATGTTCTTAGGATCCTGACATCTATTTGTCCTTCTAAGTAGGTAACAAGAATCACTTACAAAATGCAGGACTTGTAAGACATCAGAATCAGCAGGTGACAAGGAGAGGGAGACTGATGTTGCTTATTCAAAAGGCATCCCTCGAACTATCAAATCCTCTCTGTGTAAGCAGCCAAGGAACGAAACAATGAGATCCCCTGTTTCAGAGGGGCCCAGGAATTCCTCGGCAGGAGCAGATGGTTCATGCAATGGTGGCAGCAAGAGAATCACAGACCCTTCCTCAGAGAAGCAACCATCAAAGAGACTAGACTCCTTCAGGGAGGAGAAAGTGATAACAATTGAAGAAAGTTGAGTGTCGATCTCTACCTCCTTGCCTGTTTATGATAACTAGATGTCAAAATACATGTGTAATGGTTTTGTTGTGGTTGATGGAGAATGCTTTTGGCTTATTCCTGCAGGCTTGCTTCAGGAGCTCGGGTTATAATTCAATTGAAGGCCCCTTGTGATGAGAATGAAGGCACCTCATAGAAGGTGGGATTGGGATGATCGACCAATTCTTTTCTTCCAGAGATGATTGAAATATACATATGTTGTTTCTACTAATTTGCAGGGAGGGTTGAATGGGGACTAATATTTAGATATGGGAGGCTTGTGTTGATTGTGGTAGAACAAGTACGGGTTTCGTTGTTTTCTCTCAGAGAAATAGAGAGAGGGAAGAAAGAGGGGGGAGGGGGAGGGGGAGTTGGCCAGTGGCTTTGTACAAAATTCAAGAAAGGAAAGAAAACGGAAGAAACAGAAAAGAAAAATGTTCCAAGTCTTGAAACATTGTGAGATTTGAAATAGTATTTTCTTTTGAGCAACGTATATCTACCACGTGACATGTAGGTTGAAGCCCAAAAATTTTTGGAAGCCAGAATTAAAATTTGCAATTGGTGTTAAGAGCGGTTTTGAAGCTATAATCTATAGTGTATTTTTTGTTTTGTTTCAAATTCCTTTCGTCATTCTCACCTGTTTTGCACCAGAAATCAATAGAAGAGGGAGATGCAGTGCAATTCAACCATTTTTCTGGATGGTGAGATTGTGTAGGCATCCGTTTGTTGCCAACTCCTGTGCATGCTTGTATGCGTAGGGTGGTGGTCGTCCTACAAACCCATTGAAGGAACCATTTTACATGATGTACATTCGTAAGGGAGCTCTGTTAAAACAAATATGATGGACATAAGGCAGCTCCATTATAACAAATTTGGCCGCAAAAACTTTGAATAGCTAGGACCCTAGAAAACAACGGTAAAATCCCATCCATGGTGATTCATATTATTGAAATGAGTTAATAGATTTTCTTTATGTTAGTGTTAGTTGCTAAGCCATTAGCAACATAAGAGTTTCTATTTTGATGTTATGGCAACTAAGATCTTATTACAAAACAAGGTCACCGTGATGCTTCCTGCTTCTCTCCCTGAGTGCTAGCCACTCTGGCCGGTTTAAAGGGTTTTCTCTCTCTTCCTTCCGCTGGCCCTGGGAGGATGACAATCGCCTCCTCTCCTCCTCACCCTACCCTTCCACCTCCTCCCCCTGCTTCTTCACCTCCTCCCCCTTCCCCTGCTCCTCCATCTCCCTTGTGGAGTACTCTTTTCAGTGCTACCCCGACCCACTCGTGTGAAGGTCTTTCACTTCATTTCATTGCCCCTGCACTTGTTGGCAGTTCTAAAGTAGGTCTGTGTCTTCCTAGTTTTCTTGAAGATGAAGCTAAAATCTGGGAGAATTGTTTGGTTGGGCACTTTCTTGGCTCAAGGCCCCCCCTTTCACATAGTCAAGCTCTCTCTCTAAGCAATGGTGAACCCATGGAAACCTTGATATTTATCTTCTGGATAATGGGTTCTTTATTTTCAAATTCTCGGATAAGCTCGGCAAAGTTCATGTGCTCGAAGGAGGACTGTGGAAAGTAGGGAAGAAACCCATTTTCCTTCGTCAATGGAACCGGCAACTTCAGCTCCAACATGTAGACCTATTGACTATCCCTCTCTAGGTATCTTTACCGGGTCTCCCTCTCCACTATTGGTGCACCGATGGCTTTAGTACTGTGGGATATGTGCTGGGAATTCCACTTTTCTCTGATGTTAGAACAATGAGGAAAGATCGCCTGGCATATGCAAAAATCTGCGTTGAAGTTGCAGCGGTTGACCCCTTACCTACCTTCATTACAGTGAATGAAGGAGATGGTTACTCTTTCGAACAAGTCCACTTTGACTGGAAACCTCCCCACTGTTTGGTGTGCAAGACTTTCAACCATGACTCTAATCTCTGTTCTCCAAAAGTCGCATCTGATCCAGGACCGAGTATTACCACCTGTGATGGGTAGCCTAAAAGACTTCTTTCATCTAAGGATGTCCTCTGTGCTTCTCTCAGCCAAAATGAGAATTGCTCTCCCTCTCGTGGAAGGCCGAGAACCAGGAATAGGCACCAAAATCATCATCGGAAAGTTGCTCAAGCTTCAGCTTCTTTGAAGGATAACCCCCAGAACCGCCAGTCCATGCTTGTCGGTTGGAACAGATTTGAAATTTTGAACTTTGTCGAAGTGATAGAGCCCAGTGCCTGTCCTGATGAGTCCCAAGCTCATGATACTCTACATAGTTGGTCTCGTATGCCAACTTCCAAATCTGGCGGAGGATCTTTTGTGCCTCGATCTTCTTCGCCTCTGTTGTCGGGTAATCTCCATTGCTCGCAGGTTGTTGCTTCGGACCTACTCTAGGTTACTCCCTCCTTTTTGAGACCTACTTCTATCGTCTCCTCTGAGTTCACTGCTTTCTAGGGAAACGATGCCTCTTTCAACTCTTCTTCCCTTGTGGGGCCCCCATCCCATCCTTTATCCCCTTGTACTTTTCCCTCTAATCTTTCTCCCCTTGTGGTCCTCACCACCTCTTATAACCCATCTACTTTTGGCCCTATTTCTCGACCCAGGTCCTTTAGTGATTTTTCTCCTTCGGGTTCTCGAATTTACCCTGTGGGTGCTCCATTGTCTTCTAACCCGATAACCCCTGCACTTTTCTTCCTATTTCTTCTCCCTCGTTGTGCCTCCGCCTGGTTTCTGGCTAGCCTCCCCCTTCCATTGATCCCATTCTCTCCCTTGTCCCTCTAGATAGCTGGTCCCTTGTTTGCTCCTACGTCCGGCGGCATCGAAGCCCTTCCCATCCTAGGTCCTTCATCTCAGGGCTCCATGGGCCTAAGTTGCCCCTCCGTCCTTTATCCAAATGAATCAAGGTGTCATTCGGAACACCAAGGGTCTCAATTCCCCCCCAAACATACTGCTATTCGCTCCCGGCTTTGTCAAACTCACATCAAAGAGTCTAACGCTTCATGTATCTTGAATTCCATTGCTCCTGGCTAGCCCCTATTATCCAATTAATCCCATCATCCAAATGGTCATATTTGGGTCTTTTGAGGTCCTTATAAAATCACAAAGTTTCCCTCATTACTTCATATTCTCAGTTCATGCATCCCAATTTCTTTGACTGCCTTGTCCAATTCAATTTCCTTTTCACTGTGGTTTATGCTTTCAATAACCCTGCTGAAAGACTCACTTTATGGTCGGATTTACGTTCCATTGTTGGTTAGATTGGGACTCTTCCTTGGGGCTTGGGTGGGGACTTTAATGTGATAAGATTTAGCCATGACAAGCAAGGATGAGATCATTCAGATATGGATCCTGTGGATTCTTTTAATGATTGCATTGAAGATATTGGTGTGAATGATCTTAGGTGGACCGGTCCAACCTTCACTTGGAACAACAAAAGGGATGGTAGTGCCGCATTGCATGCAAGCTTGATAGAGTGATCGTAAATGGAGTATGACTTACATCTTTCCCATCCTCTCATGCCTCTTTTAATACTCTAGGCATTTCAGACCATTGCCCCATCTCCTTAGCCATTCAACCCTACATTTCTTTTGGCCCTAAACTTTGCATATATTGTGATATGTGGTCCTCTCACCCTACATTTTTTAACCATTGTCCAGGAAGCTTGGGATAAGCCTGTCCAATCTTTCTCGTCTCCTATTATTGCCTTTGCCAAGATACTTCGTAATGTGAAGGGCGCCCTTAAAGTTTGGAACACTAACACTTTTGATAATATTTCTCAGCAAGTTTTGAATTGTAAAGACAAGCTTTCTTCTATTCAGTTGCAACTCCAAGCTGATAATTCCAATAGGCATTTGACAGATGATGAGAAAGTGGTGTCTCTAGAGCTCTCCTCCTTGCTCTCTCAAGAATAAAGTTTCCTAACGAAGAAATCCAAGATCAGGTGGCTGGAATAAGAGGACTCTAACTCAACCTATTTTCACCATTCCATAAAGTAAAGAATAAATGTTAATTCCATTCTCTAGGTTATATGGCCCCAGATGGATCCCCTATTAATGGAGTCAAGGATATTAAAGATATGGTGGTGAATTATTTCAAAGACCTTTTCAGTGGCTCTCCGACTGATTCTGGTCCCATCCTTAACAACTTGCTCAACGAATTCCTCCCCAATGAGCTCCTTTCCTCTCTCTGGTTTATTCTGAACAAAAATACAAGTGTGGTTGCTATTCATTTGCTCAAGATGAACTAGGATCCTGGGCCTGATGGCTTTAGTATGGGATTCTTCATAGCAACTTGGAATATTATAAAGGAGGAGCTTATCAAGGCCATTTAGAGCTTCTTCCTCCAGATCAAGGGGGTTAATCACACTTTCCTTTGTCTTATCCCTTAGAATGAAGGGCCTTCAGTGATTTCAGACTTCAGGCCTATTGCATTGTACAATCTGTTATAGAAATTTATTGCTAAAATCCTCGCCATCAATCTTAAGGTTGTGGTGGACTTTCTTGTTAGTGAAAATCAGTCGGCTTTCACCCCATAGTTATATGTCTTTTCTCATTTGGTAAGTTTTTTTTTAACAAATATTGCTTTCTTAGATGTCACCTCAGCTTCTCTATTGTTTCTGTGCTTACCAATTTTGGAACAATGGCCAATGGTGAACATATATAAATTTATGCATCCACAACTAGGAGATCATATCCAATGTTCTCCAATTAGTTGTTAACAACATTGGGATTGAACTGGAAGAGAAGAAACGACTTAAGTTTGGGAGGTTGAAAAGATTTTCTTTTGGGCTCCTCATACATTACTCTAATAACCTCATAAGGATCGCTCAAGCAGAGTTATGGGTAATTCTATGTGTTGTAGAAACACATCTGCCTCTGATCAGAATTTAACTACCAATAAGGATATCATGCTAATTGAGGAGGATCACACAAGCGATCTATCAAACGAGGTTTTGAGCTACATTATATCATTGTTAACATTGAGAGAAGCAGTGCGAACTAGTACTTTATCAAGAAGGTGGAAATACCTTTGGAGGACATCAGTTTTCAATCATAATTTTGATGTTGAGAACATGCTTGGCTGCCAGAATCCCCAAATACATTAAGGTTGGCAAGAAAGAACATCCAAATTTATAGGTGTAATTGATTAAACCTTAGAGCTGCTTAAGGATTTTAAGGTTGAAAGGTTTAAGATTTCCTCTCAATTGGATAAGAGGCATACGAGTTATCTTTACAGATAGATCAAGTTTGCAATAATATCAGGGGCCAAAGAACTTCATCTTGACTTGTACAATAGAAATAATTCTACACCAGATGTTGGGCTTCACAGATTTCCCTCTAAGCTTCTTGCCTATGGAAAAAATCCTCCTTGAATCACTTACATTTGAATTGTTGCACATTGAGAATCTTGAAACCTTACCCTGGTTTCGAAGGTTTTGACTCACTCACCATCCTTTCCTTAGAGCATGAATGTCTAACTGGGAAAGATGTGGATGATCTATTGTACTATTGTTCTCTCCTTGAATGGCTGAAGTGGGCAAAATGCAAGCATCTAGTGAATCTAAGGATCTCCAGTCCATCCATGAGACTCAAGTACCTTGGAGTAAATGACCTTTCTCAGTTGGTTAAAATCAAGTTATGTGCTTCAAGTCTTGTCTCATTTGAATTCAGAGGGTACAACATGGTAAACTTTTGTTTTAAGAATACGCCACTATAGGTAAATCTAATGCTCCATATTGTTACAAATCTTCCAGCATATCTCCCTCAACTTGAGACTTTATTAATTTCCAACACCTGGCTTTATGTTCCACTATTTCCATCCTCAGAAAGCTTACCAATTTACACTAAGCTCACTCAATTAGTGATGGTTGTTGTAGTTCCGGAAAAAGATTTCTTCCTCTGGATTATTACCCTAATAAAGGGTTCTCCTTTCTTTAAGACACTCAAACTCCATCTAACTCACATAAAAGAAGTATTTGAAACAAGAGAAATAGTTAGACCTTCTAATTCCCCTCATAGTTACCTAAAGTTTATTGAGGTAAGTGGGTTTGCTGGTTACAAAGAACAAATTGACATAATAATTTACATTCTTAAGAATGCTATTGGACTTGAGTCAGTGTTGATCGACACTCATCCTAGATTTTATGTTGGAGATGGCAAATGGGAGACCCATGATCGCCAATGGTTATTATCTACTAGAGAAAGAAAGCGGATATATAAGTTGCTTCTTGAAGAATCTCAACCAGGTGTTCGGCTAACAATTCTGTAAATCTTATTGTTCATCTTTTTTTAACCATAAAAGTTGGCAAGTATTGTAAAGAATCCAAGTACAAAGTTGACTTAAATTTCAGCAAAAAAAATCAGTCGACTTTCATCCCTGGCAGAAATATCTCTGACAACATTCTCTTTTGCTATGAGATTGTTAGAGGATTTGATAGGAAAAATTACTCACCAGCTGCCCTCATGAAGATTGATATCCATAAGGCCTTTGATTCTCTGAGATGGAATTTCATAGTCAAAGTGTTGATTATGATGGGATTCCCCTTGTTTTTGTTCACTAGATTCACTGCTGCCTCTCCTCTCCAAGGTTCTCTATCCTGGTCAATGGTAGCCCAGCTGGTTACTTTGCTTCATCAGTGGAAATTCTACAAAGGTGTCCTCTTTCTTCCTACATTTTTGCTTTGGCTTTGGAAGCTTTATCTAGGGATAACCAAATTTGCACTAACCATCAGCTCATATCTCCTATTCCCAAGTGCAAAGCTCTCAAGCTCACTCATTTGGCCTTTGCTGACAACCTCATGATATTCTCTAAAGCCTCCATCAGCTCTTATGAGTCTATTATGTCTTGCTTTTCTTCCTAGACCTTTCAGGCCTGAGGATCAACCCAACAAAGTCTCTTATTTTTAGCAGGAGTTCTTGAAGTGGAAAAAGCAGCTTTGATTGAAAAATCTGGGTTTTTAGTTGGTTATCTTCCTGTTAAGTACTTGAGCTTACCTTTGATCCCAGCCAGGCTTTCTACGCACCATTGTACTCCTATGCTGTATCTCATCAAGAAAAGGCTTCAACTCTGGAAAGACAAACTTCTTTCTTATACAGGGCATGTGGTTCTTATCAAATCTGTTTTGGAATCCTCTTATATTTACTGGTCTGGCATTTATGGGTTGCCTCAATCTTCTATCAAGTCCATGGAGACCCTCATGTCTTCTTTTCTCTGGAAAAGTACTGACTCTGCGAGGTTTCTTCGCCCCATAAGTTGGGCCTCTGTCTGCCTTCCAAAGGAGGAAGGAGGTTTGGGTATAAGGAGGATAAAAGAAGTGAACTTGGTTGGAATCATTAAATTGATTTGAAAGATGTGTCTAAAAAGAGAAGTATTTGGGTTGACTGGATCTACTCAGGGCTCCTTCTCTATGATACTTTATGGTTAGTCTTTGCCATGCTTGATGCTTCATGGGTTTGGCGCAAGATTCTAGCTACACGCCATATGGCTCTAGGAGCTATTCACTCTCGCATTGAAGATGGTAAGTCTACTTTTCTCTGGCTGGACTATTGGTATCTCATGGAGATTCTTCTCTATTTGGCCAGTCCTAGAACTATTTATAGTTTGGGTCTTACTAGAAATTCTAAGGTAGCTGGATATTCTAGATCATGTTGGTTGGGCTCCTCCGCTCTCCCTCCACCCGGTGCTTAATAACATTTGGAATGGCTTGCCTTCTATCCCCAGAAGCCCCGTCGGGAGAGATGATTGTATTATTTGGACATCAAATTCATTTGGCTCCTTTATTGGTAAAGCTGCTTGGGACTTCATTCGCTTTAGAGGCCCCTTGGTTCCTTGGAGAAAGCTGGTTTGGTTCAAACATCACATCCTTGCCATTGCTTCACAGTTTGGCGAGCTTTGTCTAATTGTCTTCCAACGCAATCCTTTCTCCGCCATCGCTAGATTACTATCTCTCCTATGTGCTGCCTTTGCTGGAATGTGGATGAAGATATCGATCACCTGTTTTTTGCTTGTCCTTTATCCTCCTCCATTTGGAAAGGTATCTTAGCCAAATGTTGGCCTAGAAGTCGAAGAATTCTCCCTTTTAAATAGAGAGTGGATTTGGATCGATATGAATTTAGGAAGATCTTCTATCTATGACACGATTGGCAAACTATATTTCTGTACTATCATCAATCACATTTAGATGAAACGAAATATCAAGAAATGGACTACAAACTCGCAACCTCTCCAACGGGGTTCCATTTCTTTTAAAATTAAAGCTAAGCTATCGACGGTTATTCCCTCCGTATTGACACCCCAAGGAACAGGCTTTTTTATCTTGTCCACTTTGCGAAGAATAAAGGGTTTATGGAGAAGATTCCTGTACCGGCCATTTAAGAATTCTCTCTCCCTCCTTTAAAAAAGTGCATAACATTCTCTCTGTCTCTCTCTCCTCTTAAAAAAGTGCATAACATTAGGATTTGCCTGTTATAAAACCATGTCTTGATCTTTTCGCTTTTTTTTTTTTGGAAATAGCAGCTAGTGGCAGTCCCAAACAACCAAACCAACAAAAAAAGCATGCGGTAGCATTGTCTGAGAAGAAACAATAAAGGACCGATGAAAATCGGAGTAAAGGCACTTAAATGGACAATTGATTAAACACACATGTAAGCCGTTCACAGAACCCTACACAGTCATTCACCTTCGTTCTGAAATTAGTTAAACACTGCACTTCATCAATCAAATGCCCAATTGATTGTTTACTTTCTCTTACCTTTATAGAATTTGATCTTCAGTTTCTCAATCAGCAAAAGGAAAAGGGTCACGGGTTTCTAAATTATGGTTGTAAAGGGCATCATAGAGCATTATTTTAATACAGATTATAGTGCCCCAAATATCAAACATACTCATCACTCAGCCTTAAATGTATAGTCCGTTTCTAAAGACCTAGACCCAAAGTATTTACATACATGTACACTCACAAACGAGACGGTTGCCAGGTTTTCCTCACATGGTCCCCAAGCTGGATATAGTTGACAGGTATGTATTAATTTGAGCTCTCTCCCAATCATCAGATCATTGCCCTGGAATGTTCAGCAGTAGATGCTGATGTTGCACTGAGCCAAGTCCACTCCTTTTCCACATTAGTTTCTTTTCGCAGTTGCTTGGGTGCCCTTCTTGCATTTCTGTTTGCTTTGATCATCACCAACCTCCTGTTCTTGGCATAAGCCAAGATTGCTGACAAATAAAACCAGCTACAATGAGGGAAGGTAAAACTACTGAGCTCTTCAACACAATTCTAGTTCCATGTTGCACAAAACAAGTTTCAGAGGAAAATAACTAACAACCTGAAATAGAAGTTCATCATGGGTCCCCAACCATAGCTCAAGGTTATGGATGTGTTCCAATCTTATTATGTTCTACTAGGAATAAAGATAAATTTCTTTGTGGGGGTTAAACTCTAGAACTTTCCATGAAACACAATAATTTCAGAACGGGAGAAATATGTTATAATAGGTGGCCAATGTGTATAATTATAGGCTACAAAACCCATTTGTGATTCTGCTATCAGAGCCAGTGATCACTGAGCCATTGATTCCAACCATCCAATGTCCAAACACTGCTGCTTCTTTTTGTTTGTGCATTTTTTATTCACCTTGATAGATATCAAACACCACTTTGAGTTGCCAAAATGCAAGACCCAATCAAGAGCATGAAGATGGATGAAAATTTTCAGGTAAAATACTAACCCACACCCCCCCCCCCCCAAAAAAAAAAAAGAAAGATCTTACAATTTTTTCCCGTGGTTTTCACCTGAAAAAAACCCCCTTGGGGACATTCAAGTGAGTTAAATCAGTGGAGTGCAAACCTATGACCACACTAGTAGGGGCAACGTGGTGCAGGTTTAATTCCCCGAAGAACACGGAGAAGACTGGAAGGTATTGCTTTCCCCAGCTGTAAGGACCTCGGACTGTTGTGGCCAGGTCTTGGGATCGACACCCACCTTCACCCTTTTTATTCTAAAATGTAGGTCCAGTTAGTAAGAAAAGAGATGACGACTTGAGATTCAATAGAAAACACTGGCCTATATAGAAATTAGAGAGGGATTGCAAAACATTATTCGTGTAGCAGACCCTATATAGTCAGGAGAAGGCTTTGTCCAGTTGTAATTTTATCTTTTTCATTGTTGCCAGTTGCGAGTGGATTTTTTTTAGGGGGGGGGTTTGTTTTGCCAAATGATTGGAGGAGAAGTATTGTAGTTCCGGGCTACAAAAATAAGGGCGATGTCCAGAGCTGCAATAACTATAGAAGCATAAAACTAATGAGTCATACTATGAAACTTTGGGAGAAGGTTATTGAAACCCGTCTAAGAAGAGAGACTCATATCTCCAAGAATCAGTTTGGTTTTATGTCGAGTAGATCCACGACTGAAGCTATCTACCTACTGAGGAGGCTCATGGAAAGATGTAGAGCTAGCAAGAAGAACCTCCATATGGTCTTTATTGACCTGGAGAAAGCCTATGACAGAGTCCCCAGAGATCTAGTCCAATATGTTATTGCAAAGAGAGGGGTGTCAAGTAAAAATACAGATGTAATTAAAGATATGTATGAGAATATGGTGCTCACTTACTGAACGCTTGGTCACGGGTTCAAGTCCTGGAAACAGCCTCTCTAGAAAAAGGGGTAAGGCTCCGTACATTTGACCTTCCCCAGACCCTGCTAAACGCGGGAGCCTTGTGCACTGGGTACGGCCTTTTATGAGAATGTGGTGATTAGTGTGAGATCTGTAGGAGGCTAAGGCAAGAAATTCCCAATTACAGTTGGGTTACATCAAGGATCATCCCTAAGCCCTTATTTATTTGCGCTTATCATGGATGAATTAGCCAATAACATCAAAGACGAGGTACCGTGGTGTATTCCATTCGCCGATGATATCGTTTTGGTGGATGATGATATAGTGAAAATTGAGGAGAGAGAGTTACCACCAAGTGACTTTCAGATTTCTAGGGTCTATCATACACAAAGAAGGTGATATAGATGACGATGTTTCACAAAGAATTAAAGTGGGATGGATGAAGTGGAGAGGGGCAACCGGAGTTCTATGTGACCGACACATTCCTTTAAAGCTTAAAGGAAATTTTATAAGACTGCGGACCAACCTGCTATGATGTATGGGGCAGAATGTTGGGCAGTTAAGAAGTGCCATATAGCGAAGCCATGTGTTGCAGAGATGAGGATTTTAAGATGGATTTGCGGCAAAACTAGGAAGGATAAAGTGAGGAACGAAAGTAGTAGAGCCAATGTAGGAGTTGCGTTGATCATCAGCAAGCTCCGAGAATGTCGTCTAAGGTGGTTTGGTCATGTGCAAAGGAGGCCTAGGGACGCTCCAGTAAGGACTAAGGAGTGACCTGATTTCGATTGAGGGAGCTAACCAAACTAGGGGCAGGCCCAAAATGACCATAGGTGAGATTGTGAAGAATGACATGCAAAGTCTGGGTCTTGTGCCAAGTATAACCGCAGATAGAGCCTACTGGAGAGCAAGGACCCACGTTGTCGACACCAGGTAGCTGAGATTTTCCTGATTTCCTAGGTTTGCCTCTTTCCTTTTACTCTCATTTTCATTTTCCCGTTTATCACTTTTCTCATTTCTTCTTTTTTATTCTTCATTTTTCTTACTTACACTTTTTTAGGACCTCTATTTTCCCTACTTTGTTTGTAAGGACCATGTAGCTGACCCCATTTAGTTGGGATAAGGCTGAGTTGTTGTTGTTGTTGTGGGTGTTCTGCCAGATAAAGCCCATTAAAGTCGGGATATAGTTGTTAAAGGAATTTTCTAATTGAACACCCCTTACTGGGCTGAGCCTCTGTCCTCTTACTTTCTTCCCTCATATTTTATCTTTCTTTTTATTTTCCATCTTTCTTTTGTCATTTCCAATTCTTCTCTTCTCATCTCTTCATTCCTCATTTCCCTTTTTCTATGTTTAGACCTCATTTTTTTACTACTTTGTTTTGTTTGGATCCATGTAGCCGACCCCATTAAGTTGGGATAAGGCTGAGTTCGTTGTTTTTGTAATTTCCGGCCCTTTTAGTATGATACATTTTTTTTTCCAATGAAGGTAAATTCTGTCATTTCATGTGTACTTGAAAAATGTGCAAGATAATGACAGCTTTTGATAACGACATAATGATAACTCACTTTCAAATTATTTTGAAAACCTTTTTACCCTGGACTTAAAGAGTTTTTGGGAACAAGACAAGGGGCAATCAAATGAAGGTTGAAAAATTCTAAATACACCTATAGAGGTGTCATTTAGACAATCCCATTATTAAAAGGAATAAAAAGATTTTTCACAAACATAAAACACTAAAAATACGCGCACATTGATAGTTGCCAGGCTCAAACCTGATTAATGGCAAAATTGCTCATTGGAGAAGTTGGGATGCTAGAAGAGCCAACTGACAATTCCTGCAATGTCATATTAAGGAAATTAGCATGCCTTTTTAAGGATCAGACAGGTGTTTTAACACAAAATAGTTCTAACAAGGAGTCAACGCAGCATAATTTTTTGTGCAGACTCACCTGATTTAGGTCAAAAATATTTGGTTCTGAGCTCTGAATGCATGAAAGGCCAGCCAATGATTCCTATATAGAAAGACCAAAAAAAATGTTCTCCATAAAAATATTTTATCGAGATAAATGGCAAATTGATTGCTTGAATAGCTAACCCCGAAACTGGGAGTGTGTGAAGATTGATATTCGTTGTTTTGATCACCCGAGGAGCCAGTTGGAGTACAGGCATACAAGCATATGTTTGGCCATATAAACCTATCATGATACATATTTCTGAATCACCACACAGCAACAATTTAATATAAATATGCAGTCTGAGTCTTTATGTTTTACTTACGACAATCTACTGCAATTTTGGGGTTCCTGTCCATCTTTTTCACCAAAATGGCATGAAACATTTGGTGCTGCAGCCAAAACAAATTTTTTTAAGCAACAAAAGACTTGAGGAACACGATCTATATGGAGAAAGAACAAATAAGTTTGAACAATTATAGTCACAACTATATAAATCAGAATTTTGATATTTTGATACATGCCCTCTTCCTCTCTGGTGGAATGTGAAGGTTGCCCGTCATGTTCAATCGATTTAAGTGCCTCTAAGTGTAGAAGTGTCTCATTGTGTTCACTTGATTCAGTCCCTTCTCTAGCTTTCTTTTCTCTTTGGCTATTCTCCAAGCAGGGCATGATTCTTTTAGTTGGTTGCCCTTCTGCTCTCACAGGTGGTGGATCACCCAAACTTGTTTGATCTGATGGATATATTGTATGATCCTCTTCACTTTCCATGCATTTTGAACCCCTCACATTGTCAACAGCTTGAGCTGAAATTTCCATGCTTCCACAGTCTTCACTGCCATGCTGAGTGATAGTCATATCTTCCGCAGTACCATGTCCTAGTTCTCTTGCTGTCTCAGTACTTTCCTTTCCTGCTTTGTCAGCATTTATAGGTGTCACACCTCTGGCAGAGTTAGAAGAGCAGAGATCACTACAGTGGGAGGCCATCGATTTCTGACCACCAGAGAGCACTCCCTTCCCACTTTCATCTGAAATAACATTGGACTTGACTTTTTTAGTCCATCTCTTTCTTATGTAGACATCCGGAATTAACATAATGTTTCTTACTGTGAAGACTTTCAAGATATGCCTACATAGAATGCCCTTAAATTCAAAATTTTGACAACTACAGGTAACCTGAATATCAGTATCATGAGAGTTGAAATTGACGAGGAATTTCCTGTTCTGCCCCCATCTTGACACAACATAAGTCCAAGTTGTCTCTGCCCTTCCAGTCTCTTTAACAACATACTTAAAGCTATCAAAAAACTCCTGATGGAACTCCTTAAACACAGATCTCGTGTAAATTTCAGCTGCCTGTTGTTCCATAGGAAGATCCAATTTCAATACCGGCCTTGTTTGGTGGGACTTGAAGTCTTCATAAATTTCTTTCTCACGTCTACTAACAGCCGCCTTCTCACAGTGTTTAACAAACTCACTAAGGGGCAGAGACTTGTTCAGGTACCCATTAAAGAAGGAGTTAATACTTTCACTCCGCTGAATTGTTGTCATGTCCGCATGGAAGATGTACCTTGAGTAGACTGGAACCCATTTGTGCCGTTTCTCATACATGTTATCAAGCCACTCGTTATCATGGAATTTATATTTGTCAAGTAATGATGACCACCTTGACTCAAACTCATCAGACCATCGAGATTCATAAATGCATTTCTTAAAATCAATAAGGAAAGCATCCTCAATTTTATACAAATGATTTAAATGTTTAGTTGCATTCTGGAAGATATGCCACAAACATAGACGATGGTGGGTCCTCATTAAAACTCGTTCAATTGCTTTTGTCAATGCAACATTTGGATTGGTAATAATTGCAACTGGATGATGCCCATACATTGCTTTCAACAGTGTCTTAAGTAACCAAGTAAATGAGTCCTCAGTTTCATTCAGAAGTATTGCGCAACCAAACAAGACTGTTTGTAGGTGATGATTTACACCTACTATTGGAGCAAATGGTCGCCCATACTTGTTGGCTCCATACGTTGTGTCAAGATATATTACATCTCCAAAATAACCAAAATCCTCTCTTGATCTTGCATCAGCCCAAAAAAAGTTTGACAGTTGGTTTTTTTCTTTATCTTGTACAGCATAAAAGAAGGATGGATTTTCAGCTTGCATTTGCCTGAAGTAGCTGAGGATAACCTGTGCATCGGCCATTTTGAGATCCTTCCCCCTTCTCTCACTGAAGTGACTGCTTGAACCTTGTTCGATATAGTCAGCCTTCTCACTTCCACAAGCTTCTCCAGTTAAGTCAGACATTAATTGTTTTGGATTTGTGTCTTCATTAGTGACTATATCATTAAGTTGTCTGCTAATAGGTTGTCTGCATCTGTGAGACCTCATTAAATGTACTTCTCCCTGATGAACACATTCATGGTTATGTTCCTCATGAAATTTTTGGACAATCCATTTATCATTGGACATTTTTTTTAAGTCTAGTTTTGCTTTGCAGCCAACTCTTGCAATCAAGTGACTTCGTGGTCCAACCTTCACAATATCACCATCTTTTGCCCCTTTTTGGTCATCGCTTTCCAAGCTTTTACGGCTATGACCTTCCTTTGAACAACAAAGTCGACGAAAAAGAATAGATCCATCAACATTTGATTTACGAATTTTCCCTTTCCGTACACTGAAACCCACAATCCTAGCATAATCGTTGTATAAGAGAAATGCTCTATCAAGAGAGTCAAACTCCATCCCAACAGATAGTTTAGGACATGTCAGTGTGTGAACTTGTTCTTCCTGTGTAGATTGCTTGCACTTGTGAGACCTCAGCAGATGTGTTTCACCCTGTCGAGCGCATTCATGATTGTGTTCCTCATGAAACTTTTGTACAACCCATCTACCATCACTCATTCTTTTCAAGTCTAACTTTGCATCGCAACCTACTCTTGTGACTGACTGAATGTTCACTCCCAACTTCAATGGTGCACCAAGTTTCTCTTGCTTTAGGTCATCATAGTCATTACTCCTGCTTGTTCGGGAATGACCTTCCTTCGAACAACAAAATCGACGAAAAAGAAATGATCCATCGATATTTGATTTACGAGTTTTACCTTTCCGTACACTAAAACCCACGGCTCTAGCGTATTCATTGTAAAAGAGAAATGCCTTATCAAGAGAATCAAACTCCATACCAACATATGGTTTGGAACATGTCACGTCACTTGGAACAAGCAATTCACTTGATGAACAAAGTTCTTCTATTGCGTGAGCCTCATGATGCATCATTGTTTCTCTGCATCTTGTAACTTCAAATATCTCATCGCTGGCATCCAATGAATCACACACACTTGTGCTTTCCATGTTGGTATTCTCTGGAACCAATAGATATGCATGCAATTATGTCAAAACAAAATAAATTTTGAAAAAGAATTAGCAATGAATTAGAACAAGTGTTTGAATCCTACAACAACTGAATTGAAACTGAGACTCATAGTTCACAAATGCTAATATAGATGCAGAAAAATAACTTTTCTCACTGACACATGTCACAGTGAATGCAATATAATGCCTTGAAGAACAAAACAAGACAGTCAGTATTTAAAATCAAACATCCTACAAAGTTCCAGGGGAGGAACAGATTATTAATATGCATAAAAGACAGTATTGCATGAATTGTAAGTGGTTCCTAAAATTTCTTTGTGTTTCCCAAATTATCAGGCGAATTCATGAGTTCTTGTTCGCACCGATGAAAGGTATTTCAAAAAATGATTCACCAATACTGCCACCGAAGCTAATACTTTCTTATTGCATGTTAAGTACTTCCACTTCATCAATTGTGTACCATAAGAAAACTATGATAGGCTTTTCTTTTGTCCTTGTCTTCCCAATCACTGCCATTGTAAGGAATAAGTAATTTTATCCATAAAACAACTCTAAGTTGAACCAAGTAATAATCACAGGGAAAAAGAATGAAGTTAAGAGCCTAAATCAAACAGGAGATGCACTGTTAAATTTTGCAATGGGAAACTAATTTGTCAGTATGTTTCACTATTAGTTGGCTCCACTACTTTACTACCAAACTCAACTCGGTTCAGACTGAATCAAGGTAGTCCATGACCATGTCCCCATAAAAAATTTATAGTTAACTTACTAAGAGAGAGAGAGAGAGAGACTGTGTGTGTGTGTAACCAAGCATTTCCGTTTTTCAGTACGACCAGGCAGAAAGTCAGTTCAAGCATGGCCAAAAAATCCAGTCGACACCATCAATAAGAAACAAGAATAAAATCAAACTCAGAATGATTAAAAATAGAGGCCTTTAAAAAAAATTTGACGAAAGCAAGCTAACCTCAGAAAAAGCAACAGAATTAAGCTTAGAGAGGATAAAACATGAAATACATTAAAAGTTGATTTTTTTTTTAAGTTCAATAAAATAGAGGAACCCTAAGAACAACTATGAACAGAAAAAATAAGTAAATTTTTTTTTTCCTTTCATCCACGCACGGCATTATTACAATAACTGGTAACGGGACAGAAAATCTAATTTGGGAAATTAGAAACAGAGAAAATAAGCACAAATTCAACGAAATGGAGGGAGAGGGAATATGCTCTGATAGTGTGACGCCAGATCCTCAAGCAAGTGGTTTTTTTAGTTTCTGATCAGAATAAATAAAATGGGAAGAGAAATATTATCAGTTAAAATGGTTTAGATTTTTTTTTAAGTGGAGTACGATGAGTTTACCGTGCAATTATGCCTTGGGAGCCCTCATCTCGTCCCTTACTCAGTCCCTCCAATGATCACCGGAGCTTTCTTTCTACGATGGGCAAAGCATCAGAGAAGCGAGCTTTTTACGATGATCGCCGGAGCTTTCTTTCTACGATGAGAAGACTACCCACTGGTGCAGAAACTGCAGATTACGGGAAGAACCTTCCAATGATGGTAAACAACGTCAGCGCAAGGTAAAGAAAAAATTGTAACCCAGAAGAAGGGCGTGATCGAACGGACGCTGGCTGTAGATTTCATTTGAGTAAATTACTCCCCCCTCCCCTCGATTATGGTCTAATGACAAACCCCTCCCCTGGGTTTTGAGAAATGACTCTCCCCTCCCCTGCATTCCCAAGATTCTATCAACCGTACCCTTGCCGTTAAAAAGGGCTGTTAAGTGATGACATCACCCTAATTATATTCGTTTAAACCCCAAACTGCCCTTATATTTGTAATATTCCAATAATACCCCCGCCTAATAAGAAGAGAAAACAAATAGAGAGAAAAGAGAAAGAGAAAATGTATCTCTTCTTCTTCTTGTTCGAATACATCGTATCTTCTTTCTCCGTGAAATCGGAGAACATCATCGTACAAGTTAGCGGTTAGCTGCGCCATATTCTTTTAAATGCTATCCGGCTAAAGAAGGTAAGCCCAAATCGATAAACCCTAATTTTTATCTCTAATCCCATCGATAAACAAATTGATAAACCCTAATATTTGGGGACAACCCATTTTGCAGAAATTCAGAAGGGGTGGTGCTACATCAAATGTGATAAAAGTTCATTCAAAAGATTGATCCTACACACGGTTAGGTAAGATTTGCACCTATAGTAGTGCAATTGATTTCTGGCTGGTTCTTTTTTTTTCTTTTTCCCCAATTCTACTGTTGTATTATAAAAACGTTTCTTTTGGCTTGATTAGATGATTATATGCTATTCCGTTTCATTATGGGAGTGTATATAACCTATATTCAATACCTATGTGATTAAACTAGAGAAAATAGGCAACCAACTCCCATCTCACGGCTTGGATCGGCAACCAACTCCCATCTCTCTCTAATTTTTATTGTTTAGATTGGAGTTATTTTCTCACTCCCATATCTCTCTGATTTCTATTATATAGGTTACGGTTTTGTATTCTTTAGATCACTCTACAACATTGATTTGTTTTTTTTGTTGTTTTTGTTGTGCATCTTTTACAGGTAAATGTATCAAATGTCTAGCTCAAGTGTTAATTGCAGCAATCCTAATACACTCAAGTACAAATCCTTGAGGTGCAAATGTAATCGGAAAGCTGTGATTAGAATATCAGAGACTGATAATAATCCAAATAGGCTTTTTTACAGTTGCCCACAGATTAATGGTTGTAATTTTTTTGTTTGGTGTGATCCCATTGTTGCACCAACAACCGAGCTTGTGCCGAATCCCACCCCTGATTTACAAGAGTTGCAGGAGGAGGTGCGGGTGCTACGAGAGGAGATACGGGTTTTGCGAGAGGTGTTACGGGGGTTACAACAGGCGGTGCGAAGTGGAACAATTAGAATGGATGAAACGGAGAAGTTTGTTGCATCAATGAAGCTTGGAGTTTATTTTGTTCTAGTTTTCTTTGTTGGTGTAATTGTATCAGTTATGATTGGCAAATAAATGTGAAACTGATGTACTTTTTTTTTTTTTTTTTTTTTGATGAAAGTGAAACTGATGTACTTAAATCCCAGCATTAGTAATGAAAAATTGTACAACATCATTAGCAAATGATTCTACAATCATATTTAATCAACAAGATCTTCTAATTGGCTTTTTCCTCAAGTGATCATTATAGGACTTTATATTGAACTTCTTTCTCATCATTAAACAGAGCCAAGCAGCAGAACCACTATCACATACAATTTTAGATGAATTGCTGAAACCATCACACGGTGTATTCACAACTCAACTCCACCACCTCACTGCCCCTTACAAAACCATTTATGCAAGCTTTGGACAGCATTCCCTTGTATTAGTCTACTGTACCACAACATCTGGATATTTGGACAGCAATTCCCTTGTAAATAGGCTTTTAAAAATCTGAAAATTTGGACAGCATTTCCCCTTTAAATAGGCTATCTTAAACCTGAAAATTTGGACAACATTCCTAAATTATCCAAAAAAAAAGTCTATGCTTCCAAAAGTATTTGTCTACCATACTTCAACATCCAACATATCTAAAAAAAAAATTTGTTTGGATCATCCACATCCAACTTAACATCATGTCCAAAATAAAAGTCTACCACAAAATCCAACATATCCAAAAAAAAAAAAAAAAAAGTTTACAATCATCCACATCCAACTTAATATCATATCCAAATAAACATAAAAATCATCAAATTACAGCCTATGATTCTAATTTCTTCACTGCCTCTCCTCCCCTCTTTGAACTTATTTCTTCTTCATTTCTCTTGCTTTCCTTTTATCTTCCTTGGCTTTCCTTTGTGCTTCAATCTTGGCCTGCATATTGTCATAAGTGATGGTAGAAGAAGCTTGAGATCTGGTCAATCTTTGAGAGGTATTGACATCACATTTGCTCCCACTTCCCTTCTTTCCCTATACAAGCATGAATTCAATATTAGAATCCTTGTAATCATCACGATAACATAAAATAAGTATGAGTACTTAGGATACAATCTTATGATTGTACCTTTACTTCCTTCCCTTTAATTGGAGCTCTTTCGCATTTCCTTGAGTTGTGGCCTACCTCCTTGCAGTTGCTACATCTATAGACCACAAGTATTCCTAGCTAGACATCTATTGACCATGCATGGTGATATTATATACATTTCTATAGGAAAGCATTGTCAGTATGGCAGTTGCCGGTGCGATAATTGGTGCTGCAATTGGTGGATGGATGAACGATCGATATGGCCGCAGGATCTCAATCCTGGTTGCAGACTCTCTCTTCTTCAAAGGAGCTATTCCATAAATTAAGACGTTTGCTTAACTCACTCACCTGATTCTCAGTCAATCGTCAGTACGGAGCTCTTCAAATCGGCGTTCGATGCCAAGTACACTGTCCCATGTACTAATACGCCCCCGAGCCGGGTCAGTCAACCTAAAGAGAGTGTACAACGTGGGGAGAGATTAGTGCCTTAGGGCTAGAAGAGTTGGGCCCCATAAATTATCAAACAAGGCTAAAATAGGGGACCGGCACATACAGCAAGGCTATATCATGTGCCTGTCTATGTGCCTGTCCCTCTCGAACTTTCCCACCGACAGATCTAGGTTCTCAGGGACTGACACTTGCATGTGACTGTCCATGTGCCTGTCCCTCTCGGACCTCCCACCGCGAGATCTTTCTCGGGCGCACTTGCATGTGCTGTCCATGTGCCTGCCCTCTCGGACCTCCCCCGCTATTTTCTCGGGCGCACTGCATGTGCTGTCCATGTGCTCTCCTCTCGGACCTCCACGGGATCTTTCTCGGACGCACTTGCATGTGCTGTCCATGTGCCTGTCCCTCTCGGACTTCCCACCGCGAGATCTAGTTTCTCGGGATTGGCACTTGCATGTGCCTGTCCACGTGCGTCTTTTTGTTCATGCCATTCCGAGAATGGTTTTGCAGCCCCAAAGTCTTGGGCTAAAATGGGGTATTCTTAGGGGTTTTTAGGGGTCTCTTTGGCCATGAGAACAACTCCAACCAAGGTGCCATAGCACACACCCAACATGGGTTTGTAAACCCCATGATCGATTAGGTTTTTCTCCATTAAAATACATATGGAAAGAAAACTCGTGGGTTTGGGTATTGGGGTTTTGAAAGGGGCTTTAATCAATGTTATTTAACAACCCACAAACCACACCTCTATGGTCGATGTACCTATCCTCGACGACTTCTTTAGAGTCACGGTCAACAATCTTGTGGGATGGCTTGAGTATCATGGTCCACAGTTCACGAGCGTACTCCGCTCCCGGTTCTACATAAAAGGTTCAAACCAGACCAGTGGTCAGACCGAGTTTTAAACCGGGTTTTGGGCACGGATTTAACATCGTTGGTCGTATTTTTGTGGGTCTCGGTGTTGGTATGGCATCGATGACATCTCCATTATACATCTCAGAAGCTTCTCCTGCTAAAGTCCGAGGTGCCTTGGTTAGTACCAATGGTTTCCTTATAACAGGAGGCCGGTTTGTCTTACCGATCAACTTAGCATTCACCAAGGTAATTAAGCCATATCTGTAAAGTAGTAGTAATGATCTGGTCTTGTTTCTTTTGGTTTAGTGTTAATAGACAAGACAACTTTAATTAACCCATCAGATTTGATGTTTCAGGCTCCTGGGACATGGAGGTGGATGCTTGGAGTTGCAGGGTTACCAGCTATGTTTCAATTTGCACTAATGTGGTTTCTTCCAGAGTCACCACGCTGGCTTTATAGAAAGGTTCACACTTATTTTTATTCCCAGTTATTTTCGAGTTCTTCAAATGAGAACTTTTCAAACAATTTTTATATTGTTATATATCTAGATAAGTTGAAACTTGAGCTCCAATTATCTCGAGATGATTAAGAAAACCAATTTTTTGCTTCTTGTGTATTTATAATGTTATACAGGAAGGGAAGATGAAGCCAAAGCCTTACTCAAAAGAATCTACCCCGTGGATGAGGTGAAATGGAGATACAAGCTCGAAAGAGTCTATTGAGACAGAGATCAATTGCACTACTATAGGTGCAAATCTTACCTAACCGTGTGTAGGATCAATCTTTTGAATGAGCTTTTATCACATTTGATGTAGCACCACCCCTTCAATTTCGCAAAATGGGTTGTCCCCAAATATTAGGGTTTGTCAATTTGTTTATCGATGGGATTAGAGATAAAAATTAGGGTTTATCGATTGGGCTTACGTTTAGTTTAGCCGGATAGCATTTAAAAGAATATGGCCGGAGCTAACCGCTAACTTGTACGATGATGTTCTCTGCTTCCGCCGGAGAAAGAAGATAACGGATGTGTTCGAACAAAAAGAAGAAGAGATACGTTTTCTCTCTCTTTTCTCTCTATTTGTTTTCTCTTGTTATTAGGAGGGGGTATTATTGGAATATTATAAATATAAGGGCAGTTTGGGGTTTAAACGAATATAATTAGGGTGATGTCATCACTTAACAGCCCTTTTTAACGGCAAGGGTACGGTTGATAGAATCTTGGGAATGCAGGGGAGGGGAGAGTCATTTCTCAAAACCCAGGGGAGGGGTTTGTCATTAGACCATAATCGAGGGGAGGGGGGAGTAATTTACTCATAAAAATAACAGGTCTGGCCCGACCATCGAGGTCAAGGTTCAACCAGCATCCCACGTGTAGAGTGTGTAAGTTTGAAATTCCTAGGAACCGGGTCAGGGACGCTTCTTCCGATGTGAACAGGATAAGACCAGGACCGGATCGACTAATTATTTTAAGCCACGTCGTTAGTACCATCGAAAGACGGAAATAGATAATTCAATTTTTTTTAGGAAAAATTTTTCTTATAAGACATTAATTACTAGGTGAGGATTTATAACTTTTCTAATTCTTTGTCAAATATTCTCTCAACTTACACAATCGTGTGTGAAAATTTTTCTCTTATTTTTGAAAGGAAAAAAAAAGACATATAACGTGTAATCCACCCACCCCCTCCCATTTCGTTTGTCAGAGACGGAGGCCTGAATTATTGCTTGTAGAGAGTTTGGTTAGACCCAATAACCACATGCAAGCCGCCGCCTAGAGAACAAATGATACGCTACCGAATAAAAACGTGTTAGAAGTCCCGTCTTCCGAGTCGCAGCAGTCCGGAATCCCAAATCTAGAGGCCGCTAGTTGTTTTATTCTCTATCCAATCTGATCACGACTGAGGGGATAATGATGAATGAGAGGAAAGCAAGTTTACAACGGTAAGCAAATTCAGTTTCTTATAAGGAAATACTAGGTTTACCCTTGCGCGGTTTTCCCGCCAAACACCAACCCGGTTGTTATAAAAGGGGTGGGTCCCTGTTCAACAGTCATTCCAGAGGCTTGCAATTTACAAGTGAAAGTCGACGACGGTGTCAGGTTTTGGTTATTCTCAGTTCTTTCTTCCTCTGAAAGTCTCATCTCTGATTGCCATGAGACAAATTACCGGAGCCTATTGGTTGCATTTTGCCTCGTTAATGCTCACAGAAATCAACATTTTCAGTTAGATTCTTCTTTGAAGAGAATGACGGGCGGTTTCGTGACTCACTTGTCTCGTGCATCTGCAGATTTTGAATCTCCTAAGAATAACGAATATTGATGGAGCTTGGATCTGGGGATTTTGGGTATTCATCACTTCTATCAATTACTCTTTTCCCTTGGTTTCATTTTGTTTAGGGAGGTGAGGGATGGAGGTTTGTCTGATTGTTATTTTTGGAACGAAAATTGGCTGTTTAGGTGCGCACATTACAGGAGGAGATGTAAAATCAGAGCCCCTTGCTGCGATGAGATTTTCGATTGCAGGCATTGCCATAATGAAGCTAAGGTCTGGCCCACATGATTTTTCTTTTCTTTCTTGTTTCTTCCATTAAAAATTGTGTCTTACTGATGAATTTTGTTATTCATTTAAAGATTTACTGATGGGTGATCCTGAAACAGAACTCGATGGAAGTTGATAAACTCAATAGGCATGAAGTTCCTCGCCATGAATTGAGAAAGGTTAATTTTTCACTATTTTCTTTCTCAAATGTATTATGGCAGTTAATCATTTATTTCATTTTCTTACTAGTTTCTTCTTTTAAGTCATCAGAACATACTGGTTCTTTATGTTTTTCCCCCTCTCCCGAGTAAGAATACCTACTGGGTCATATCTTCCTCACGAATGAATTTGAGTATCTACATCTTGAAATTTTTTTTTTCCATGAGAGACGATTTATTATCCTTTATCCAACATTAATCTTTTTTCCCCTATTATCTTTGTTATTTTGGTGGTTGGAGTAATCGGGAGCATAGGGCTCAAAACAACCACTTTGTATTTTTCTTGGTTTGTACAAGTTCTTTGGTATCTAGGGATATCCTGTTAATCAGGTTGTCACCATTACACAGGTTTTGTTCCTTTTATAGGCTCTTAATTATTCATTAGATCACTGATGCACCATTGTTTCTTTGCCATTAAACTTTCAGGTCATCTGTTCACTGTGTGGCACAGAACAAGATGTAAGTTTAATTCAGGATACTAAATCAAAAGATAAAAATTGTGATTGGTGATAGATCTTCATTATATTTCTCTCTCAGATTCAACAAAATTGTACCAACTGTGGGGTTTGCATGGGCAAATACTTCTGTGCAAAATGCAAATTCTTTGATGACGATGTAAGTGAAAAAGAAGAAAACTTTATGTGAATTGACTCTCTTTCTCTCTCTTTTGGGTGGGAGGGGGGATAGAATGGACTCCTTTTGCACATCAAAATGGTTTCTTATTTAGCGAGCTGGTTCGAATGGCAGGTTTCAAAGAACCAATATCATTGTGATGAATGTGGAATTTGCAGGTTAATATCTACTTCCTAACATCTAAAAGAATTAAGAACCAATGCTTTCTTCAAATTCTAGTTTGCATCCTTTTGTTTCTGTTACAGAACTGGAGGGCAGGAGAACTTCTTCCACTGTAATAAATGCAGTAAGCTAAAATGATCCTTATTTTGATGCTAATTGGAGCTTTTCTCTCATTTTTTGTACATTATTTGATGTTGGGGATTTTGAAATTCCTGCTTCAGGATGCTGTTATTCAAGGTTATTGAAGGATTCACACCGTTGTGTGGAAGGAGCAATGCACCATAACTGCCCAGTCTGCTTTGAGGTGAAAATTGAAAAAAGATAACAGAAACTCTCTGTCAACCCTTTCCTTTAATACTTGTTGGTTGTCTTTGTTGTTTTGTAATTCTTATTCTGTAATTGCAAACTTGACGTTATCAAGAAAAAAGAAAGTGATTATCAGAGACCTGAGTTCTACCATCATTTCTATGTGCAGTATATATTCGATTCAACAAAAGAGATTACTGCATTAAAATGTGGACATACAATACATTTGGGTTGTGTGAATGAGATGATGCAACACCTCCAGTAAGTCAAGGAGACCTGGTGTTTTACCTCGTGTTCAAATGTGTGGGAAAAAAATTAATAGGTGCGGTTTTTCTTATTGATCTGATCATTTTGCAGGTTCGCATGCCCTGTTTGCTCAAAATCAGTTTGTGACATGTCAAGAGTGTGGGAGAAGCTTGATAAGGAGGTAAATCTATGATGTATCAATTTGAATTTGGAATTGCCTAAGCATGCAAACCATTCAAATTTTCTTCAATTTCTAACGAATCCTGAAAATCAATGTAGATTGCCTCTACGCCCATGCCTGAAATTTATCAAAACAAGATGGTAAGGGGACAATAATGCACAATAATTGTCTCTACATTGCTAACATATGGTAATAAGTTTCCAAACTTAAATTTTTGGATATCTTGTTGTGATTGATTAGGTGTGGATCCTGTGCAATGATTGTGGAACATCATCCCAGGTCTGTTTTCATATTGTGGCACACAAGTGCTTAAGCTGCAGGTCATACAATACTAGGCAGACCCAAGGAGCTCCTGCTTCATGCTCATCAGGGGTTTCAGAATTGGCGAGATGATGATTCGTTGATCCAAGATTTCGCTGTGCTGCTCCTGTTTTGAAGAACATTTACTTCTTGAATGGATGGGATGCCATTGACCGGTGAAATTTGATTTATAGAAAGAGAACATGAGAAGTTTTTATTTGTTCATCAATTGCCAGTTATTCCTTTGGTATGCCTGGAGCTGGTTTTCAAGAAATGGCTACTCCCCATCACTACCGAGCCACCCTGCCCGTTGGTAAACAACCATTTTCTCACTGTACGCCTTATGCTATTGCTCTGGAGCTATTGGATTGTATGAGATGAGCTGGCCATTTTCTGAAAGGCAGGCTCCAATCTAACAGGTGTAACTCAATTTGGTCAAATAACTAGAGCAAATACAAAGGCTCACCTGATTTGCCATTTTCTGAAAGGCAGCTCCTTTCTGTGTCATCCCCAAGAAAGCAGTGGTTGCCAGCAACATTTCTTCTCCTGAAAGGCAGTATCCATGTGCTCATACAAAGGCTAATCAAAAGGAAATTTTGGATACCTGCTGTCATATAAGGGGAAAACACTGCATGCATTATCTGATATAAGTTAATCAGAAGCTTTTATGGTACAGAGACGTGAACAGAATAGTCACTGATACCATGAAAATGTTGGTGGTGGTTGTGGGGCGATTGGAATGAAGAATTAGATAAGAAAACAGAGTAGCTACAGATGTCTTAGGGTTTGATGACCTCTGCTATCATCAACAATAATACTACTAAAAGCAAACTGCCTTATTTTTGTTGGAGGTAGGGGGTGGGTTGTTAAAGGAAGCAGAAGTATCGTTGACTCCTTGAATGGTGTCAGCAAGACTGTGTGGCTTGGTTCCCTTCTCTGATAGTGTGAGAGACTCGAACACTTCTAGTTCTGAACTAGTGTTCGAAATCATCTACGACATTGAAGTCTGTTTGTTGATGCAATCTACATTTATTTGAAGTCTCCTTCAATCCAAAGGTTCTTCTCTTTGAAGTCTTGTGCAACATTAAAAGTGTATTTTGCAGCTAGAGATCCAGCTTCCAGCAAGCTGCACCTCCCTATTTGATAAGCTTTGAATTACAAAGGCTTTCTGGATTCACCTCTCACAATTTAAGCTGCCACTGCCTAGTTGTCAGAACACAGATTCATCGAAATTAATCTAATTTCAACCACTAGGGGAGGGATCCATGATATCATAAACCCAGAATGATCATTTGAAGGAGAAGCAACAAAAATGTTCACGGGATTGTTGTGTGTGGCTTCAATATAAGGAGAGAAATGCGTAGTGGTCCAATCTCTTCGCTTTTAATATAAACTAGTAGAGGATGGAACTGGCTACAGGAACAGGAATTGACAATTATATTTTCTCAATCCCCAAATATGCCTAGAAACTCTGTTGAACTTGTAAGTACCAAATAAAAACAGAACGCTCCAAGTAAAAACATTGTTACTGCATGGTATAGATTGGAATGATAGACGCAAAACACTAACAAACATTTCTAGCTATTTAATAGCATACTAGATAGCAATGATCCGGCTACAATAGTAAATCTGTATATATCAAAGCAAATGTGGAATTCCAACTCCAGATATCAAAACTAAAAACTATAGGGAAAGGGATTTTAAGTACATTAGAGCTTTTGGTATAGTTCATATATTGTGTTTCGACACTAGAGGCAAAAAAAATGAGAGTGGAGTGCTTGGAAATAGGAGACATGATTCTACAATGATCATCATCATCTCCTTCTTTTTCTTCTACCCCTTGGTAGGAGTTGTATTAGGATTCTAAACTCTTTCTTGACATTTAGACTTTATCTTTGGTGATTATATGGCCTTCCACCCAGATCTTGAAAGAGAGAAAAATTTTACATGTTGCAATTGGAAGGTGTATACCCTTACATGAAGCAGAATGGTATCAAGAGTACTGCAGCTAAACAATTTAGTACCATAAACAAATAAATAGATAATTCTGATAAATTCTGCTACAATACCTCGTCTAGGTCTAAGCAGCATTAATGGATTTTTTTGTATATCCTTTGTCTGGTTAAAGGTTAAAACGAATCGGAGAACACATGCCCCTGCATTTCATATTTCATGGTTGAGCGGTTTGTCAGATCACCAATAGTCTTTGCAAGAACACATCCCTCCAGTGAAATGGTGAAAACGGTTACTATCTCTGAGTATTATCTCTCTTCCCACAATCTTTGAGATGAGCTTTATAGCCGAATGACAGTCAACACAAACTCGGAGATTTTTCACCATTCTAATAAGGGTCCCTTCAGGGCTGTTGATCAATCCAAAGGCAATTGCTAGTTTCTCACTATGGACATAAAGTGACTGCTCCTTCTCTTCCTCCTCTACGTCACAGAATACAGAGTCTACATCTGGGGTATAACCTTCGCATTCCAACTGCTTAGCCAACTCATCCAACTTTGCATAAATCCTATCACTTTGGGGGTGGGATTTATCTCCTGCAAAGAACTGATGGACAACATTGTTCGCTTCTATCCAACTTATCCCAGGTAATTTCTTCATCCCTGAAATTCCCATAATCTTTTTCACCATTTTCATGCCATCCAAGTCTCCCGTTCTAGCATAAGCGTTGGATAAATATACAAAGCCTCCAGAATGTTGGGGATCAAGCTCTAGAATCTGTCGAGCAGCATGTACACCCAGTTCATAGTTGCAATGAATCCTACATGCTCCAAGCAAAGCTCCCCAGACAACAACATCCGGCTTGATGGGCATCTCCATGATGAAGTGGTAAGCTTCATCAACATGGCCAGCCCGGCCTAGAAGATCAACCATACATGCATAGTGTTGGAGCTTAGGGACTAGAGAGTAAACCTGAGTCATGCAGTCAAAGTAATGCTTTCCCTCATCTACCAAACCCGCATGACAACAAGCACATAAGACTCCAACGAAGGTGATGTCATTGGGTATCAACCCTTGAAATCTCATATGTTCAAAGATCCTAATGGCCTCCAATCCCCGCCCGTTCATGGCCAACCCCACAATCACTGCACTGAAAGCAACCACATTCCTTTGAGGCATCCTCTCAAATACTTGAATAGCTTCATCAACCATACCACACTTTGAGTACATATCTATAAGAGCACTTCCCACAAACAAATCCAACAGATAACCATTATCCTCCAATAGAGAATGGACCCGCTTCCCAAGCCCAAGAGCACCCAGATTTGCACAAGCTGATAGAACACTCACCAATGTAATATCATTCGGCTTCAGCCCTGCAGCACCCATCTCCTCAAACATCGCCAATGTCTCACGGAAATACCCATTTTGTGCATAACCCGATATCACACTAGTCCAAGAAACCAAATTCTTCTCGGGCATCTCCTCAAAGAGATTTTTAGCAGAGCTCACATCTCCACACCTCGCCAAACTTGAAATCATGGAATTCCAAGAGACAACATTTTTAACAGGCATCTCCTCGAACACCTTGCGTGCGAACTCAATGTCATCGCACTTTGAGTAAGAATCAAGCAGGGTGGTTCCAACGTAAACATCATCGTAAGTTCCGAACTTTGTAACTTGAGCATGAATTTCTTGGATGGGTTTCACTAAGGAGAAGGCAGCGACACAGGCCTTCAGCAAAGGGGGGAAGGTAAAACGGTTGGGCCTCCTCGTGGGGTCGGTTCCGTCTCGCATTTGAAGGATATAGAAGGAAAGGGCATCGCTCTGGGATCCGGGTGTTTCGGAGAAGGCTTGGATCATGGCGTTGGACAAGTACGTGTTGGGGTTGTGCATCTGGGTGAAGATAGAGCGAGCATAATTGATGGCTTGAAAGCGTTGAGAGAGAGCAGTAACGAGAGCGGTAATCAAAAATTGGTCTTGGTGGAGGTCGAGTAGAACGAGGCGGCAGTGAATCTGCTTCAGGTGGTTGATGGTGGACGAGAGCTGCAGAAGAGAGTGAAGAGTCTTCTGGAGGTTCTGTGATTTTCCTACCTGCATCTAACTGCATTGGGTCGCTTCTGTTTTTCGGTGTCTCCAGGGTACGGATTGGTGTCGCTTGGCCGTTAACGGTGAACGACACCCCCGAACATATTAAAATGGGTATCAGTCGGTTCCGAAATTGATACAATATCAATCCGTTTTTTTTTATTTCTCTTTTTTTATAACAAAAAACAAATGTATAAATTAAGAAAGAGCGTGAGTCTGTTGTAACCAAGCAGGCTGGCTACAAACAGACTTTGTAACCAGACATTATATGCCCTTAAATGTAGTTGATTCCAATTTCAATAGATAGGTAAATAAAGTAATTTCATATTTTTTAAGTATAAGGTTGTTTAAATATATTAAATCCATTTAGTTAAAGGGAAGAATAGGAACTCCGTATACCTAGCCCCTAAATCCCAACTCAATATTGTTTGATCAAATAAACTTGCCCGAGCGATCCCTCCCCTTGGCCACCATGGATTCAGGTAAGAAGAATGGATTCTACCAAAAAAAAAAAAAAAAAAAAAAGGTAAGAAGAATTAGAAGAAACAACCCAAATTATCGTTTGTTTCGATCACTGACTACCATTTCTTTTCATTCTCTGTTCCACTTTTTTAGATCTTGTGGTCAAGTTTCTACCTTTGAAGGTCTTCAAATCTCACGTTTTTTTTTTTTTTAAAAAATTTATGTACGCCAATGAGGAGACTGAGTAGTAGCCTATTTTGCTAAAGTGAACAAACGTACAGTTGAGTTGCTAATGCAATGGAACCACCAGTGGACGTCTAAAATCCGAATCAGCAACAGCATTGGCCCTCAAGACAGAAAGAAAATGATGATACCTAGTTTGAGGGTCTCGAAGAAATCGGCAGAGAGGGCCGAGAATGGGAGAGACCATTGATCTACCGTAGTGGTTGCGTTGTTACTACCGGTGAACCACCACTACCACTGCTAATTATGTTGAAAGCATGAGCAGAAGAAACATTTAATACTAAAATCTTGAGGTTGCTCGCTGTTAATTATGTAGGCTAGGTGAAATTGAGTGCTCGCATACTCAGGAATCTGAATCTTTCTAAATGCGAAACCTATTGGAATTTATTTCTTTCTTTTTTTTTTCTGATTCTCTGGAGGTGCAGAAATTTTAAGCATGAAGAGAAAAGCAGATACATAAATGGGAAAGGGGGATTTCAGTCTATCGATTTCCCCATCTTTTTTTTTATGACATATCTGCTCTGCAAGTTTTTGCAAACTTATAGGAAAAATCCACGAATTCATCGGTTGTGGAAGCTGTCTAAGTTTGAAATGGAGAGTAACAGGAAAATTTCTCACTGATATCATTCCTTGGGTGCTTTCAACGGTTCCTTCTACAACAGACGCCGTCATGCGATCTCTCTTCAACACCACGGTTGTCAGGGAAAGGGGTAGTTGCAGATGGGGTTGGGGCGGGCAGCAAACAGAGGAGGGGGTGGGACCATGGAGGTAGGGGTTGGTGGAGTCAAGGAAAGGGTGGGAGACAGAGGAGGTGCTGTGTGGAGTTGTACATGGATGGGATGGGAAGAGGAAGCCAACGCCGGAGAGGGAGAGGAAGTTACAAGAAACTAGTAAGAATGATGAACCTGCATATTCCGGCTATTACTGGCGAGTCCAGCAAGTTACTTCCTTTCTATGTAGGGATGTAAATGGATAACCGAAATCCGAATCCGAATTCGCATCCGTATTCGTTTAGGGGCATCCGTATTCATTTAGAGATATCCGGAAAATAATCCGAATACTCCGATTAAAATCCGTCCGAAAAAAAATCCGAATACTTAATAATAAAAAATTAAGTAAATAATGATTTCAAGGGTTTTTGAAGATTAAATAAGTTCTAGAATATGATGAAAAGAGAATCATGATCTAAGAGATATGGATTGAGAGTGAATTGTATCCGCTAGGGGGAGGAAGGTCCGGGTTACACAAGGCAGAGATGTAAACGGATGGTCGAAAATCCGAATCCGATCCGCATCCGAATCCGTTTAGAGGTATCCGTATTCGACCAGGGAATATCCGACTCCGATCACATCCGATCCGTATCCGATCCGAATCCGATCCGTTTACATCCCTATTTCTATGCCATGTAGATGACAATAAAATTACCTTAATGCCCATATAATAGAAACTTTTAACATTTTTTTCCTACCATCTACCAAAAGAGAAATGACAATTTAATCCCTAATGTGACAAGATCAATAAATGTCTATTGATGGGCATAAAAGAGAGATTACATCTTATGTTGTAACCACTTGGTTACAAACAGCTTTTCCCTTATTATTTTACCAAAAAAAAAAGAAAAGAAAGAGCATTATTTACAATGTTTCCATTTAACACAAACTGTAACGTATTTGTTATGGTAAAGTGAATCAAAAAAGTTGGTGAGAGTCAGCAAGATAGGGTCCTGATGATATGATAGAGGAATTCCATTGAAGTATCCGAAATCTTCAAAAGTTGTGGAATTTAGTGCCAACGCCAGGGAAGTTTTGGAACAACTACAAGGTCAAGCAGTCCATTCAATCACCAAATCTCTCTCATCTTCATATTAAGATTCACAACATGGTCAAGACCCTTTAACAAACTTATAAGTTATAATCAGTTGCTCCGAAAAATGAACTATGTCCAAAAAAGCTGTAGCGACCAAAACAATATGTGTTGTATTATTATTTCTAAAAGTATTTTTAGAGTCAAAGTGAGTCAAAGTTTCAAAAGTGTCTTTTGTTCATTTCTTCCTTTTTAACTTCCCTCCAATTTTTGGTTTGAATTTGTTGTGCACTTTTGTGTGCAAGAGGCAATATGGAGTTCAAGAATAGTCCCACATTGGTTGTAGGAAAGTAACTTGAGTGGAATATATATATGGTCTGTTTCTTGAACCGTACACGCTTATTCGTATACGAATAGATATACCCCCTCTCTATACGTGAAAAAAATACGTACTGTCACACTTCCCTTGCAAGAGTTGCTCCCCTGTACGTAGGTCACCTGTATTCGTATGGGTATATCCCTTCATGAAAGGGTACTCCAACACTGAATTGTCTCTGCAACAGTTTGTTCCAGAGACCTATTTCTTACTATATTTTCTTTTAATTAATAGAGGGCTAGTATAGCCATTTGGTATCCTCAGTACTCGTATCAGGTTCTACAACCTATACGTTTAGGAGTTGTTTCATCTTGGAGGGCTAGGTGCAAGGTCAACCCCATTGCAGAAGTGGGGGCATCTAAAACCTTAAGGAGAGTATCTGTCAAATATGACTCAACTCAATTCGTTCGTGCTTGTTCCTCTCTGGTTCGTTTCTCTCTGCAATTGTTGTGCGATTACAGGTATTTATCTATCACTGTATATCTTATTAGTCTTACAGTCTTTGCCTTATATAACAATATGTCCTAATAGAATGTAAGAAGTGCACTGCACTCTATCTAGGACTGGGTTAGAAGTTCTTGTGCCAATCAAGTATAGGGTACTTTATTTTAGGTAATGATTTAAACACGTCAAAAATAGAATTTTTCAGATTAACTTGAATAGATACATCACTGGGAATAATTGGGGGATGGGGATGGATATTGAGATCACTCATCCATTGAGAAACATTTTTGAGGATGCAAGTCGGATTGGGTTTAACAACCCCATGATTTTTCTTGTTCCGGTGGTGCCAAATGAAGTAACAAGTAATAGCAAAAATAGAAAAAAATTATTTTAGAAGTGGTTTATCAAAACTATTTCTAGAAAGATAAGAAATGCACATCTGTTCCAAGGAAGGGTAGGAGAAGTATTCCGTTCTCAGTCACAAATGAACTGCAGCCCATATGCGCTTAATCCAGTCACATGATAATAAAAGATGTCAGATGGATTCAATACAATATCTACAAAAAAACACAATTGGGGTCGATCTGACTCCATTTTGAAAATGAAGTTTTAACTAGAATTCCTGCATTTAAGATACACCAAAAAAATACCTTAAATTTTGGATGCAAAGGAAAATTCCAAAAGAAATGCCTCAAAACTGAGTACTGAGAGTTTGTTGGATGTTTTGACGACAAAAATTTAACTGCTAATTTGATAGAAAATCTACCTCCTTAGTTAAAAAATCATATACATCTTTCATCATCACTAGAAGCATTAACATTATTAATTAAATAAGCATAAACCTATTATAGAGCAATGCTATGTTTCAATGATTATCAATCAGATAATTACAAACAAGAACCTTAGAGTTAAGGAGATCAGGAAAAATAGAAGAAAGATTAAATCCTGGAAGGTAAGAAATCCAAGGATCCATCTAGAAAAAAGAGATCCTACCATTACCGATATGTCGATGTACCAATGTCTTTAGAGTCAGTAAGACATCTCCTATACTGTTCCAAGACCAAGATCCTCTCTTAACCATAACCTCTTGGTCAAAAATAGATAAATTTGGGAAATACTTAGCTTTCAGAACTTTATCCCAAAGGTCATAATTGTTTGAAATAAATCTCCACCCAAATTTAAGAATTAAGGCTTTATTGTGAATTTTACCCTTTCTGATTCCCAAACCTCCATGGATAATGGGGGCAAATTTTATCCCATACCACTAAACATGCTTTCTTGGTAGATCCTGTGTTATCATTCCACAAATTGAGGCACATAGAGTCAATATTCTTGCAAATTTTGAGAGGAAATAAGAAACAAGACATCAAATAGGCCTCCGTATTGGCTAGTATCAGTCTGATATTGGTTGAATCAACCGAAAATTCAAAAAACAAAGCAACTTTTTGGTTGATACTAGCGAAACATATTGGTAAAAACCTACACATATAGGTAAATACCTAATTGATATGGATCAGTCAATACAGTAGAGATATGTTTTTTTAATAATAAAAAATGGTGTTTTGGACTAGAATTAGGTTGATACATATCGTTATTGGTGTTGATGGCCACTGATACCATCTGGCATCAACACCGTGAACTAAATCCATGATGTTGACTGGTTAAATGTGGTGTGAAAAAAATTATACACACCCCAGGTAGTAAATGTTTTCTCACATTTTCTTTCTCCTCTTTTACTTTGTGGGTCTTCTTATGAGATATTTTTTTTTGTTTGAGATGACAAATCATGTAGATCTCTCTTCCTAAAAAAATATGAAAAAGTACTTTTCTAACTACCAAAATTGGGAAGGGGTGGGGGGACTAGATTATATTAAGGCACCCAACGTTTAGGTTATTTATATGGAATTTTCTTATTAACACTCCTTAAGGTGTTCATAATTTGCATCCTTACTTTTTTTGCTTTATAACATATATATTTGTATTGAAGGAGGGTGATACTATCATTTCACATTTATATTCAAAAAATGTGCAAGACAATGACAAATTTTTTTTAATTGCCATTTTATAAGAGAACACTACCTGGGCATGTGCGTTATGCAGCCCTTGCACCCAGACACATGGGTGCATGAAATGACCAACATGCCTCTGAGAAATTCCATAGGAGCACGGCAATCATTTCGCGTGCCCTTATGTCTGAGTGCAGGGGCAGTGCACCGCATGCGCCTAGATAGCGTTCTTTCTCCTTTTATCCTTTTATAATAACTAACCATATGGCTCTTAAATTAGACTTGTGCAAAGCCTATGACAAAGTGGAATGGACCTTTCTTGAATCTATGCTTCTAAAAATAGGCTTTTCTAACAAATGGGTCCACTGGGTAATGCAATGTGTCACCACTGTCAATTATCGCATTAGAGTGAATGGGAGGATTATTGGCCATGTTAACCCTTCCAGAGGACTTAGGCAGGGATGTCCTCTCAGTCCCTATCTTTTTATTTTCTGCCAAGAAGCCTTATCTTGTTATTTGCTTCAAGCTGAGCTGAACCATCAAATCTCAGGAATTAGAACTAGTAGACATGGCCCGATTGTTTCCCATTTACTCTTTGCTGATGATTGTTTGTTATTTTCTAAAGCTGGCAGACATGAGAGTTCCCTCCTAATAAATCTGTTGAATGATTTCTGCAAGGTGTCGGGTCAAGAATTAAGTATTAATAAATCTAGTGTGCTTTTTAGCACAAATGTGACCCCTTCAGTTGAGCAGGAGGTAGCCTCCATTCTAGGTTTTAAAGTTGTGACCATTCATGGGAAATACTTGGGCCTGCCGACTAAATTTGGAAGATCTAAAAGGACTTGCTTTTCCAACCTCATTGAGTGAGTCCAATCTAAGCTTGTAGGGTGGAAAGAGAGCCTTTTGTTTGCTGCCGGTAAAGAAGTTCTTATAAAATCTGTGGCCACTAGCATTCCCCTTTACCCAATGTCCCTTTTTCTTCTACCCATTTCTATTTGTAATAAGTTGAACAAAATCATTAAACATTTTTGGTGGAAAGATAGAGCTGGGAAAGGGATCTTTTAGGTAAGTTGGGAAAACCTTTGCATAAGTAAGTCAAGTGGGGGATTGGGCTTTAGAGATTTTAGGAGTTTTAACTTGGCTTTATTGGCCCGTCAATGCTGGAGGATTCTATCAAATGAAGAGGTTCTTTGGGTTAAAGTTCTCAAGGGAAAATACTTCCCTAACTCATCTTTCTTGAATGCTTTGCCTCGTCAGAAATGTTCTTGGGCCTGGAGAAGCCTCCTTAGGGGTTGGACCCTCTTGTCTGAAGGTATCCGCAAAAAAATTGGAGATGGGAAATCTACCTCCATTCTCCTTGATGCTTAGGTTCCTTCCCTTCCTGGGGGAAGGATCAGAGGACCAGTACTAAATGGAAATATCAATTTTGTGGAGGACCTCATTCTTTAAACCTCTAAACAGTGGAATGTTCATCTGATTTGCTCATCTTTTGAGAATAGGGAAGCTCAAGCTATTCTACAAACCCCTATCCCTATATCTCCTTCAACGTACTCATGGTATTGGGGTCCTTCCTATTAGTGTATGAGCATTCCATTAACTACAAAGGTTTAGGGATTACCTGAACCGAATGGAATCGCAGCGGAAGGGACGATTGAAGGCGGCTTGCAGTTATGAGCACAACACGATCTCTACAGCCTTCTCCATAGAGAACTCCATGCCATAAAACCCTAGGAAACGCAGAACTTGAAAGAGAGGGAGAGATCTAATTGAAATTATTCTCCTAGGATTTATGCCTTATGTCTATATATAGGCTAAACCCTGGGATTGGCCAATCAGAGGAGGGATCGGTCACTTAAGTGATCGTCCCTCTCTCTCTCTCTCGTTTTTGGCTTTGCCGGCCTGTCCCATGTGGGCGGATCAGCTGGGCCTCAGGTCCATCACCGATTTACATCTCCCACTCGCCCACACAGGGCGCATATATTATGCATTCAAGTTTCTCTCATTCCGCATTATCCTCCATATAGGTAATGGGGCGTGCGACCTGTCGAGATGATACAAGGTAGAAGTACTATATCAAACTTCCATCTAGCCAACATAGTACATCACTCTCAAAAAGTCTCAAAGTACCCCAAACGATCCACTTACACCCGATCTAACACTCTCGACCCCTCATGATGAGCAGTGTTAATCCTTGGTATGCAATGTACTCATGACTACATCGATCACAAATACGACATGTCGCCCTGGCAATGAGTCACATAACAAAGGTGTAACATCCAATGGTTTTTCTTGAGCCCCTCATGTCAATCCAAATATCCCCAACAGCTTTTTCAATCGCTTTCCACTGGACCGTATCATCCATGGTCCTAAGGAGAACGTCAAAGTAGCGTCATTGGGTGTCTTTTTCATGATATCGTCTCAGGTAATAAGGGTATTGTGGGATTAATATAATCCAGATGGCTCACACAATGACGAAGCAGGGATCCATTCGATCACTCTCACAATCGGTCGATATAAGCACATGCAGTATGATGTGCATGCTATGGCTTAACTCCCACTAGGGTGGGCATGTCACTCGCAATAAATAAATGCCATACAGATCTTAGTCTAGTCGCTTCTCTAAGCGTCTAACCTGAGTCTCTAGCGCAGTCACCCTCATGGTTTCTGCCTAGAACCTCACATCTGGCTTCTAACAGGCTACTTGGAGGTGTGGTGTCTTCCAAGTTGGACCAAGTAAAGGTGTCATCTTAGCTCTAACTAAGGCGCCATAGAGCACACATGCTCATGGGCTCATCTCGCTCGCTACACCCCAGCGTTGAGGCGAATCACTAGTGTGAGTGGGTCGATACTAAGCCTGGTGACATCTTTACAAACAATGAATGTATACACACAAGATTACTCAAACAAATACATGCTCATCAATAAATGTAAGAGAAATACAGATAAATGTCTAAAGTGTTCTTAAAGCAAATACATATCAAATCCACCTGAGTCCCAAGTTCCTAACGTGAGCTAGGAAAACATCTCTGGCAATGGGCTTAGTTAATGGATCAGCCAACATATTGCCAGTGGAGATATGCTGCAGAACCACTTCACCTCGCTCTACCATGTCTCGAATGTAGTGATACCATATGCCAATGTGTTTGGCTCTGCCATGGAACTTGGGGTCCTTCGCAAATGCAAGCGCAGCCATGTTGTCATAGTGTATAAACACAGCGTCGTCTGAGTGAGCAAAAACGCTAAGTCTCTGCAAGAACCTCTTGACCCAAATGGCCTCCTATACTGTTGCCGAACATGCGACATACTCTAACTCCATCGAGGATAGGGCGATGCAGGTCTGTTTCTTGCTACTCCAAGTGATAGCCCCGCCTCCCAGGACAAACGCATACCCCGAAGTGGACTTGCGCTCATATCTATCACTAGCCCAATTAGCATCACTGTAGCCTCTCAGTCTCAAGTCTGAACCACTGAAGGTGAGCGAGAGGTCTGCAGTGCCACTTAAGTATCGAAGTATCCTCTTAATAGCCTGCCAGGGTTACTCTGGTAATGGCTCACCATGCCAACGGCAAAGCAAATATATGGACGTGTGCACATCATCACATACATCAGACTGACTACTGCCGCTGCATAGGGTATTTTGGACATTTGGTTTCTCTCTTCATCACTCTTAGGGCATTGGGCTAGGCTCAAAGTGTAAGCATTGTCCATTGGAGTGTCAATGGGTTTTGAGCTGCTCATATGGAACCGCTCCAGGACTTTCTTTATGTAAGTCTCTTGAGACAAACTAAGAAGTCTCCTAATGAGATCCCTCACAATCTTCATACCCAACACAAAGTTGGCCTCACCCATGTCCTTCATCTCAAAAGTAGAGGACAACCACTCTTTAGTGGCGCTAATCATTCCAATGTCATTCCCAGCCAATAGGATGTCGTCAACATACAATGATATGATAAGAAACCCTGTCGTGGACCGTTTAACATACACACAGTGGTCCTCTTCAATCATGTCAAAACCCGCAGTGGTAATGGCATGGTGAAATCTAATGTACCACTGCTTGGACGATTACTTAAGGCCATAGATGGAACGTTTGAGATGGCATACTTTACGCTCATGTCCCTTCTTCTCAAAGCCCACAAGCTGAGCCATAAAGATCTCCTCGTCCAGTTCTCCATTGAGAAAAGCAGTTTTAACATCCATTTGGTAGAGCTCTAAATCCAACTTTATGATAATGGCTAGAATGAGGCGTATTGAGGCCATTCTCTCCACAGGGGAGAACGTCTCATTATAGTCTATACCCTCCTTTTGGGTATATCCCTTCGCCATAAGACGTGCCTTATACTTGTCAATTGACCCATCTGCCTTTCGCTTGACCTTCAAGACCCACTTATTCCCGATGGCCTTGTACCCAGGTGGAAGATCAACTAACTCCCATACTTGGTTCTTACTCATAGAACTCAACTCATCTTCCATAGCAGCTTGCCACATTTCCTTAGCTGGAGAAGAGAGCGCCTCACTCACTGAAGCTGGCTCATCCTCATCCCTCGGGACACAGACGAGGGTAGCGTCCCCTTTAATCTCAAAATGATGTCGGAGAACGTGTCCACGTGCGCTCTTACGAGTATAGGGTTCTTGACCCGTGAGTTGTGCACTTTTATTAGGTAGTGCACTCCCACTGGGCTGATGATCACTCTCACCCTCTCTGACGATCTCATGATGAGTGTTTAATTCCTCACCCTCGCCAAGAGTAGGTGAGACGCTTTCATCAGTCTCTATCTCAAAGAGATCAAGGTCTCTGCATGCATCATTGATGCTAGGAAAATCGGTCTCAAGAAAATCCACATCACGGGACTCACTCTCTGTCATTCCTCCATCTTGATGTTCATCGTACACTACATAGCCTTTTGAGGTATCGGAATATCTTATAAAGATACTCTTTTTAGCTCTAGGGCCAAGTTTCTCAAACTTATGGGAGGTACTATGAACATATCCTGCACATCCCCATGGTCGCATATGCCCCAAAATGGGCTTTACGCCTTTCCACAATTCATAGGGAGTGGAGGGAACTGACTGTGATGGCACGCGGTTAAGGACGTAGGCAGCAATCAACATAGCATCCCCCCAGAAAGATATTGGGAGGCTGGCCTGCGCCATAATCGATCTAACCATATCTAAAAGCATCCTATTCCTCCTCTCTGCTACACCATTTTGCTGTGGAGTGTGGGGAATAGTCAGCTGCCTAGTGATTCCTTTTTTCTCACACATCTCTTTAAATTGATCAGACAAATACTCTCGTCCTCGATTAGTGCGCAGAGTTTTTAACCTCTTACCTTGCTGGTTCTCAACCTCTGCTATAAAGCGTTTGAAGCAATCTAGCACTTCGTAGCGGTGAGCGATCAGATACACATAACCATATCACGAATAATCATCGATAAAGGTGAGAAAATAGGAAGCACCATGACATGCCTTCACGTTCATAGGTTTGCAGATGTCCGAATGGACAAGCTCTAGGGTCTGGGTTGTCTGTTTAGCCTTTTCAAAAGGCTTTCGGTGGGCCTTACCCGCTAAACAGGCCTTACATGTCGATAGGTTGACTTTAGCGAGTGAGCTAAGAAGCCCTTCTCGAGCTAACCGTCCCATCCTATCTCGACCTATGTGTCCTAGTCTAGCATGCCAAGTAATTGAATCTAGACTAATATTAGAATCAACTACAAAAGTTGAAGAGGAAATAATAGGAATTATCAAATCTAATTTAATAAAACCATTCTCAAGCGTACAATGTCCAAAACTACTACCATCCAATCGTATCTTAAAAGAGTCACCAAAAAAAATAAAAGAATATCCTAAAGTCAATAATGCAATAACTGAAAGTAGATTATGCTGGATTTCTGGTGCATATAGCACATCATGAAGTAGCAAGATGCGCCCAGTGCCAAGGTGAGCTAGTAGGTACCAACTCCTCGAACTGCTTCACTTGTGCCATTCCCCATGTAGATACTTTGGGCGCCATCCAGAATCTTTCTATAATCTACGAACCCTCCTCGATCTCGCGCTATGTGTCTTGTTGCACCTGTATCCATAATCCAATCAGATTGGGTTTGGGCAACCAAAACATGTGTACATACAAAAGTACAAGGAGAGAGAGGCAGAAATGGTGCCTGCTTCGCTTCAGTGCAGTCACGAGCGAAGTGCCCCATCTTCTGGCAGTTATAGCACTTGACCTTGGTGATATCTTTTTTTCCACCTCGTTTGCCATGTCGGCGCTTGGTGGTCTTACGCCCAGTTGGCACAGCTTTTTGAGCTTGATCCTGATTCCCAGTGATCCTTTGTCTCTTGCGCTTAGACCCATTCTTGCGCTACCCCGCTTGGGCGACAAGGGCATATAATTGGATCGCCTCTAGGTACTCCACCTCTAGTTCCACATGAGCGGCAATGTCATTAAATGTCTTTATAGTGTCGTTAGGTGTCAGAACTATCTTCATCTGCCCCCAGGAATCAGGCAATGTCCTGATGACGGTCTGTACTTGCTGCTCATCAGTAAGGTGTACCCCAGCATCATCCAATTTTTGGATCATGTCTTTCACAATCCTGAGGTGTGGTGTTAACCATAGTGTGCTTGGGGTCCTTACGGTACATCTCAAACTTCAAGGTCATGGACCTAAGTCTAGTCGTGGATGTATTACCACAGTCGAGCCTTACCTAGTCCCACATGGACTTGCAGTCTCGCACTTCTCATACTGGCCGATAAGATCACCGTGTATCATGCTTAACATAAGAAAGCGTGCACTATGATCTCTCTTAAATCAATTATCGTAAGCCTCTTTTTTTTAACGGTGACGGGCGGTGGTACCCACTTCGGGTAGGACCATCTCAGTGGTCAGGAGGTCTATGTAATCTTGCTCATTAAGCAAGAACTTGGCCTTTCGGTGCCACATGTCATAGTTGGTGCCATCCAACTTGTTGCCTTGGTTAAGGTCGGCAATAACAGTCTTAGAAGTCATCACTACAATGTGCGAGCGAGGACATTTAGTATACATTCATACACAAATTTGTTCAAGAAACCCTAATTAAAATTAATGGTACCTTTCCCCACAATGTGTGGGTCTGAGGACGTATAACTTTAACTAATTTCGAACAAAAGTAGGAAAAAAAACAAGAATCCCCTAACCACAGTTTAATGCGCCATACACACGGGTGCGTAAGGGACTCACACAAGAGACCCAAATTTGGTACTCGAAGTGATATGCCAAGTCGGTACAAGGTTGTGATACGCAGTGCAATAGCTCCCATTACATGTCTTCTCAAAAAATATTAAAATTACAACTGGCTCTTTACATATAAGATCCTAGTACAAACTACCAGCGAGCACTGCACTTTGTATCACTTCCAGGCACTAACTCTAACGCACATCTATCCAAATAAACACATCACTTGACAAGTACCAAATCCATCCCATGAGAAATAAATAATAAAACACATGGTTGTATGGGATGGGGTGTTTGATAGCGATACCCTAATGGCAGAGTCAAACAGGGTTGTACCGCAATGGGGGGAATCATATGTTTCTTTATTAACAAAGTGGCCTTGGGCGATCTCCAATACACATGGGAAAAATATGGGACGATTTAGGACAACACCCTATCTCCCATTTTTCTCCCATGGATCTCACAAAATGATTTCTCACTAATGAGGGGTGCACATGACATAAATAAAATACCCCCCAAAAATGAGAAACCCTACAGGGGAGATCCCCAAAAAATTTGTTGAGGGCCACAAGAACAAATCACAAATACAAAACATGCTTAATAAAGAAACATACCACATGCATGTAGTTAAAACCATATCATATGCCAAGACCCCCATGTTATGCATATAATTATAAGCAAAATACAATCATATATGCAATTTCATTATAACTAAAAACAAAATCATGCATATATTTCCATTAATATGCATATATTCATATATGCAATATATTTCCAATTGAGAAAAAAATATATGCATTCGGTTATAACCAAAATAAACAAACCATATTCGATTAGAATATGCATTCGATTATAACCAAAATAAATAACAATCGAACCATATAATATTAGGTTTTTTTTTTTAATTCTTTTCCTTTTCCTCTTTCTTCTGCTTCCTTTTCTCTTCTTCTCTTTCTTCGGTTTCTGGTTCCATCATGCTGTTGCGTAGGCAGCAGCATCTTCTCCCTTTTTTTGTTTGCTTCCCTTTTTAAAAAAAAAAAAACTATGGGCTTTGGACTGTGGCAGGCCGTGCTTGGCGCTGCCGAGCATGGTTGCTGCCGTGTTTAGTGCTGCAGAGCATGGCTGCAGCCGCAGCTTGCACCCTTCTTCTTCTTTTTTTTAAACCTGCTGCAGCCATGCTTGGCGCTGCTGAGCATGGCTGCTGCCCCAGCCTGTTGCTGTCGCTGCCGCACGCGGCTTGCCCCTCCCCTTCTTTCCTTCGGCTTCCATTCTCTCCTACGATCACTTGCACACAGCCACATGCTGCTGTGCGCCAAAGGTCGCAGCCTCCATGTGATGAATCGAATGGGAAGAACAGTAAAGGAAGGGGGGAAAAAGAAAAAAAGAAGAAGAAAGAAAGAGATACGATTGCTATGTGCGAACCGCAAACCCTAATGGCTCTGATGCCACTATTAGTGTTTGAGCATTCCATTAACCACAAAGGTTTAGAGATTACCTGAACCAAATGGAATCGCAGCGGAAGGGACGATCGAAGGCGGCTTGCAGTTACGAGCACAACGCGATGTCTACAGGTTTCTCCACAGAGAACTCCACACCACAAAACCCTAGGCAGATTTGAAAACCCTAGGAAACGCAGAACTTGAAAGAGAGGGAGAGATCTAATTGAAATTATTCTCCTAAGGTTTATGCCTTATGTATAGACATAAGGCATAAACCCTGGGATTGGCCAATCAGAGGAGGGATTGGTCACTTGAGTGACCGTCCCTCTCTCTCTCTCGTTATTGGCTTGGTAGACCTGCCCCATGTGGGTGGACCAGCTGGGCCTCAGGCCCATCATCGATTTACACTTCCAAAACTGGTAAGTTTTCAATAAAGTCTGCATATTACTTAGCTTTGAAATCTAACGTTGTTAGAAAAAGATCTGACTGTGCTTCTGCATTGAACTCTTTGTTTTGGAAACAGCTTTGAAAATTAGACACTTTGCCAAAAATGAAACTCTTTTTATGAGATGTTGTGTTAATGCTTTAGCTGTAAATCGTTTACTTTTTATTAAATCCCTCACCCATAATGCTACATGCCCCATTTGTCAGTCGAATGAGGAATCCATTGTGCATGCATTATTTCGGTGTTCTTTTGCCTCTTCATGTTGGTTGGCTTCCCCTTTCCGTTTGGACACATCTTCCTTTCGAGGTAATGATTTTAAAGATTGGATTTGTTTCTTGCTTGATAAGTATAGGGATGTTCCTGACCAACGCGACTGTTATATCCAATGGTCATCTCTTCTATGGCAAATCTGGAAAACCCGAAGTAAGATAGTATTTAACTTTGAAAATCCGAACCTTGCTGCCACCATCAATGCTTTTAATCATTCTGTGGAAGAAGGTAGACTGGGTACAAGCTGATTTCATAATCCTCATTTGCCCGATAATAATCCTTCATACTGCTTGTCTTTTGATTTCAGACTGTATGTTTCTTCTCCAACTTTTGTACTGGCTTTCACTGATGGGGCATGGAACAACAAGTCAATGAAAGGTGGAAGGGGAGTAATTATGTTCGATGGAGTTAAGCGTTTCATTGTGGCTAAATGCAAGGCTGGTTCAAGTATCTCAGCAGCGTCTATGGAGGCAGAAAGTGTTCGTGATGCATTGTTGCTAGCTAACAGCCTGGGTTTTTCAAACCTGGTTTTATTCTCAGATTGCCAGGCCCTTGTCAGCTCTCTTAACGGGATCCCATCCTCCCTTGATTGGGCTGCACTCTTCATTGTGGAGGACATTTTATCTATTTCCTCAAGTTTTATAAACGTTGAATTTCGTTTTATCCCTAGATCTTTGAATAAGGAAGCTCACTTCCTTGCAACAGGAGCTTCTAAATTTGTTTTATCTAGAACCTGGTGGCTTAATCCACCTCATTTTCTTGTAAATATAATTTTTTTCAGCGGAAAATCCTCCTCTGCTGAATTTCTTTAATATAAGTTTAGTCTCTTGTCCAAAAAATTAACACATTTTATATAATAAAAATAATTTTGTTATTTCTGATGTCTATTGGAAAGATGATCAATGTCAATAATGACCGAATGACATAATAACAAGTCATTTTCAAATGAGCACTTTTCACATTCCCATTTTCTTTTCATAATCAGAACATTTCACTTCACCATTTTCTTTTGATAAACAAGACATTTCACTTCACCATTTTTTTTTATAATAAAATGCACTTAATTTAATTTTTTATTCCTCTTACTTTTTCTTTTCTCTTCAATCAATTTCTTGACAAACAAACACACTTGGGTAGTTGGGTATGGCACGTTTTTTAGTTTTTAAAATGCAATGGGTGGGAGTAAAAGCTCTTTACCCACCTCTATTTACTTATTGCACATTTACATAGTTGAGACACGTGTTCCAACAACATATACATAGTTGAGACAAGTGTTGCAACCAGCTTCACTCTTGAGAAAAAATCTCTTACCGTAATCCAGATGGCCTAACTCATATCAAATCAATTCCTCTCCTCTAAAAGTTCTTCCGCTAGTTATAGACTCCCCAATCATGGAAGGTTTCACGCAAGAATCAAGCATGGGATCGATCCCTGTCAATTGGTATTGGTCCCAAAAACCGATTGCCGGTGGGATTTGAGACGACACAACGATTGTTTTATGTGTCTATCTCTTTCTTTACATTTAAAAAATTTTGAATTTTGGTTTATAGCCTAAATAATTCTAAGGTTTTAGACCATAATAATGTCATATTCTTGATAATGGCCAATTCTGATTCAAATCGGGATTGTTCATCGATTTGATTTTTAATACCATGCATGCATGGATTTAGCTCTTCGACAATATTGTTGTTAATACCAATATATAGAATTGGTTTTTTTCGTTTCGATATTTTGTTCATTTCGATCTAAAAAATGTGTATTGTTTCATCGAAATTTCAATCATTTTGTTTCAATATTTCATTGATTTCGGCCGTTAAAACCGAAATAGCTAAGCGCAACCCCAAAAAAAAAAAACAATGTTTCGGCAAAATTTTGGTATTATGCTTCTCATTTTGATCAAATCGACGAAACAAAATGACTTTTCGAACCTTGAATACATAAAGACCGTATTGAATCGTATCAGGCATCGATTCCATATCAAAATAGTATTTTTCATTAAAAGTATCACATCCGTATTGACCAATTCGTATCGATCATCCATATTAGCCGATACTGATATGAGTCGATCAATACAACCCATCCAAGACCGATTCATAAAACCATGGTCCCATGTCTACAACAAAATTAAACTAGAAAGCTCCGTTCCAGTTAAACTTAGAAAGTGGGTTTAAAGATTTGTGGAAATATCAAGAGATGGTGGGGAACACAGTAAAATATAGATGGTGGCAACACCTACCTCTGCATAAATCATTGGTATAGAAGCTAGAGAGTTGGACGATTCGCCCACTCACCACCCATATCTAGGCTTTCTGATCTGACAATGATGGAAAGTGGCATCTCCACAATAAAATTTTCTAAGATTTTTATATACCCACTTATTATTAATCATCTTCCTCCTATATATAGTTTACTTCACCCTTTCTTCTCCTTCCACAATAAAATTTTCTAAGCAGAGAAGGCTTTACCTTTCCGATTCCGATCATGAAGAAGAAAAGCTTATTGCCCTTATTGCTCCTGCTACTTATAGTGTTGACAGCAAACTTGGGTTGCAGCAAAGGGAGGAAGCTCTTGGTTACAGTTCAGGAAAGCACCGGCGGCAGCGGCGGTGGTGGATCATCGACGTGGGAGGAACAGAGCAGGAAGCAACAAAAGGTTGGGAATGAAGGCGTGGACAAGACATCCTTGAACAACCACCACACAATTCCAAGAGAAGCTTACGACAATAACCAACCAGGAGCCCCAGATGTTCAGTTTCAACCTCAGGATGGAAGTGCCAGTGATGATAACCCTACTTAGCCCACCCCGAATCAGTTAAATTCGATGTGTGTTCTTTGTACATATAATAGTAGTTTTCCCCTGTAGTTTAAAGGGCATATATGAGAATATATAGGAGATTGAGCTCTTATCCAAGGAGGCAGGAGCTCAGTGTCCAGAGGGCATCCAGCCACTGGCTTGTGTCACACATCCCAATGATTGATTGGACACATGCAGAGATATTCACTGATATCAATAAAATCCTTCAATTAGTTACCAAAAAAAATAAAATAAAATCCTTCAATTCTCTATCCACAATTTTTTTTCCAGCCCTTTAATTCCTTGAAGTACCGAATACATATACAATATTTGATTGAATCAGGGTTTGAAATATGACAAGTGGCTAATCTAGACTATGTGTTATTTATCCAATTATCAAAAATACCCTTAAATTGTCTTTTCATTTCACCCTTTCACGAGGTTGTGATCTGGGTTTTAAAAAACAAAATCGGATCAAGCAAATTGGCTGATTCGAATTGGAATCAATCGATCCCAATTCAGATTCAAGTTGCATCGAATCAGCTTATCTGTACAAAAATTTTCTAGAGTTCCACTCCATCTTGAACAGTTAGCTTGGTTAGTTGGTGGCATGCTAGTTGAGTGCATTGGTCCCCAGGAGGTCAAGGGATCGACTTCAACTTCTCCTAGTTGCATATTTGGGCAAAAAATATGGCCCTTCTCTTGATAGTTGTAGATAGGGATGTAAACGGATCGAATTCAGCTCGGATAGTGCTATATCTGCATCCGCATCCGATTAGCTTTCGAACGGATTCGGACAGTACTAAACGGATACGGACACAAATATGGATCGGATATTTTATCCATTTACATGTAAATATAGCTTTTCGGATAGCTATAGCCTATTCGTATCCGCATCCATTTAGCTTTCGGATGGATTCGGATAGTGCTAAACGGATACGGACACGGATACGGAAACAAATTTCGGCTATTCATTTACATCCCTAGTTGTAGATTCTCCCCCCCCCCCCCTCCTCCTCCCTATTCAATTATGTCTTTTAGTACTAGATTGGAGGCAATGCACACGGGTACCTATTTGTGTAATTTTCTCTTTATGTGAAATGACTTTGCTGTCTTCTAAGGTGTTTTGTCGCACCTCATCGGTCACTCCTCTATGCAGCTTGCTCATAGAACTCTTTTAGGGATGTCAAACCTAGCCCGAACCGTATGAACCGAAACTAAAAGGAAACCTATTGGATCGGTTTCGGATAAGGGTTTTTCAACACCGAACACAAATCAGACCACTCTGAAAACTAAAACTGATAAGAAACCGAACCAACCTTAGAAATCATACCGAAACTAAACCCATATCCATATAACCTGATACCAGCGCAAAATTGATACAAAAAAAACCCTATTTTTTTCTATGTGGATATATTTAAGACCAAACCCAAATTGATAACGAATCAATATGAAACCAAAATTAAACCAAACCATACTGAACCGAATCAAAACCAGTGCAAGCTTATTGGATTGGTTTTGGACACTCATTTTCTGATTTTCACAACAAAATCGGTCCGAACCGTCGGATTGACACCCATCCTAATTTCCTATTTGGGTTCTCATCTCGAGGACAAAAGACAAATTTTCTACTCTAACTAAATGAAATGAGTAAATTACTATCCCCTCCCCTCGAGTATGCTTGAATGACAAACCCCTCCCCTGGGTATTGAGTAATGACTCTCCCCTCCCCTGCATTAACAAGATTCTATCAACCGTATCCATTCCGTCACAATAGCTGTTAAGTGTTATAAAAAGACTATATTGCCCCTCTAAGCCCCGTCTTCTTCTTCTTCCTCCTCCTCCTTCTGCAACTCCAAATCAAATCGAATCGAATTGAATTGAATATCGCTAGTACAAGCTGCAACGCATCTAGCTATTGCGATTTTAATCGCTCACCAGAAGAGATTCCAGGCCGCTTCTCATCCAATGATGCTTTGAGTTTACTGGGTCACGAATTTCGCCATTGTTTGCTTGTTCTCTGTTTCAGCCATCATTCGCCTGAGCACCCAGAACAAAGACTTCAATAGTGCAAGGAAAACAGAAAGAGGATGCCACGACTGTATAGCATAGACAATTAATTGCTAGAATTGCACACAAAACAACACAATAAAAACAGAGTTCTTTCAAAAGCAGTAAAAAATGCACATCTTAAAGAAACCTTAAACACACAAAACTAATGGGAGCAACAATGTCGTTGGGGTTCACCAGTATGAAGAAGAACCCAAAAAGTTGCTCAAAAGAGGTCTTGGTGTCTCACATGTCTCGGCAGCTAAAGAGGAGACATTCTTCATTGCTTCTCAATCTCTGTACCACCGTAGATGTGTAAACCCTGATTCTCCTTAACTGAACAGAACAGAATAAATTTCAGTGGGGAAGAAATGTAAACATTAAAAAACCAAGAGAGAGGGCTTCATCAAGGGAAAGCTAGAGAGAGAGAGAGAGAGAGTGGGTTTCATGAACAACCTAGATGGAGGTTGCTTGTTCTCAATAGCCATACTGATTCATCTGAAATTTTAACCTAAACCATGAAACACATACTAGGAATTTAATTCAAAGTGATTCAAAACACATCCAATTGGAATTTTCCCTCTTCTTCACATCTCTCTCTCTCTATCTCTCCCTGTTTTAACCATATACAAGGTATGGAAGAAGGCGGTGGAGGGATTCAAACCTAATCCGTTTCTTGCATCTATACTGAACTGTGTAATGTGGATCTTCTATGGTCTTCCCTTTCTGCATCCCCATAGCTTTCTCATCATCACCATCAATGGCGTTAGTCTCGTTTTGGACCTCGTGAGGGCGGCGGTAGTGGTGACCGTGGCTACGGAAGTGGTGGCAGCGATGGTGGCTAAGTTTTTAGGGTTTTGATATGGTTAAAGGTATTATTGGAATATCACAAACACAAGGGCATTTTGGGATTTAAAAGAAAATATTTTGGGTGATGTCATCACTTAACAGCCATTTTTGACGGCATGGGTACGGTTGATAGAATCTTGTTAATGCAGGGGAGGGAAGAGTCATTACTCAATATCCAGGGGAGGGGTTTGTCATTTGAGTATAATCGAGGGGAGGGGGGAATAATTTACTCAAATAAGAATTAAGAACAAGAGCCAAAAAGAAGGCTAATTAGTTTAGTTGTTAAACCTTATAAGGTTACTTGTTCTCCAAGTAGTTCTCTCTCAAGAATAAATTACATGGATCTCTTCTGTACTAAGTATTAATTAATTATATTGACCTCCCTTGTGTTTTTGACAATTACTCCCATACCCCCAAAACTAAAGGTGTTAATAAAAACATGCTTTGACAAAATTACCTTTCTATTTGAGAGTTAGGTTCATATTCATGTAGGTGAGCGCGTTACCTACGAGAATGTGTCACATCTGTTCAGATGAAATCCACCCTATGGGGGTTGAGAGTCAGGTTCACAAGTAAACAATTCAAACCGAGGTAAAGAGGGGAGGGAGTTAAGAAGGAAAAGACAGAGTACTGCAACCTCCGGTCTTCTTTAAATCCATCACTGGCAATTGATAGAGGCTACGACGACCTGCTGTAGCTGTTATACAAGGGACTGTTACTCCTCTTGTCGTCCGGCTGCTCATTCCAACAAAATAGACCTTTGCGTCCTATTGTTGGTGACCTGCTACTCATTCCAGCGAGCTCCAACTCGTCTAGGCGACGTTCTACTCTTCCTTGTACTAAGTAGTAAGGGTAAATTACACTGCTACTCCTCTTCGTTTATGTGAAATTAGGTTACATTCTCTCTTTCTGTTCTTCCTTCTCTTAATTAGTTTTGAAATTGGGGTTTATCCCAATTTAGAGCAAAATCCATGTTTCAATTGTGATAGATTAAGAAAACAGTAGTATGATTTCCATCTATTAAATATTAAGCTCCAACATTGATTTCCATCTATTAGATAAAGAAATATGCAATTCCCTTGCATATTCAACTCAATAGTATGAGTTCCATCTGTTAAGTTCCAACTTTGATTCATTTTGCAATAATTCCATGTAAAAAAATAAGAGCAACAATTTGAGTAACCTAGCATTTTGCTCTACTTGTACTGATTGTGTTCTAAGGGTCGATTCAATCATTTTCAAGTATGAAGGCCGTGCCTCCATACACCACTACCCTTATTATAATGCACACGACTCTGATTCTTTTGAATTATGCAGGTAAGATCGATGTCAACTTCTACTGTAAATGAGAGCAACTCGTACAAAAAAAAAGGGTAATTTACACATACCATCTCTGAGGTTTAGCGAAAGTATGATTTTACCTCCAGTTTTGGATAATTCTGCATACCCCCCCTAAGGTTTACAAACGTTAACAAATACACCCATTCTGTCAATTCATGACTAACAACGTTAAAAATATGATGTGAACTGACAGAATTGCCCTCGCAAAGAAAAAAATGGATAAATTATACGTCACCCCTGATTTTAAAATGAAACTCAATCACCCCTGGTTTTTGAAAATATTCAAATCAACCCTTGTATTAGATCCCAATATGATAAATTACTCCCTATCATTAGTTTTATGTTGTTAAGTGATGATGTCAGCCAGTTAAATAAATTTAAATCCCTAAACTACCCTTGACATCCAAACATAGATTTTTAAGGGTAGTATTGTAAATTTAATTCCAATGTTTTAGTACAAGGGTAAAATAGTCCTTTCACACCAATAACTAACAGCAGACTAACATTGTTACTGTAGAGGGGGACAGATGAGTATTTTCAAAAACCAGGGGGTGATTTGAGTTTCGTTTGAAAACTTGGGGGTGACGTGTAATTCCTAATCCTCCATCTTTCTACAGTAACGGTGTTAGTCTGCTGTTAGTTATTGGTGTGAAAGGACTATTGTAGCCTTATACTAAAATATTAGAATTAAATTTACAATACTACGCTTTCTTCATCTTCAACATTGGTCAAGGGTAGTTTAAGGATTTAAATTTATTTAACTGGCTAACATCATCACTTAACAGCATAAAACAAACGGTAGGGACTAATTTGTCATATTAGGGTTTAAACCAGGGGTGATCTGAGTTTCGTTTGAAAACCAGGGGGTGACGTGTAATTTACCCTTTTATTTATTTTTTATATCAGGGCTTTCAAAAGGTCAAATTGTTTCCACAAGAACAGTCATCAAGCTCATTGCTACACATCAAATTATCCATTCGTGGTGATATTTGCATCCATACAGATTATTCTGTCTCAGATACCCAATTTCCATAAGCTCTCATGGCTCTCGATTGTCGTTGCAATCATGTCTTTCGCCTATTCTTCAATTGGAGTGGTTCTCTCCATAGCAAAAGTTGCAGGTAAGCAGTTTCCAACACTGACAGTACTGTTTCTGATTATGAGAAAGAAACACAAAGAAAGATGTGGTCAGAAGTTTCTTTGTGTGGTTTCCATTCACTTTATCATGATCAAGAAATCTGTGCAGGATATCTTATTAGACCTAAAATTTGCTAGAGGTGAACTCCAAATTCCTCCTCTGAAAATCTATGATTACAGCGATTTGATCCTGAGAAATCTCGTCGCGTTAGAGCAGTGTTGCCCTGAGTACACAAAGCAAATCTCGTCTTATGCTCTTCTTATGGATAACCTAATTCGGTCCAACAAGGATGCGAGACTTCTTCAGCAGAGAGGAATCGTTGTAAACCGTTTGGATTCCGATGAAGAGGTAACCCCTCTCTTCAATAACCTCTGCATGGAGATTGAAGTGGAGGAATCCTACTATGTGGGTCTCTGCCAACATGTGAATTTGTATTGCAGTAGCAATTAGCATGGATAATGGTCGAAGCTGAGGAGTAAGCTTCACCCATAGAAAGTGATAAATGGAAACGATTAGGTTTTAGAAGAAGAAGGAGAAGAGGTAGTGAAGGGGTGACGATGGTTTCATATTTGGGAAGATGAGGGCAATTTGGTCAATTTTCCTCTTAATTTTAACACTATTAGTCATGAATTGACAAAATGGGTGTCTTTGTTAACGTTTGTAAACCTCAGGGAGGTACTTAGAATTATTCAAAACTGGGGGGTAAAATTATATTTTCGTTAAACCTCTGGGGTGATAAATTCCCCAATAAATGAGAGCAACTCAAAGTACTTAAGTTTTTAAACATTAGATGTCATTGTGGAAAAAGAACTGCAGTGAGAATCTTAGAGTTAGATCAGAACAAGAACTGCAGTGAGAATCTTAGAGTTAGATCAGAACAAGAACAAGCTTTACTACTAGTGACAAGACAACATATGAAAATTCTTCTCATGGTTTGACCACGGATGTACCAAGATTTGTGAGTAAAATTAGTCCAAAATTGCAACAGTTGAGAAAAGATCTCCAATGTCTAAAGAGTAGAGTGAAGTATGTGGATAAGTTTGTTGAAGCAATGAAGATAGAAGGTCAAATAATGTTAGCTTTATTTCCCATGATCTTTGTTGTTATTGTTGTAAAGATTTTAAATAGGGAAGCTGGGAAGTTTGATAGACTTTTATTTTTTTCATTCTTTTTGGTTTCTTGTATGTAAGAACCTTACTAATTAATGAAATGGTTCTATTATTTGCTTAGTTTACTTGACTCATATCCCTTTATAGAAGATGTTACGCTGGATTTTCTGGAGGTTGAAAGAAAGAAAAAATAGATTTAGTTTGGGAATGAATTGTGAGATCCCCTGAATGGTGGTACAAAAGCATAGCCAATGTAGGGGTCATCATTTTCAAGTGCCCGAACAGCACCCTGAAATATCAAAATCATTATAATACAAGTAAAATGACCAAGTATATCACAAGTTCAAACATTTCATTCCATCGTTTTCATTAGTCATAAAGTGAATCCCCAAAGAGCTAGTAACAAATACCAAACTGTGGTTACTCACCAAGGACATAAACCTTCTTGTTATGCACATCATGTACTAAGATGAGATCATTCACCAAGTACACGAACCTTGCTGTTATTCAGTGGCAGTAGATATATTTGTATGGGAAAACTTATCATATTTCAGCATGAACCTGTTGGTATCAGTCAAATACCAAGTTGTGATCATTAACTAAGGACATGAACCCTACTGTTGCATACTAGCAATAGATACATTTCAAACCACTGACATGATGAATAAGGTACCTGTTGGAATGGTGACTCATAATTCAACATTCACATTTTAATCTAATAACATTATAAATAAACAATTATAAAAATACAAGACCACCATGATCAATATTTCATTATAATGGAATTCATAAAAATTAAGATAAAAGAGTCATACTTCAGCAATTAAATCTGCCAAAGTTATCACCATTCTCATTTCAAGCCAAATGTATATTATCAAACCCATATAAGTAAAACCCATACAAGTCATACCTAAAGACATCACTGTTGGTGGCAATGGAAACAGTATGATATTAGATACATAACAAAAATTACGATAACAGGGTTTCGATGAACATATGTGATAATGAATCAATACTAGGATAGATATGTTATCTAGAACGTACTAGAGGCACGTTCCTCCAAAGGAATGTAGCATAAGAACACGAATATCGATTAATTGCACCAACTCCAATGGCAGAAACTGTTGCTTGAGAAAGAAGAAGACTATCTTTTCTCTCTTTATCATCTATAAGAGAATATTGTGTTGACGAAAATCGTAATGCAATTTATGGTTTGGGTCAAGCTTCTCTTAAAAAGAAAAAACCTACTTAGGAGATCACAATCTACCGGTTAAGATTGTGCCATGTGATGTGATCCTAAAGGGTAGCCTTTAAGTTATTCTTAATTGCACAAAAGGACATCTCTACAAAAGGTGTACCTGAAAACCCCTTGTGGTAGATACACTTTCTTCCCCATACTACCAACATCCACAATGCACCCTCACAAGTTTGGAATCAAATGATCTGCCAAAATTGCAAGTGCACTGTATAATAAACCGTCAATGTTAGGACCAATGATCAACCAAAATTATTTGAAACTCCTGTCAAATAATAACATTAAACAAATATTACCAAGGCCTCATATTCTAATCGATCAGTATCCAAATGACTCACATACTCAGGTGTTCACCTCATCAAAGTGTAAAAACCTTAACGAGTGTCCAGTATGTAGTCAGACATGTCTGTAGATAACAACCATTAGATCACCATAATTGCATGAAATATAAAACACAACAGTAAATGCCTTTCAAGTACGGAAAAAAGTAAGTACCAAAAATTCTCCTTACAAATACAATGACGGTAAACCAAATCGAAAATTCCATTGGATCGATGTTCAACACAATTAAGTGTTCACATTTATACTTCCATATTAATCTCTACTAGGAAAATATACAATGTGGCAACCTAGAACAGAGTGCTCAAATCTATTCATATTGTGAACGAGTAACAGTAAAAATGTGTAATTGAACATTATCAAAATAATCACAACAAACATATATGAATATAAAAATATATTAATTAATTTAATCAAATAAAGTTGGGTTTGATGGATACATACATCAAATGTAATTAATCCAACAATCACCACATAAGTGGATTTTCAGTTAACAGTCCAAGAATTATGTTGATTGGAGTTTTCACTCCGATCACTACTAGAGTAATAATACTACAATAATATATTTTCCTATGATAGTTTTACATTTCAAACAAAGCAATGGTAATGATATTTGTTGTGTCAGGAAATCGTCAGCGGTCCCTTCGAGTGTCGTAACCTACAAAAGGACCAGGGTGATAAAGGAGAACCGGTGTGGTTCCAACCTGGGACTCTCCGATGCCTAAGTTAGATCTCTCTGAGCAAATAGATGAATAGTAGAATTCAAGATGGGTTTATGGGGTAGAGTACCTTCCTTTTTATAGTAGAGTATGGCGGTGTGGAGAGTCTCAGTCGGTGATGAGTAATCTTCGTGATTGATAAAGTCCCCGGATAGTAGGGCTCTTTCTTGGCTGGTTGCTTCTCCTCTGGTGACAGTGACCCAGTTGGGTTGTTGTTCTTAGCAGATAGATGTTGATACGTTATCAGATATGGTGCGTAGTGTTTATGTCAATCTGGGACTGTATAGTTGATAGGCGGTGTTCTAGAGTCCTTGAGGAGGTGTACGTCCAGTTGACGATGACAGTGACGATGGTGTTGGTCTCCAATTAGGATCCACATCCGTGCTTGTATCCACGTGTGTCTGAGGTCCACGTCTGCGTGTGCATGGAAGTTCGCACCCCAAGGGGTTGGTGCCCAAGGGAGGCCGTACCCCAAGGGGTTGACGCCCAAGGGAAGCGTACCCCAAGGGGTTGGCGACCAAGGGTGTGGGTGGTCCGCTCCCGTGCTAGTTCCTCCTTTGGTCCCGTTACGGTCCACCTCCTTGGACCAGACACATGGCAGCCTCCAATTGGTCTTCATGAATCTGGGTTTATCATTTGCGCCCCACTCTCTTGGGTCAGAGTGTCCAAGAGAGTAGATTCTGCATTCTCAGGGGATTTGTTGCAAATTTCCGCTCATTGGAGGGTACGCCTGTGAATCACTTGGTGAAGTGGGAGAGGTTGTGGGTTCAAGCCTCTCCTCTTGCACCCTTTCTTTTTACTTTTCTTTGTGTAGATATATCTTCTCCATCTCTCTCTTCCTTTTTCACTTTTTCATTCTTTCACTTTTTTGCTCTTCTCTCTCTTACTCTTCTACTTTTCTCCTTTTCACTTTTTGCTCTTCTCTCTCTTACTTTTCTACTTTTCTCTCTACTTCCTTGCATGCATTTGGCATTTGCCTTTTTGGCGCCCACCATGTGTTTGTCTTTAGGAAACATAGAGCAGTCTCAACATCCCACATTGGATTTTGGTGTTGGCCCTTTGGTTGGCTTGCTAGTTAGCATAGTGCTTACCCTTGGTGTGCTTGGTGCCTTGTGCTACACTAGGGGTCTCGATCTGTGCCCTACCATCTTGGTCCACGCGTGCCTGGTGCACTCCTGTGAGGGTCCACACCCCAAGGGGTTCGCTCCCGTGGCTTCGCGTTCATGCCTGTCCTCCTCGGTTCGTGCCTCTGCACCTAGTCCGCACCTGGTACCTTAGTCCGCGACCCTGTACCTTGGTCGGTGCCCCTGTACCTTGGTCTGCACCCCTGTACCCTGGTCCGTGCCTAGTACCCTGTCCGTGCCTGGGGCCTTCGGTCCACACCCGATACGTGTTGTTTTGTTCTTCTTCTTTTTTCTCTTCTCCTTCTCTTCTTTTTTTTGGGTATCTTCCTTACGTACTTGCCTGTCTATGGTTGCAGGTTGACGGTCTCATTCTCGTGTCGATTGCTTGACTAACCTTGAGAGGACACCATTTCAAGTAAGCAGTCCACTTTACATTCATGTCTTCATCCAGTGATTCTGACCTTACCACAGTTGTGGTTGGGTCTTCTGGGGAGCCTTCCTCTGGTCGTCCTCTCCTGCGGACTCCCCCCTCCCATCGCCTTCCCCTCCCACTAGTGGTAAGGAGGGGGGGTGCTTCCGTTGGCGCCGATCCTAGCGGAGGTCCTAGTGCTTCTGGGGGTGGCGACGCCAGTTGCTGACCCTCCGAACAAGTTATCTTTGATTTCTAGTGTTATTACTACCTTAGATTTGGTTTCACTTCACCGAGAGTTCCATATTCCTCCCGAGGTAGTGCTTTGTGCTCCTGGTCCTCACGACCGTGCTTTCTCTCATCGAGCGGATGAGGTTTGCCTCTACTGTATCTTTTTCTCCCATGGTCTTCGTTTCCCCATTTCCCATTTTGTTGATGTGTATGGTATATCTTTAGTAGTTATTTGATCCTTATTGCTTCAATGGTTCCCGGACCTTGGTACTCCGGGTGGTCTATGGACCTTGGTGGTCTACGGACCTTGGTGGCATTGACCCTTGGTGGTCGACGGACCTTGGTGGCATTGAGCCTTGGTGGTCTACGGACCTTGGTGGCATTACGCCTTGGTGGTCTACGGACCTTGGTGGCATTGAGCCTTGGTGGTCTACGGACCTTGGTGGCATTGAGCCTTGGGGGTCTATGGACCTTGGTGGCCTTACGCCTTAGTGGTCTACGGACCTTGGTGTGGTGGAAGTGATTCGATTGAGTAGTAGAAGTAGACGAGTATACCCGAAATCAAATATTTACTTCAAATAAAATTTTAAATTATCCTTGAAAACTATAATGCATCTACTGCTAACATCTGACTACGTTACTGCTACTGCTGTTACTGGTACTACTGGTGGTACTGTTGCTACTACTCTTACTGGTAGTACTTCTTCAGGTGTTCTGAGTTCTAGGTATGGTCTACCTTCTTGCCCCCGGGAGTTTTCAAGCGACAAGTCCCGGGACGTCTCTGCTTGGAAACTATGTACGGTCCTTCCCAATTGGTTGACAACTTTCCTTCCTTTCGTGGCTACGATGCACTTGCCCACCTTAGGACTAGGTCCCCCTGGTGGAACAGTCTTTCTCTTACTCTGGAATTGTAGTACTTGGCTGTTCGTTGTTGATATGCCACATTTTTCAGTAATGCCTTCTCTCGTACCTCATCCAGGAAGTCCAGGTTTGCTCGTAGTCCGTCGGTGTAGGTGCGTTCATTGAAGTGCAGTACTCTGTGGGATATGGCGAGGACCTCTACCGATGCCAGTGCCTCTGTGCCACATGCTAGGCGGAATGGGCTTTCCCCTGTGGGCATCCTTACTGTGGTTTGGTATGCCCACAAAACACTTAGTAGTTCCTCGACCCACTTCCCTTTGGCTCCTTCTAGCCTTTTCTTGATTCCATCTAGCAATGTTCTGTTTGTCACCTCCACCTAACCATTGGCTTGTGGGTAGGCTACCGATACAGGCCGATAGTCAATGTTGTAGCTCTGACAGAAGGCTCTGAATTTGGGGTTGTTGAACTGCTTCCCATTGTCTGACACTAGTATCCTTGGTACCCTGAACCTGTAGATGACATCGTCTCGAACAAACTGCTCCATTTCATTTTCTGTCATTTTGGCCAATGGCTTTGCCTCGACCCATTTGGTGAAATAGTCTATGGTGACCACCAAGTACTTGCGGTTCCCTGATGTTGCTATGAAGTCGCCTAAGATGTCCACCCCCCACATGGCAAAGCGAATGGGGTTGAGGATCGATGTCAGTTTGGTGGCGGGTGGATGGGGTACTGGGGTGAACAATTGGCATTGCTCACAAGCCTTGATGTACTGTATTGCTTCCTCTTGCATTCGTGGCCAGTAGAGCCCCTGGCGGAGGATTTTGTAGGCTAGAGCTCTTCCTCCCATGTGGCTTCCTCATATCCCCTCATGGACCTCTACCAAGACATACTAGGCTCCCTTGCGTCCTAGGCACCGAAGCAGTGGTGCTGTGACCCCCCTCTTATATAGTACTCCGCCTAGGACGGTGTACGTTATAACTCTCATCCTTATCTTCCGGTAAGACGTTGTTCTGTAGGTAGTTGAGTATAGGGTCCATCCAACTAGGCCCCTCCTCAATCTCATTGACCTGCTTCTCCTGATATGTTGGTTTATGTAGTATTTCAATGTACACTGCACTGGCCAGGTTTCTGAGTTTGTCATTGGCTAGCCTGGATAGGGCGTTGGTGGTGGCATTCTCGATCCTGGGAACATGAACCATCTCGAACTTCACAAACTCCCTGATCAATTCTCGAGCACGTGCTAGACATGACACCATTCACTCTGCCTTTGCCTCATACTCTCTGTTCACCTGGTTCACTATAAGCTGGGAGTCACTCCGGATGGATAGATGTGTGATTTGAATGGCCTTGGCTACCTGGAGTCCAGCGAGTAATGCTTTATACTCTGCTTCATTATTGGATGCTGGGAAGGTGAATCGAAGAGTATACTGGATTCGAAATCCTTCGGAGAGCATTCTGCGGCATTACTCGAACCATCCACGTACATCTCCCACGATCCTCGATCATGCTCCTCTGGTTCTTCTACTTCTGGCTCGATCTCGGATAGAGTGCATTCAGCGATGAAGTCCGCCAAAGCTTGGCCTTTGATGGCCGTCCTGGGTTGGAACCTGATGTCATGTTCACTCAACTTGACTGCCTAGGCGATCAACCTTTCAGAGGCATCTGGCTTGTGTAGCACCTTCTTCAATGGTAGGTTGGTGAGTACTATGATGGTATGGGCCTGGAAGTAGGGTCGTAGCTTTCTGGTCGCTATCACTAGTGCATAAGCTACCTTCTCGATCTTTGTGTACCTGGTCTCCGTGTCAATCAAGACATGACTGATATAGTAGATGGGCCTCTGTACCTTTGCTTCCTCCTTCAACAGTACTGCGCTTACTGCGACTGGGGTCGCAACCAGGTAGATCTGCAACTCTTCATTGGGTTCTGGTCTTCCGAGCAATGGTGGGTTCTCTAGGTACCTTTTCAACTCCTCAAATGCTTTCTGACACTCCTCCGTCCATGCAAAGTCTTTTGGACTTTGGAGGTTCTTCAACGTCTTAAAGAAGGGCAGGCACTTATCTCCCGACTGTGACACAAACCTTGAAAGGGCGACGATCCTTCCATTAAGCCTCTGTACTTCCCTGACCGTCTGAGGGGGTGCCATCTCTTGGATGGCCTTGATCTTGGATGGGTTGGCTTCTATGCCCCGTACTGAGACCATGAACCCTAGGAATTTCCCTGATGTAACTCCGAAGGAGTACTTTACCGGGTTTAGCTTCATCTGGTTCCTTCTCAACACAGTGAACACTTCTTCCAGGTTGGTCAGGTGTTGGTGGGCTTGGACACTTTTGACGAGTATGTCATCCACATACACCTCCATATTACGCCCAATCTGTTCCTCGAACATCTTGTTGACCATCCTCTGATAGGTGGCCCCTGTGTTCTTCAGTTCGAAATGCATGACAAGGTAGCAGTAGTTCTCCTTGTCCGTTCGGAATGCGGTGTAAGACTCATCATCCTTATGCATGAGGATCTGGTTGTAACCAGAGTAGGTGTCCATGAAACTCAGCATCTCATGTCCGGCGATAGCGTCGATCAGCAAATCAATCCTGGGTAGTGGGTACTCGTCCTTTGGGCATGCCTTGTTCAAGTCAGTGTGGTCGACGCACATTCTCCACTTCCCATTGGACTTTGGTTCCATGACCACATTTACGAGCCAGGTTGGGAACTTCTCTTCTCTGATGAACCCTGCTCGGCTTAATTTTTCTACCTCTTCCTCGATAGCTGCTTGTCGGTCGAGGGCATAATTCTGCCTCTTCTATTGGACGGGCTTCCTGGTTGGGTCTACATGTAGTCCGTGCTCTGCTATGGATCTGGGTATGCCTGGCATGTCGGTGGTCGACCATGCAAAGACATCCATGTTGGTCTAGAGGAGGCATCCTAGCTCTTCTTTCTGTTCCTCGCTCAACAATGAACCAACCTGTACAACCTTGGAAGGGTCATCCTTGTTGAGTGGCCATGGGACAAGGTCCTCCACCAGCCTTCCTCTCTTCTCTGCCAGTTCATCTCTCTGGTAACTGACCAGGTTCTCTATGCACAGTGTCATCCCCCGTGTGTTGTTCTTCTTCTTCTTCACAAAGGTGGCATAGCATTCTCTGGCCTTCTTCTGATCGCCTCGGACTTTACCCACTCCGTTGTTAGTGGGGAACTTCATCTTCAGGTGAAGTGGAGACACGATCCCTCTAAGGGCTATCAAAGATGGTCGCCCTAAGAGGCCTTTGAATAACACCACGGATCTGATGACCATGAAGTTCACCATGATGGTTACTTGCCGAGGATGTTCTCCAAAGGTGATGGGTAGCTCTGTAGTGCCTCTGATGGAGGTAGTGTCACCCGAGAACCCATGGAGGTAGGTGGGTTCTGGCTTGAGTTGGTCATCCCTGAACCCAAATTGGCGGTAGGCTTCCAATGAGAGCACGTCCACGGACGCCCCTATATCTATCAGCACCCTATGCACTGGTCGGTTGACTATCTCCACTTGCACTACTAGGGCGTCCTCATGTGGAAAGCTCACACCTTCCAAATTTGCACCCGAGAAGGAGATCACCGTCTCGGTCTTTGCTACCTGCTTGGCTTCTCTGCTACTCCCACGAACCTAGCATGGGCTTTTGCCTTCCTGGTAGATTCTTGCCCTGGTCCTCCAAGTATAGTGAGGATGGGCGCTCCTTTGGTTCCACTTGGTTCTGCTACATCTCTCCTTTCCTCTGTGTAGTCTCTCTATCTATCTCGATCCACCTTCCTTTCTTCCCTTCTTGGTTTTTCTCTTTCACGATCACAACTTCGGTCTCCTTGGCCCAAATGGCCGCCATGCCTTCCTTTTATGTATTTATTTAGACTCCCTGCTCTTACAAGTTGCTCTATCTCCTTCTTCAGTTGATAGCAATCTTCTGTGTCATGCCTGTTATCTTTGTGGAAGAGACAATACTTGTTGGGGTTGCGCTTCTCAGGTCCTGCTAGCAAGGGTCCTGGCCAACAGAGTAGGTCACGATCTTAGATCTGCATAAGGATTTGGGACCTAGTGGTGTTTAGGGGTGTGAACTCCGGACTACTTGCTGTCTCACTCCTCTCTGAGCGATGGTCATTCCTTCCTGAGGGACGATCCCCCTTCTCCTGTCGACGTTCAATTTTTGACCTCTTGCTTTCCTTGCGGTCGTCCAGTGCCGACCTCTTGTTATCCTGTGGCTTAGCTTCAATCGCCTTCTTCCAAGCCTATAGTGCCTCAGCCATGTTGGCAAACTCATTACACCGCTCCAGAAGCTCTTTCATGGTCCTAGTCTCATGACGTGCCAGGTCCTTAATTAAGTCCTGGTCCCTGATGCCCCCAGCCAAGGCTGCATGCTGGGTCTGGTCGTCTTGGTCTCGGACCTCCAGGGACTCCTTGGTGAACCTGCTAACATACTCCCTGAGGGACTCCCTAGGGTTCTGTATTACGTTCAGTAGATTGACCGTGGTCTTCTTGTTACGGCCTGGAAAAAAAAATTGACCTGAACCCTAACCCGAATTCGAATGTAGATCCGGAACCGGTCATGGCATCGTGTGCGTTATGGAGTATTGATTTATGTTTGAACAAGTAGAAGATGAAGAAGGAATCCCGATGGTAACCCGCCGCTCGTCGGCAAAATGACAAATACCTCCCCCATACGGTTGTGGGATCCACACACAGATGTACAACTCGTGGTAAGATATCCTAACCGCGTATTAGGTGTTTTTAGTATTATAAATATGTCCGTGTGGGTTTGCTTGCGGAACGAATTGACTTTTAGATGTTCCGACATGAGGAAAACAAAGATAGAAATCACAGGTTGGTGTGCTGGTCAATCGCTGCATCGACCAGAGATTTCTGCTACCACGGATTTTTTCTCCTAGTGGTACGGGACCCAGTGTTTTGAGTCGGGGATCTCGTCGCCGCATCCCAATTAATGGCTTGGAATGTTTTTCCCAACATTCTGGGACCCATGGGATCCACAAAATCCAAATACCTGCGTAAGGATTGGCTAAAAGCATAACCAGACAAAAGTCTATAAAAAGACAAAACTAGGAATTTATATTGGGTGGGATTATAAGATAGTAAATTATTTAAACCTTAAGCGATTGATAATTGACATCTATACAGCTTACTAATCATATTTAAACCATAAGTGATGGATAATTGACACCTAAAAATTATATAAACCTTAAGTGATAAATAATTGACATCTATACAGCTTACTAATCATAAGCACTAACCGCCCTAAAATTTGCTTAATATAAAATCCACCTAAAGCTTATCTAATAACACGTTCTATATCATTCCAATTAATAAAAAAAAACACTAACTTCTCTCTACCCGCTAAACCGACTTATGATAATAAAGAAACTAAAAACCTATTCTCACCCACTTACAGATTCCCACCCGTAGAAACTAAACCAAAGAGGGAAAGAAAAGAAGAAGAAAGAGAGAAAAAGAGGGTTAGATTAAAGGGGTTGCTAACCTAAGGTAATATTTTCACCCCCTCATCTTCTCTTCAACCTAATTATGGTACACTCTATGGAACCCATGCTAATCATCAAAATTTTGGAATGGACCATGTACTAATCAGTTCGTATTTCTTCTGAAATTGAGTCTTTAATTTATAGGATTAGAACCTAAAACCCATATACATGTTCGAATCTTAAATCTTAACCCTGTGTTAGCCTTATTACCAAATTATTCATATCTCGAAGGTTTGAATTAATGTGATTGATTCACGTTTCAGCCATATGGAACTATTTTAATCAAAGTCGATTCATGAAAGTACATTCATAGCTGTACCCACTTTCAAAATCCCAATTTTTCCATGCACATTGATCATGGTGTGATTCCAATTCATGGTAATGACCACTCAAACAATATCCGTGATCAATTGAATGAGGATTCAGCCCAAAACCCATTAAAGATTCTATTTTCTGCATTTTTGGGGCTATTGTGCATCTCTGGTCGATGTCCTAGTCGACTGGGTCATCAACCAGAGAATGCAAATTCAGTTTTTAAAACACTACCATCTCAAGTTGGTGTCCCAGTTGACTGGTTCATCAACCAGAGAATAACTATTTCAATTTTTAAAACACTATCATCTCAGGTTGATGTCCCGGTTGACTGCCTCATCAACCTGAGATGCTGTTTCACTTGTGAACACGCCCTAGACCCTGTCCAATTGTACCACGGGGTAACCCTAGGACTCCACATGGGTTTTTGGCGCTTTTTAACATTGGATATGGTTAAACATTCGTAGGACCTTACCGTTCGCTCGTTAAGTCGCGCCGACCACTGACACCGAATAAAACCCAACATCACCATCTCGATCATAACAAGGTAAGTGGGGATAGGCTTTGATTTATTTTGGAAATGTTTATTTCATTTAGAATGTTGTTGGAAATCATGCATATGAATGAATGTTGTCTTTATTCGAAAATTATCTTTTGGCTGATGGTTATGATTTATGGATATGGAAATGTGGAGTGATGTTGTTATGATGGTTTGAAATATGAATCTTTGTGTTAGAATAGATGCCGTAGTCGGCTTGGAAACGATAGGTATGATGTGCTGTAGTATGGGATGCGGGAGCACTATACACCTCGTACTATGTCATTAGATTGCATATGGCTAGGAATGTCACTCCCTGGTACTACAACCCTTACCAACAGGGGTCTATGTGTTGGATAGTCCTCCCTGGGGAATCCAGCGTTACCAACGGAGGTACTGGAACCGGCAATGTCCGATTGAGGATCGAAAAACCAGCGTTACCAACGGAGGTATTGGGAATGGTGATTTCTGACTAAGGACCAAAACTGTGGTAGAGGACTAAATCTCAGGGGTTTGCTGGGTAAACCAGCCGTTACCAATGGAGGTACTGAAACCGGCGATTTCCAATTGAGGACCGGGAAACTAGCGTTACCAACGGAGGTACTAGGACCGACGATGTTCAATTGAGGACCAGGACCGATAGGCTTCCAGCGTAACTCGGGTTTGACATCGCCAACAGAGGGGATGCTACCTAAGGTGTTGTTGTAGCACAAGCTTAGAGACTTAGGCATTTGTTTGTTAGGTGGATTTAATATTAAAATTGAACACATGCATTTAGGATGCATGCATGTGTGTGTGTGGTTTATCCTTTACTTGCTGGGCTCAGTGGAGCTCACCCCTGTGGAATTTCCTCTTTTTAGATGATCCTGTAGGTGAATGCGTTTGTGGGAACTGATGACATGGCATTATCTTTATGTTTTATTTTGCTAAATACCATCCTTTTTTGTGGATGAATCTCCACTGTTTATATTTTAGAATAGTTGTAGGTTGGCTCGATGTTCGTGAACTTGGGAATATCGAGCTGTTGGAACTTTTAATGTAAATAATATGTATAAAACTTATGGCACTTTACTTTCCCTGCACTCTGATCAATGTAACATATGTTATCTTAAAATTGTATTGTGCTTGTGACGTGTATTTACTGCATATGGATCCTAGTGGTCTCTGAATACATCGGGTATTTGGGTCAGCCATCGAATCCTGCCAAGGGGGTTCGGGGTGTGACACTTCTTCTGCTTGACGCTGCTCTGGAAGTGGATCACGAACTATTCGCATAGCTCTGCAGATGAACCGATCGACCTTGGTCGTAGTCTAGAGAACCATGAAGTGGTTGCACCTTTAAAGGATGCAGGGAATGCTCTGCGGGAGACCACATCCGACCCCATATAGGGGTCATCATCCCATTAAAGTAGTTGATATGGTCATTGGGGTCTGTGGTACCATTGTAGAGTTCGAAGGTGGGTAACCTGAACCTGGATGGGAGTGAGGCTGATATGATCTCTTCCGAGAATGGATGCTGCCCGGGGATTGAGTGTGTCTCACCCTTAGTCTGCATCTTCAGTCCTTCCAACTTCTCATCCAAATCGCGGAGTCTCTTGTCTAGCTCTTCATCCCGTGACCGTCCCTCATGCCTGGCCAAATGCTCACTGTGACCCCGTTCTCGTCCTCTCCTTGAAGTCTCCTCCCTCCTTGAGTACTGGCGAGATGGTGAATGATCACGCCGCGATGAGCCTTGGCCTGAACATCAGGGGCTTTCTTCTCTGTAGGACTGGCTTCGCCCTGGTGCGTAACTCCCCCCTAGTCGACCTTGGAACATCGATCTCCTTATTGAGCCTTCTGGACTGGGTACCATGGATCGGTGCGATGGTGTTCTCCCACGGTCTAATCGTACTGGAAGGTCCGCTGTTCTCCTAGGATGTTGGGAGGGATCTCCCCGCTGTCTGGTGTGCCTCTTTGACCTGTCACCCCTGGGAGATGACCTCCTAGGGCTCTGCTCTTGTCGAGGGTCTGTCCTACGACAGTGGGATGTTGCATGCTGCCTCAGGTAGTCACGGAAGAGTTGTTGGTCATGGAGGATTTGTCGCTGCAAGTCATTGATCTGACCTACAGTCACCAGGGCATTAGGATCAGTACTGGCTCCCTAGCAGCTTTAGTAGCTACTTCAGGGTTGAGGTTAATTACCCTAACTTGTTGGTTCTCGGGGACCTCCCTCTCCTGAGAGACATGATCAGCGGCTCTGCGATGTGAGCTCTCTGGAGGAGGTGATCCATTCCCCTCCCTCGGGGTGTTGTTGGTGGAGGGAGCAGTCTTCTTGCCTCGTGGTGCCATGGAATTATTATGAGAACAAGCTAGTAGGTATGATGGCTAGCGTCGTTCCCACAGACGACAACAATCTGTTGCGTTAGGAAATCGTCAGCAGTCCCTTCGAGTGTCGTAACCTGTAAAAGGACCAGGGTAACAAAGGAGAACCGGTGTGGTTCCGGCCTGGGACTCTCTGATGCCTAAGTTAGATCTCTCTGAGCAAATAGATGAATAGTAGAAATCAAGATGGGTTTATGGGGTAGAGTACCTTCCTTTTTATAGTAAAGTATGGCTGTTACACCCGCACCCAAAATATCCCCTTATACCCAGGGGCAATCCAGACCTTACCCAATGGGTAATGCCCTATAGCTATGGTCAACACTGATGACCTTGAACTGGAAATACCATGGAAAGATTCCCCTCGAAGACTTGGAAGTGTGGGCCAAAGCCCCACCACTTTCCTTGAAGTTTGGGCCATGATAGTAGCACCGGAGTCACGAACGGACTCACTCGAACTGAATCCGCTTGAGGATCCGCCCGTGCTGTCATTAGTATTTTTGGATTATTTTCCTATGGGACCCACATACCCATGTCCCAGGCATCTTAATCAAGCCCTTGGACCATATGAATCCCTACCCATACCATGGATGGTTGTTTGGACCATGAAGTGGGGCCCACAAGGCCTAACTTGTGTAATTAATGGGTTTTACACACCCTAACCCAAACCAAACAGACCCTAGTGGACAATTGAGTCCTATGGACTTAGGGTGCACCCCAAACAGACCCTAACCTATTAAATGGACCTAAGGCCCATAACTTGGACCGAACATGGCCTAATGTCTAACCCAAAATCCATTTTAAAGCCTAAAGACCCAACTACATTCTGGACCCCTAACCAAACACTCCCTAAGGGCCCTTCTACCCCCTTAAAACTAAAAGAACCCCTTTTATTCTCTTATCCCTCCCCCTCCCCAAAACCGTGGAGGAGAAGAAGGAAGAAGAAGGTGAAGGAGAAGAGATGGAAAGGAAGGGAGGAGAGCATGAAGGCTCACCTAGCCTTGGACTCCACCCCTCCTTGGGAGGACCTCCCCAAGGTAAGCTCCCTGAACCTAGTTCTCCCCATTTTTCCTTTGATTTTGGTAGAATCCTTGAGCTTGGGAGACCTAGAGTTCCATTTGGGACTCAATGTGGAGCTCGGTCCCTAGTTAGAGCTCTAATGGAGCTAACTTAGGACTGGTTTGAACCCATTGGTGCTACAATTTCAGCCATTGTTGGAGAACTTGGGTTTTAGACTTTAAAACCCCATCTCTTTGGACCAAATTGAGACCCAATCTTGTAGGATCTTGGATCCATGAGTTCAAGCCTAGGTTCTAGTGACCCTAGGAATGCTTAGACACCCCTCCCCTGTTCCTGAGATGTTAAGGAGCTCCAAGCTCCAGACTGGAGCTGAAACTCCTTGAAATCTCGGAAGAGACTGTCGACGGATGAACAACCAGATCCAACTATCATGGTACCGCCCGTTAGCCCGGCCAGTATAAACCCTACGTAATAGCCTGAGCGGACGAAGGCACGGATTCACTCTGTTTGCCTCCGCCCGGGGCCTGTTGCTCTCAGGTCTGTCTCAAGAAATTGAACGGATGCAGGGGCGGACCCAAGAAACACATCCACCCATGGATCTGCTCCCTTTTATTTGTGCCCCAGGTGTCGAATGGATCAACGATCGGATTCAACTAAGAAGTTCCGTTCGTGGGTCCGCTCGCTCTAATTTTACCCTTTTGCCTGAACGGAGTCAGGGGCGGATTCACCTTTGTTGAGACCGTCCATGAGTCCGCTCATGCTGTCTTGGTTGAAACTTGGTTTTAACCTTATGGGCCTAGCATGGAATCCTTCTATACCTGTTTTAATGCTTTCTTTTGTGATTAGGTTGGTGCACCGATGAGATTCATGTGAACCATGCCGGATGCCACCCGATGATGAGATTCATGCCAATCACGTCGGGTAACACCCGTGTTAGGTGAGTGGGTTCTAGGTGACTTTGTTGGGTTTGTATATATATATTTCACATTCTTAAGCATGCTATGTATATTTATAAGCATTGTGCGCATTGCATTATTATTCAAATGTGAACTGTTATGAATGTGATAATATGCTCACCCTTGTATCGGGCTACGGTTCCGGGTGTGCCGGTACCGGAACCCTAATTTATTATATTATGAAAACGGCTATATGTCATCCTGATCTGTATATGTTGTGCCGTGCTAGTACCCGGGTACTAGATGGAATGGGACGTTAATGCACCCGGAATACTTCTCGGGACGATAGGACCTGCATATAGTATATCTGTGGTTAGGATGCTTGTTCCCTTATGCTATGACCCTTGCCAACAGGGGTTTATGTGTTGAATAGTGTGAGCACCTGCGGTCTGTGGAGGTGGGAGAGGCCAGGGCAGGGGTAGTGACGATTATCGGGGTTTGCCACTGGGTGGTCATGATGGCTTCTACCGACGCAGGTCCCTTCGTGATAATTGAGGTCTCACTGGGGCGATAGGATAAGTGACCCTCAGTGTTTCCCGAGTTATCACAATAGCATATACTTGACCGATAGAATTGTGTGCTAGGTGGAAAATGAATCTAACATTAACATGCATCATTCTACTTGATATTGATTGTGTGATGTGTGCGCCTTCCCCTTTGCTCCCTCACTAGCTAGTGTAGCTAACCCTGTTGTACAACCACTTTTTAGTTTATATGCAGATAGCCTCTTGACGAGCACCGTTGGATGCGAATCAAGTGGAGTTGGTAACTGTGGCTTGGATGTAAATGTACACCCAAGAATTTGTACCCTTGGGGTAATTATTTATTTATTTAATTTATGTATTCCTTCCACAACCATGTATAAACTTTATGTTACTTATTAGGAGAGATTAAATGGTTACGAATAGTGATATTGTACTATGTGTTATCATTAGAGAACCAATGCTCTATAATTTCACATATTTCAATTTGATTTTGCTTCCGCTAAGTCTGTGATGGAACAATTTATTCCTTTTGGTACGTTCCTTTCTGTCGTCATAATGTGATGATAGGGTGGACTGTGGCTCGGGACACTGCATCTATGATCTTGGTAGGTGTTGGGATGATGTGTGATTGTCCCAGTCATACCCCTATGTGGCAAAATATCTTACATCGGGATAGGAGCGTGACAATGGCGGTGTGGAGAGTCTCAGTCGGTGATGAGTAATCTTCGTGATTGATAGAGTCCCCAGCTAGCAGGGCTCTTTCTTGGTTGGTTGCTTCTCCTCTAGTGATAGTGTCCTAGTTGGGTTATCGTTCTTAGTGGATAGATGTTGATACGTTGTCAGATATGGTGCTTAGTGTTTATGTCCATCTGGGACTGTACAATTGATAGGCGGTGTTTTAGAGTCCTTGAGGCGGTGTACGTCCAGCTGACGACGACAGTGATGATGGAGTTGATCGGTCTCCTATCAGGATCCACATCCGCGCTTGTATCCACGTGTGTCTGAGGTCCACTTCTACGTGTGCATGGAAGTTTGCGCCCAAAGGGGTTTGCGCCCAAGGGAAGCGTACCCCAAGGGGTTGGCGCCCAAGGGAAGCGTACCCCAAGGGGTTGGCGCCCAAGGGAAGCGTACCCTAAGGGGTTGGCACCCAAGGGAAACCGTACCCCAAGGAGTTGGCGCCCAAGGGTGTGGATGGTCCGCACTCGTACTAGTTCCTCCTTTGGTCCTGTTACTGTCCACCTCCTTGGACCAGACACGTGGCAACCTCCAATTGGTCTTCATGAATTTGGATTTATCAATATTATTTATATAGGACAACCAAAATCATTAAAAACATAATAAATATATAAATAAATTTATAAAAAAAAATCACATAATAGGACGAAATAAAATGAATGAAATTGAAGATACTTTTGTACATTCAAACAAAACATTAAAAATAGAGAAGTAGTTTTATGTACGAGAGTGTGGCCTACGCCCAACACTCTCATGTGTGTATCTCTCTCCTCCTCAAAACAAGGCGGTAGAGGTGTCTTTGCATATGGAGAGGAGACAGATAGACTTATTGGAGTGTTGGTGTAGGCCACACTCCCGGACAAAGTTCTTTTTCCCTTAAAAAAATGTTTGAATTTATTTTTAGGAGCATTGGGCTAGGACGGAAATTTTCAAAAGTGGATAGATGACTAAGGTAGGTTTTTGATCGAGCTATCTTACGATGCGATTGGTACACATGGAATGCATTCTAGGGTAGTAATGCAACCCAAGAAATGATTCTAAACGTATTCCCGGTATAATTGTATAGTTTATTCTTTTTAACCACAATTTAGAATTGAGATCTTTAGGGGTGGGATGGCCGGTGATGAGTACATTTATGTGTGAAATCTTAGGGCATAAGGCATACATTTTACCACATTAGACAGAGTTACTCGGTGCTTTCTTGTGCTTTTCAGGTTTTAGGTGAATTCTTGTGAAAATGGAGATGATGCCAAGGAGATGTTTTTAAGCTTTTTAGAGGTGTTAATAGTATGGATGCGTAGCCCATCGAGTCAGCTTTGCAACGGTTCAAACGACACTTGATTCCGAGTTGAAACGAAGAAGTTTCAGCCGTTTCCGTAATGACGCACGAAAATGGTCTGCAGGGGTTTATTTATAATTATTGACAGTCGGCCGGGGATAAAGTGAAGCAGAAGTTCGGATTCCAGGGGCCTTAATGTAATTATTAAAAATTACTTTTCTGTACCCGAAAGATTCCATTTGGAGGGCTCTAGACCGTCCAACTTCAACTTGAGATATCTTGGGCTCCCAAACTCCAAATTGGATGAAATTTGGGTCTATGTTGGGTGATTTTTCACAAGGAACACAATGGTTACATAAGCACCCCTGCTCCACGTTTTTTGAAGGACAGAATGGATATTTTATTTATTCTTGAAGGAATCCTAATCATCACTCTCTCTCTCCTCCAACTTTCTAAGGGCACTTCTGGAATTCTACTTGGGATAGATTTATTTTGAAAGATATTTTCTCATTTATGGAAGGTTGAAAAATCAAAACATCTTTGATTTTATTGTTTGAAGAAGATATCTACAAAGAAAAGGAAGCACTTGTTAGAATTGGAAGTTTACTTTTCTATAAATAGAAAGTCTATATAAACAATCTTCTCTTCTTCTTTTTTCTATTTTTTTCCTTTTTTCTTAGGATTCAAAGCATTGTAAAAGAGGAAGGGGAAGAGAATATTCTCTTTTCTTAGGGAATATTTCTCCTACACTTCCCTCTTCTCTCTTCTCCTCTCTTCCCTCTACAAATACCCTTGCCCTCTGGGTTGTAAGAAGTTAGTTTTTTAGTTCAGTTTTTAGTTAGTTTCTAGTTCAATTTTAATTCAGTTTTTAACGTAATTTTTTGCTCATTCAGTTAGTGAAAATTTCTCTTCTTCTCTTATTTTTGACTTTAGTTCTTAGTTTGATTTCATACGATTAGTTCTTTCAAGTTCTTAATTTTGCTTTCATAAGATTAGTTAATGGTTGTAATAGGATTAGTTTATGCTTTAATGTCTTCAATATGGTTGCAATAGTTTTAGTTTAAAGCTTCCTAGTCTAAGCTCCTATGTTTATGACAAGACTTGAAGATTTAGAAGAGGAGGCCATGGTAAGTTCATGCAAGTATTCATTCAAGCTTCTTCAATTAATCCGGTTCAAGCACACCTAATCTCATTCTCTTCTTCATCTTCTTCATCTTCTCCCTCTATTTCTTTTATTTTATTTTTTTTTATATGGTTGTGGTTTGTGGATGCACTTTTATTTCCTTATTTTTTTTTTATGTGGTTATTATATGAGGCTGCAATTTTATTCCTTTCAATTCGCTTTAGTTTGATAGGTTAGATGCTCATGTGTTAGGACGCCAATTTAATCCCTTAATTTTGTTAGATGCTTATGAGTTAGGATGCATTAATTTTCATTAGTTTAATTAGTTTAATTTAACACTTTAATTTGGTTCACTTTGCATTACTTTTAAGTTAGTTAAATAGAGTGGCGTATATCTCCTCGTGTTCGACCCGTACGCTTGCGGTATAATTTTTAAACTCAAACAAGTTTTTGGCACCGTTGCCGAGGAGATTATTGACCACTTTATTTTTTTGATTTTTAAGTAATTCGAAGTGCTTTAGTTTCTTCTCTTTCTCCTCTTTCTTTAAAAAAAAAAAAAAGTTTTTGAAAACCTCTTCTTGTTTTTCTTCTGTTTCAAATAGTGTGCGCCCAATCTAAAGTCCTTCATATTCCCAAACCCAGCCAATCTTGGTGCCCCTTGATTCGTTGGGTGGTTTGGATTGGCATATGACTTATCTTTGGAGGTGACCACTCTTGATAACAGGAAAGCAACATAGTGAGAGCGTTGGAAACATAAACGTATAGTAGTCCACCCTACATCAGAATCCATTTGGAGTCGCCCGTAGGTGGCTCGTGAAGACTATACGGGTTCCCTTGCTGTCAACCTATATGGCAACCTTACAGCTTTGGAACCATTGTTTCGATTTCTGAGGGATGGATGCACTATCTACCTTGGGCTCCCTCTTGTTTTTAGTATTTTTTTTTTCTAGTCTTTTATTTTTCTTTAAGTTTTTTTTTTTATGGGAGATCTCAATTTGGGATAGGTGGTTAATTTAGAATAATGGGAGATACACTTCCATATAAGACTTTGGGGGAAAGATGAACCTATGCTAAGGCAACCATGATTTTGGAGAAAATGTTTAAATAGGTTAGGGAAGCCAAAAGTAGTGAGATAGAGAACAATTTTGCACCACCCCAGTACAATTTTGCTCCCCAACCCAACTATGGGCTTTCGAGAAATTTTGATTGGTCACTTCCCCAGACAATCCATGTTATGGAAGGATGCCCTAATCTTTATGGGGGCAGCTATGATGATGAGAATGTGAGTCCTCAATTTCAATACAATTCTTTTGGCACTTACAATCAGGGGTAGAGTGATCATCCCGATTTCTTGTGGAATCAATGGAATAATCAAGTTGGACCACCTAATTTCCAAAATCATGGTCAGTTTGGAACTCCAATGCCCAACCCTCCATTAAATCTCAATGGGCCACCACTCCTTGAACCATATCATCAACCCCTTGAGTTTCAAAACATGGGTGAGGAGGCCAGACTGAATGAACTTGAGAAATACATAGACCTTCTCACAACAAGCCAAAATACCATGGAGAAGCAACTCTCTCAATTGATCACCATGGTGCAGGAGGAGGAAATGGGTACATTACCTAGTCAGCCTGAACCTAGTATATGTTACCAGATTCATGTTCAGAATGAACCACCCCATCTCCAATTTAATGATATTGAAAGTCCACCACCCCAGTTTGAGGTTAATGAGAGTCATTCCCAACAAGCTGTTTTTCATGATGATTTATTTGTTGAGATTGAGTCTCCTCAGGATATTAGTGAAGCGAGATTTGATGAGCTACCTGGGGAAGTCCAACTTTTTCCTGAAATTTTTGATTTTAGTGAGCCTAGTGTTTTTATTGATTTAGAATCAGATTTTCATGATAACATAGAAACCCAGGAAATTCGATCTCCCCCTCTCTCTGTGGAAAACTTAGATAATTGTCATTTTGAGGATTCCATTGTCTCACATGTTGATTTGTCCAAACCTCCTAGGTTTGACAATTTTATTGAGGAGGACAATGTTAGTCATAATGCTTTTCAAGCAAATTTTCATGATCCTTATTTAGCAAACCAAGTTATGCAAAGAGCGGATAGTTGTATTGCTAGGATTGATTTGAGTAAACCTCCAGTTTTTTATGATTATTTAGATGAGGTTATTCATAATCCTTTTTATGCTTATTGTGATCCATTTTTGGTTGATTTTTCAAAGAATGATAGGTGTTCTACATTGCAAATGGGAGAGAAGGGAAGGATTTATGGCCTGAGTTTTATTGCCTTCATTTTTCACTGTCCCATGAGGATAGATTTTTCTATTGGATATTTCTCAGTTATGCTTAACTTCCGTATTATTTCTTGCTTTACTAAAATTCATGGTCGAGTGTTTTCTGGTTCTGAAGCTATTTCTCCATTTACTGGCCATGGATTGAGATTTCTACTGCTGCTCCTAGCACTTTTTGTAGAGCTCATGACTCTTCATGATCCTCTTTGATGATTATATCTGGTAAGCCCCTTCATCTCCTCCCTTGTCCTTATTCTTTCTTTTATGCATGCATTGAGGACACTGCATGAATTAAGTGTGGGGGGGGGGATGTTGGGCTTAATTGGTAAATTTTGATTGTGGCAATAGTTTGATTTTGTACATATGTCTCTTTAATAGCAAAATGAGACAGAGAGGGAATTAGGTGTCCTAGCATGCGAAATAATAAAAAATCCCTTTTCAAGGATGGTAGTTGGTTTGTATCCGGTGATGGGGATTGAGTTTGAAAATATGAGCGTTACTTCATTTGATAGTTAGATTCCTCTGTGTTTATGGACCCCTTTGATCTTTTGGCTAGTAGTTGAGACTAATTTGTTTGTGGCAAGGCATGAAAGTGAAAGTGAATGAAAAAAAGAGAGAAAAAAAAACAAGGAACAGAAAGAAAAAGTGGAATTATTTGGGACAAGACAGGGCACTGTGCCTCATGAAGCAGGGTGATTTGATCGAAATTCCTTTGAAGGAAACTCAAAAAAAAAAAAAAAAAAAAAAAAAACTCTTGCATCAATGTCTCAATGTCTTATGGATACATGTAAAAAGCGCAGCTACCAAGTATTTGGGTGTTTGGTGTATGCTCCACCATATCATTCAGAGAACAGTAGTGGAGTAGAAAAAGAGTTTGTTGTTGAAAAAAAAAAAAAAAACTTTTGCCTTAATGCCTGAAAAAGAAAGTATGGTCAAAAATACTCAAAGCTTAAGTCTTTGGTTCCATTGATATTATGAGTGGTTTACTTAAAGGTGAGTAGTGTTCAGAAAATATGAGGAGATCCCGTGAACTTGATGCATGCTTGTTACTTGAATTGATGTGGGGTGATAAAATTCAAGTGTGGGGAACCTTTGGCTCCTTGATCTTTAGCTGAGCACTTTTTGGGATTATGTGCACTATCCTACTTATGCCATGATTAAAATTTGCAGTACTCATTTACAATTGAATTTTGGGTGTATATTCACTACAAACACCCACGAGACACAACTCGTCCATTAGGGGTAACCTAGGGGTTGAAAGGCTTGTTGCGCATGCTAAGTGCAACCGTGATTCCTACGAAAGTGAGTTAGGATTTTTTGCATTTTAGGTTAGTTTTATTTTGCTTTACTTGAGGACAAATAACGTTCAAGTGTGGGGGAATCTGATGAGTACATTTATGTGTGAAATCTTAGGGCATAAGGCATACATTTTACCACATTGGACAGAGTTACTCGGTGCTTTCTTGTGCTTTCAAGTTTTAGGTGAATTCTTGTGAAAATGGAGGAGATGATGCCAAGGAGTTGTTTTTAAGCTTTTTAGAGGTGTTAATAGCATGGGTGCGTAGCCCATTGAGTCAGCTTCGCAATGGTTCAAACAGTACTCGATTCTGAGTTGAAACAAAGAAGTTACAGTTTTCGTAACGACGCACGAAAATGGTCTGTAGGGGTTTATTTATAATTATTGATAGTCGGATGGGGATAAAGTGAAGCGAAAGTTTGGATTCCAGGGGTCTTAACGCAATTATTAGAAATTACTTTCCTGTACCCGAAAGATTCCATTTGGAGGGCTCTGGACAGTCCAACTTCAACTTGAGATATCTTGGGCTCTCAAACTCCAAATTGGATGAAATTTGGGTCTATTTTGGGTGATTTTTCGCAAGGAACACAATGGTTACATAAGCACCCCTGCTTCACGTTTTTTGAAGGACAGAATGGGTATTTTATTTATTCTTGAAGGAATCCTAATCATCACTCTCTCTCTCCTCCAACTTTCTAAGGGCACTTCTGAAATTCTGCTTGGGATAGATTTATTTTGAAAGATATTTTCTCATTTATGGAAGGTTGAAAAATCAAAACATCTTTGATTTTATTGCTTGGAGAAGATATCTACAAAGAAAAGGAAGCACTTGGTAGAATTGGAAGTTTACTTTTCTAGAAATAGAAAGTCTATGTAAACAATCTTCTCTTCTTCTTTTTTCTATTTTTTTCCTTTTTTCTTAGGATTCAAGGCATTGTAAAAGAGGAAGGAGAAGAGAATATTCTCTTTTCTTAGAGAATATTTCTCCTACACTTCCCTCTTCTGTCTTCTCCTCTCTTCCCCCTACAAATACCCCTTGCCCTCTGAGTTGTAAGAAGTTAGTTTTTTAGTTAGTTTCTAGTTCAATTTTAATTCAGTTTTTAGCGTAATTTTTTGCTCATTCAGTTAGTGAAATTTTCTCTTGTTCTCTTATTTTTTACTTTAGTTCTTAGTTTGATTTCATAAGATTAGCTCTTTCAAGTTCTTAATTTTGCTTTCATAAAATTAGTTAATGGTTGTAATAGGATTAGTTTATGCTTTAATGTCTTCAATATGGTTGTAATAGTTTTAGTTTAAAGCTTCCTAGTCTAAGCTCCTATGTTGATGACAAAACTTGAAGATTTAGAAGAGGAGGCCATGGTAAGTTCATGCAAGTATTCATTCAAGCTTCTGCAATTAATCCGGTTCAAGCACATCTAATCTCATTCTCTTCTTCATCTTCTTCTTCTTCTCCCTCTATTTCTTTTATTTTATTTTTTTTATATGGTTGTGGTTTGTGGATGCACTTTTATTCCCTTATTTCTTTTTATGTGGTTATTATATGAGGCTGCAATTTTATTCCTTTCAATTCGCTTTAGTTTGATAGGTTAGATGCTCATGTGTTAGGATGTCAATTTAATCCCTTAATTTTGTTAGATGCTTATGAGTTAGGATGCATTAATTTTCATTAGTTTAATTTAACACTTTAATTTGGTTCACTTTGCATTACTTTTAAGTTAGTTAAATAGAGTGGCGTATATCTCCTCGTGTTCGACCCGTAGCTACGATTGACCCGTATGCTTGCGGTATAATTTTTAAACTCAAACAGTCGGGATCTTCATGATGTTGAGATTGAGAAATTAAGATGATAAATAAATAGTGGGTTCAAATGTTTAAGATCATGAGTGGAAGGATATAGGCTTGCGTTTGGTAGGATTTCATTAAATGTATTTGAAAAAATATACATAATTACTTTTCTATATATTATTAATTTTCCCATATCAATGCGCAACTTTTCCTTGAATCAACAAACAAAATTCTCTTCTTTTTTTTTACAAAAAAAATTTTACTTTCCATAAAAAAATCTTTATAAATACATTTACAATTATGGGAAAGAAAACACAACCCGATTGCGCAGTGCATGTCGACTCTGTGCTCTAACATAGGGGCAAGCGAAATGATCGTTGCATCCCCTGGAACCCTAGAAATGACCAAGGGTACGACAGTCATTTCGTGCACCCCTGTGTCAAGGCATAGGGATGGCGTGTCTAGCATGATTGGGTGGCTTTCTTTCTCCCTACGATTATAATACTAAAATAAATTCTTAGTAAAAGGGAATGTCACCCTACGATTATAGTACTAAAATAGATTCATGGTAAAAGACTAAAAAGGATCCCACAAGCAAATGAATGGTACAATTATAGCACGAAGTAACATAAAACCAATGCATTCTAAGGATGGATACCAAACGTGGCCTTAAATTTCACGTGGGCAGAGAGCTTCACACGTGCTTCAACCTTTGAGTCATTGGATGGGAATCCTATATCTTACTTTCCGTAACGCACCTATTAAGCATGGAAGAAGAACTCGATCGAAACCTGTTGAAACCACCGAGTTAACTCGGTTTCGCAGGTTTTCGAGACAAGTTGAAGGGTGATTTTAAAAAATGTTGGGTAATTGTATTACAATTTCTTACAAACAATTGAAATAACTTAATTTGTAATACACTAGCTTAAGTAGTAGAAACTAGGCTATAGTTACTTTGACCTTTGGCTGAAATGAGAAGATCAAAACTTGAATTTGATGTTGAGTCACACCTGCAACAACTTGAACAAGCTTGAGGTTGAGTCACACTTGTGATGCTGCCTTTAAGGTAATTGATGCCTCCTACTGCCAAGGATTGTTCTACACCACTACCCCAAGATAAAACAACCTCCAACTAGAAGATAAAGCAGGTCTTCTAGTCCCTTGAAGGAGCCAAGAGCTTCAGCACAGCAACCCTCTAACCTTACACAGATTTAGAAGAAAAGAGGGAAAGAAAAATAAGACTTTATGTAATTGCAAAGTATAGGCATGGATGTGTATCAAGTTATGTTTTACAATGCATTTTGTTGGTTTTATATAGGCCCAAAACCAACCCTTGCACACCCTTGGAATCCCCAAGAATAATCACCTACTTATTACCAATTTAATTGGAGAATGAGACTTATGGACATGAATTGAAAATTAATTCCTAATTCATGGTCATTCCCCACTAAAGACCATAAAAGGCCTTAAAATCCCATAAATGGTCATTCCCCACTAAAGACCATAAAAGACCTTAAAACCCCATAAAGGGAAAGACATAACCTATGACCATGAATTGAGAATTAATTTCATAAATGGAATTAATCTCAATCAATATTCTTGACCCACCTTCCCACTCATAGTAGTGACCATGAATGGACTTTAGGGTACCCATAGGATGTTACAATCCTTTGAAATTGAACCATTACTTCCTTGATCACATGGGTCCCACACCATAACAAAACAATCAAAATATTTTTTAAAACTTAAAAAATAAAATATATTTTAAATATTTTAAATTGAATAATCCCCCACAAGTTTTAAAATGACACGAAAGACACATGTTGTGACTGAATTAGACATTATAGGACACATCATTGTAGGTGTCTTCCAGACATGAATCTACACTAGGTCTAATGGACCGCGCTACAGAGTAGAGGTGGAGTCAGACTCTTTGAACCTTTTCTTATTGGAGTAGCTGACCGTCTTATCAACCATATCCCATAGGTCGACTTTTGGGCTACCCATCATATAACCACTTTGGACTTTTGAACTGGACATGTCCCTTATCTTGAACTCATGAATGTTTTAGAGAACTTGTATATAAGTTCTCATCGGCGATGGCCACACCCCCTACATTCACTTAGGTTAGTCCTTGGTGTGCACCACAACTGACACACCCCCACATTTCCTGGGATTAGACTAATTAAGAGTTTTATTGCTCAATCTCTTTCTTTGTGGTAGTACTACTTTCACCATTTACAGCTTGGAATGAATATTTATACAAGTAGTAGTACAGAACCGGTCAACCGGTGGCTTTATTTATACCCCTTGAACCTAATTCAGGCATTTAGCTTCTTCATATAGATAGGGTGTCCATCACATGACCTATGGATTATGCATTAACCCCATTCCTGTAGATGCACTACACAAGTTCTTGACAGACATAGGCTTTGTAAACATGTCAGCTTGGTTACTTTCTGACTTCACATAATTGATAACTATCATTCTTTCATCTATGTACTATCTCACAATGTTATGTTTAAGGCGTATGTGCTTCCTTTTACCATTGTATATCCGATTCTTGGCTAGATGAATAGCCGCTTGGTTATCACAATGTAGTGATACCGATGGCGCCGGTTTTTACCACAACGAAATATCCGCCATTAAGCTCCTAAGCCATTCAACTTCCATTCTTACCTTTTCCAAGGCTATGAACTCAGCTTCCATGGTAGAGCCCGTCCCACAAGATTGCTTTGTGAACTTCCATGAGATTGCACTGCCTGCTAGTGTAAATACATACCCACTAGTAGCTAAGGACTCGCTTGAATCCAAGATCTAATTTGCATCACAATACCCTTTCAAAATCGCTGATTTACCACTATAGTGTAAACTATAGTTTATAGTACCTTTTAGGTACCTTAGCAACCTATCAACCGCGCTCCAATGTTCCTTACTTGGATTGTGAGTATGTTAACTCAACTTTCCTATCGCAAGGGCAATATCTGGACACGTACAATTCATTAGATATGTGACCGAACCAATAATTTGAGCATATCTTTTTTGATTCACGGGTTCACCTAGGTTTCTTTTCAAATGACACCCCATATCAAAAGGTGTTTTGACTGCTGAAACTTCATGGTACCCATACCTTTTAAGTATGTTTTCTGCATAACGGGCTTGGGATAATGAAATATGATTTTCTTGCTTGATGATCTTGATTCCAAGGATCACATCAGCCTCTCCTAAGTCTTTTGTGTCAAAACTAGACATCAAAAGTTTCTTAACTTGATTAACCATTTCTAAGTTTGTTCCCATTATAAGCATATCATCTACATATAGTAGTATGAATACACCCCTACTACCATAGAACCTGCTATATAAGCATTTTTCAGCGTCATTTATAACAAATCCATTTGAAATTAGAGTCTTGCCCAATTTTTCATGCCATTGCTTTGGTGTCTGCTTCAATCCATATAAGGATTTTTAAAGTTTGCAAACCTTTCGCTCTTGGCCAGTTACAACACAACTTTCTGGTTGCTTTATGTAAATTTCTTCTTCTAAGTCCCCATTAAGAAATGCCGTTTTCACATCCATTTGATGGATGACCAGGTTATGTATTGATGCCATTGCCAACATAACCCTTATCGTTACAATTCTGGACACTAGGGCAAATGTGTCAAAGTAATCAATATTAGTCTTTTGCCTAAAAGCCTTGACAACAAGTCTGGCCTTGAAACGATCAAGTGACCCATCACCTTTTAATTTATTTCGAAATATCTACTTGATTTCCAAAGTTTTGGACCCGAATGGTAAATCCATCAATTCTCAAGTGTTATTCGCTAAGATTGAATCTAGTTCACTCTTGATTGCCTCTTTCCAAAAGACGGCATCCAGTGATGTAATAGTCTCTTTGTATGTAAGAGGGTCATTGTCTACTAGATAGACAAGCCCCTCATCATCTGTATATTTAGGTTTTTTGAATCGCTTACTCATCCTAGGCCAACTTTCGTCATCATTACTCAATTCTGGATTGGTAATCCTTTCATTTGACTCTATTTTTCTATTAGTCAAATGACTATCCTTACTTGTAGGTAATTTGGACTTAAAGGAAAATAAATTTTCAAAAAACTCAACGTCTCTTGATTCTATGATGCTATTTGGTTCAATAACATAATCCATTGCTTTAATCACCATGAACTGGTATGCCGTACTATTTGTAGCATATCCAAAAAACACATAATCACATGTTTTTTGTCCGAATTTTTTTTTCTTGGAATCCAGTAATAACACCTTAGCCAAATAACCCCAAACCTGAGATGTTTTAGACTTGGTTTCCTACCAAACCATTTCTCAAATAGAACCATACCAGTCTTGTTATGTGGGATTCTATTTGATAGATAACATGTCGATAGCATGGTTTTTCCCCCACATATCAAGTGGTACACCTGAACTCAATAACATAGAGTTCATCATCTCTTTAAGAGATCTATTTTTCCTTTCGGTAACTCCATTTGATTCCGGTTGGTATGGAGCAGTTGTTTCATGGATAATTCCATTTTTCTCACAAAACTTATCAAGGTTAAAATACTCAGTCCCTCTATCGGTTCTAAGTCTTTTAACCTTCTTGCCAAGTTGATTTTCAACTTCCATTTTGTAAGATATAAACGTCTTTTTGACCTCATCCTTTGATTTGAGTAAATACATCATGGTATATCTAGAGTGGTCATCTATGAAGGTTATGACATAGCTGTTTCTTCCCCTAGACTCATATGACTTATAGTCACTTAAGTCACTATAGATTAATTCTAAGAGATCACTCTTCCTATCCATAGTCTTATGAGGCTTTTTGGTTAACTTTGCTTCTACATAAATTATACATTTATTCACGGGAGGTCCCACCTTATCGGTGATCATGCCTAAATTGCATAGTTTGGTGATATATTTCACACTACTATGACCTAACCGACCATGCCACAAATTAAAAAAGTTAGAAGAGACAACCATATAAGCATAAGAAGTACTAGTTTTCTCAATTACAATATTTTCAACGTTTAGTACAAACAACCCCTCACTAAGGTATCCCTTCCCCACAAAAACATTGTTTCTTGTGATAATCGCCTTATCACTTTCGAAAGCTAATTTCATTCCTACTTTATTAAGTAAAGGAACTGAAATTAAATTGCGCCTAATATCCGGCACATGGAGAACATTGGTGAGAACCATAGTCTTCCCCGAATCGAGCTTCAATTATCTTAAACTTGTTGGGTAATTGTATTACAATTCCTTACAAACAATTGAAGCAACACAAATTGTAATACAATAGCTTAAGCAGTAGAAACTAGGCTATAGCTATTTTGACCTTATCCCATAACAGGGGTACTTTGGGAATTTTTCTTAAATACTTTTTCATCCTCTATACTCATGGAATAGGAGGAGAATATCTTTAAATCACCACAAATATGTCTTGTGGCACCGGTATCCAATACCCAATCCTTTGATTTTTCAATCAAATTTGCTTCCGTGACTATAGCAATAAAGACGTTGTCTTCAACTAGGTTCACCTTTTCAGAATTTTTCTTCCTGAACCGATAATCTTTCTTGAAGTGCCCTAGCTTACCATACACAAAACAAGTAAATTTCTTCTTCTTGAAAGAAGGTTCATTATTCTTCATTTTTTTGCTTCGTTTGTTGGTTTCTACCAAGTTCGCTTTTAGGTGTCTTTCCCCAGAGTCTTTTTCATTATTGTTCTTGTGACGGTACTTTTCCTCAATTTTGATCCTTACAATCAACTGGTCTAAAGTCAATTCCATCTTCTTGTGTTTCATAGACGTCTTGAAGGCATCCCAAGAAGAAGGAAGCTTTTCAATCAAGGTTTCGGTCACAAATTCTTTTGGTAGAACCATATTTTCCTTTGCTAGTTTTCTAACTAAAATTTGAAATTGATCAATTTAGTTTGAAACGGTGTCACTATCTTTCATAGCAAAGTTTAGAAATTTAGTCACCAAGTACTTCCTTGAACCAACATCCTTAAGAGAGTATTTTTTTACCAAGACATTCCAAATCGAACACGCATATTCCAAAGAACTATACACATGGTATAAATCATTTGATAATGTGTTCAAGATTCGATTCTTGCACTGGTATTCCGCTTGAATCTAAGCCATCCTTTTGCCCTCCTTTTCAGGATCATTGCTTTTTTTCGGCATGGGTTCAGTCAAGGCAAACACCACCACAATTTGGGCTAAAGCAAACAACATCATTTGCCTCCATCGTTTAAAGTTTTGACCTCCAAACTATTCGATTTTGTCAAATTCAGAGACAATCCTCATCTTACCCAAATCCTAGATAAGTTTCATCACCAACGGGATAATATTGGTGGGAATTGAGTCAACGGTAGGGAAAAAAGGAATCTCCTTACCATTGCGGTTAACAGGAACTTCGCCTTCTTGGTTGTTGATTGCTCTTTCAATACTGTTGTTTGAAGAATTTTCTTCGTTGACAGCTCCATCAATGGTATTGTTGTTCGATGCATCACCCTTGTTGCGTACAACTCCAAGATCAATCATGAGATCTTATAACAATCAATTACCTTAAACTTGTTAGGTAATTGTATTACAATTCATTACAAACAATTGAAATAACTCAATTTGTAATATAAAAGCTTAAGCAGTAGAAACTAGGCTATAGTTACTTTGACCTTTGGCTGAAATGAGAAGACCAAAACTTAAATTTGATGTTGAGTCACACCCGTAATAATTTGAACAAGTTTGAGGTTGAGTCACACTTGTGGTGCTACCTTTAAGGTAATTGATGCCTCCTACTGCCAATGATTATTTTGCACCACTATCCCAAGATAAAACAACCTCCAACTAGAAGATAAAACAGTTCTTCTAGTTCCTTAAAAGAGTCAAGAGCTTCAGCACAGCAACCCTCTAACCTTACACAGATTTAGAATAAAAGAGGAAAAGAAAAATAAGACTTTATGTGATTGTAAAGTATGGGTATGGATGTGTATCAAGATGTGTTTTGCAATGCATTTGGTTGGGTTTATATAGGCTCAAAATCAACCTTTGCACACCCTTGGAATCCCCAATAATAATCATCCATTAGTGACTAATTTAATTGGAGAATGAGACTTATGGACATGAATTGAAAATTAATTTCTAATTTATGGCTATTCCCCCACTAAAGACCATGAAAGGCCTTAAAACCCCATAAAGGGAAAGACATAACCTATGGCTATGAATTGAGAATTAATTTCAATCAATATTCTTGACCCACCTTCTCACTCATAGTGCTGACCATGAATGGACTTTAGGGTACCCATAAGATGTTACAACCCTTTGGAATTGAACCATTACTTCCTTGATCACATGGGTCCCACACCATAACAAAGCAATCAAAACATTTTTTGAAACTTAAAAAATAAAATATATTTTAAATATTTTAAATCTAACAAAAAATCTAGGGTTTCGACCAAAACTCGATGGTTTCGACATGTTTCAACCATATTTCGGTAGTTCAACCTGAATACCTATATAAGTGTCATTTATCCCCATCGAAATTTGAGAAAACTTAGTTGGAAACTAGGACAAACACTTATATATGCTAGAAATCAGGCCAAACACTTATTTAGGCCTAATATAATTGAAGTATTACTTAAGATATTATTCATAAATAAGCTAATACCCCCTATTTGAATCCAATAAAAATAGTTAAAAAATCAAATTCTAAAAGGATAAAATGTCAACCCTCCAGTTAAAGAACAAAAACTAGATTTTTGGCGGTAGGTGAAATTTTTAACTTTCTAATGCAGGATTTTTTCTCAAATATAAAAACTTCATAAATCTTAATAGGGAAAATTACATACCCCTCCCCTGTACGTTGCCCTAATTACACGTTCCTCCCCTTAGTTGTCCCACCTTATATACGATTCCTCTGTAGTTTTTGAAAAATTACTAATTCCTCCCCTGCCGTTCGCATCTGTCTGTCAAGTGTTGATGTGGCATGGTTAGATTTTTTATAATACCCAAACTAACCCTTGGTCATTGTGAGATGACCTTTTTACCCTTCTTCTTCTTCTTCCTCCTCTTGCAACTTCGTCCCCACCATGCTCCTATAACCTCTGATTTTGACATTGAATCAAACTTTCTGAACCCAACAATACCCTTCTTCTTCTTCATGCTGCAATCCCACCCGCCCCCACCCACCTCATCATGGAATTGGTTGTGCCTCGTTCTTCCATCCTCGGCCAAGCTAGAGCTCCCGACATAGCTCGAGCTGACGTCCATTCAGACTCCTCCAACTGCAGCGACAAACTCAGCAAATCGGCAACGTTTCAGAAACCCTAATCTCAGAGAAGACACTATGGAATGTGAAAGCCACCTACCATTCGGCAATGCCAAGGACTGTGTGTAGGTCCCTGCGAAGCTCATCGAAATCGCAGATGCTCAACATGCCCTTGATTTCATGTATCCAAGTTCTATACACTGATTCCATCCTTCAATAAATTGGTAAAATCATTTGGGAATGGAAGAACGTTTGAATTAGAATATTAGAGAAAGACCCTTAAATGAAAAAGAGATATAATCAAAACCTTAAATAATTTAACAAAATCCCAATTGTGAAGTACTTGTCGGCAGATTCTTGAACTTTGAAGCCATCCGAAATCCTTGATTTTCCCAATCTATTAAATCTATTTTAGCTTTCCACAAAGGTTTTCACAGCAAGGGATTACATTTGAGAGCTTGATTAACATCCCATGAAATCGAAGAAGGAAGAAAAACACAGACTGCCCAGATTGAAGAAACTAACCTCAAACCCCCTTTCTCTGTGCCCAAAACCGGCAAAATCCCCACTGGAAACAAAAACCTTTTTTCCCCTCTTGAGATCATAAGCTATATGGTCTATTTCACTGGAATGAGTAGCAGATCAACAAGTTGTTCGAGTCATGTTGTTAATCAAATTTCTAGCAGCTGTAGTGATGGCGGTGGCGATGGTGGTGGTGGTGGAGGAGGAGGAGGAGGAAAGAAATGGGTGTTTTAAGGTTGAAGATGATGAAAAGGGTATTATTGTAATTCTACTTGTGGTGTTTTAGAACAAGGGTAATATTGTCTTTTCAAACCATTAACTAACAATACCTTAACACCGTCAGCCAAAAGGGGTCAAAATGTAAGGTGAGAAAATCAAGGGGAGGAATGTGTAATTAGGGCAAAGTACATAGGAGGGGTATGTAATTTTTCCATCTTAATATGATAAAACATTGTTAAAAACCAAAAGTGTGTTAAAATATTAATTTGTTTTGATGTCTAAAATAATATTTTCATTGAGTGATTTTAAACAGCATTCGTGCACACCAAATTAAGTTTGACCAAAACATAACACTTTCATTATAAATCAGATTTAAGTAATCTTGGATTTCTTTCAAACAAAACCAAGATTGCTTAAATTTGATTTATATTGAAGTGGTTATATTTCGATCAAACCTTATTCGATACAATGTCCAAGAATAATATACATTATCAAACTTGGATCAAAACCACAAGTATTAATTTTAGTGTTCTCTATGTGAAACTAATGGATTGAGCTTAAAATGTTAAAAATAGGTAGCACAACAATAATTAAGGCAAAAAATTAATTTCTGAGCCTCAAAACCAAGGGTCAAGTTAACATGAGAAAATTCCAAATTTCGATCAAATCGAAATCAAGACGAACTCGGTTTCTGACTTACTGAAAACTAGTCGAAACCGAGCTTTAGAACCTTGCTATTATGGCGTGCGAAAGTTAGATCGGAGGAAACATCGTCAAGCTCGAATCCCAAATCAAATCTCAGCTAAAAGCCGAGACCAGGAAGCAAGCGAAGAGAGAGATAGTGAGAGTAAGGGTGACTAAGCTCCCAGCGTTTTCGCAGGAGTAACGCCTCCTTGCTTTTTAATTTATTTCGGGGCGGATATATGAGCATGTCTATCTATTCATCTCTTTCTGTTCTCCCCTTCTGCTCCAACTCCCCTAACCTCCAACGTTGCCGTTCTCATCTTCTACCTTCCACTTCTCTCCTTACACCCTCCAATTACTCCACTACGAGGCCTTCGATTACTACTCAGAACTTACTTTCCAAAAATCGCAAAGTGGACATCATTTGCTGCTGCTCGATGCCTGTCGTGCAGGTTTCATCGCCACAGGTTTCTCCTCTTCGCTTCTTCTTCTTCCACTTCTGTTTCACGGATGCCAATAATCGTATCATTTGGTTACGTCTGTAATCGAAAATTCGGTTTATCAATTGAACTTTTGTAAAAGCGGAACATTTATCTTACTTCACAAGCCTTGCAGTTGCAGGGTCTTTTATCATGCTCCAGAGCACTCTGGGTTACAAGATCTTTAATTGCGTGGAATGTGGACGTTGGAAACGGTTCTTGCTATCTATACGCCAGTAGAACTGCGGACTTAGTTCTTACAGACGACGGTGTTCAAGGTTCGGAACTCGGTGTCCTCGTTAATTCCTCCGGATAGCATAGTATCGACATTCTATTGATTGACTGGGAGACAGGTGCGATGATTTGTTAGGAAACTATGCTCACTGATCCTGTTGTTCACTTCTACAGGTGAGGATGTGGTGATTAATCTCGAAGAGGACAGTGGTGGACTCCCATTAAATGTGCGCAGCTGATTTCTTTGCACAAGACTAGCAAAGTTTGCATACCATTCTTTATTATATATATATTTTTTGTGGTGAATAAATTATTCATGAGAGAGTGTTCTTTGTGGGGGGAGCATAGGAGGATGTTATGTGAGATGCTTCTACCAGCTATGAAGGCTGACTGGTTGTCACTGACAAGCTGGTCAAATCACTTATTTAATCTTGTTAGCATGGACTTTGGCAATAAACTTCTAAAAAAGGTTGCACAGGGAGATGGTCGTAAGTCAGTCATAATGGACGCACCTTCCTTCTTAGGAATGAGGCAAAGGAAGGAGTGATTGATACCCTTGATCTGACTTGGGTTGTAGAAAAAAATGGCCTTGATAAGATCTTCTTTAATAATGTCCCAAGAAAAAGAGAAAAATCCCATATTGAATCCATCTGCCCCAGGGACTCTGTTAGCCTTTTGAGAGTGAACAACAGTTATAATTTCATCCTCAGAGGGATTGCTAGAAGGGAATTGATGAGATAACTGGGGATGAATTTGTTGAGGAGGTTATCAGGATTGGAGCCAGCACAAGTTCTTAGGTGTTTGCTTCAGTATGACCTTCTGCTGGATGTATCACAAAATAAGAAGTCTGTTAGGTTCCATTTATCTAAACGGAAAATAATTTAATGGAATTTTATAGGTAACAAAATAACAGAAACTGTTTCCTCAAATGAAATACAAAAATTGGGAAAAACTCCCAGTTTAATTTTTTGGATGTTCTAAACCACCCCCCCCCCCCAAAAAAAAAAAAAAAAAAAAAAAAAAGACGAGAGAGAGAGAGAGAGTAGCGGTATCTCAGACAATGATACTGTTCCTAACATCCCCCCCCCCCCCCCCGGTGCAGAAAATCAACTGTGCCAGGATACACTTCCTTGTCATGTACTCTGAAAAGAGCAAATGGCAGAGAAATACAAAATAAGCTAACTAACTAAATTGATAATTCAGGGAATACTTTTCTGTTGAAAGAAATGTAGCCCCAGCAAGTAATAAACAATAGCTGATGTTTAACTGTTTCTATGCCATATTCTGCAATTCTTCAGGTAATAGAGAAGTTCCCCCACATCTGTAACTATAGAGCTTTTAAAGTCCCATCAACTGTGGATGTGAAGAGCCTCCTCAAATGCCAGTTAGCAGTTGCCCCTTTTCATGGTAAGAAGTGGTGACCTTTTCGATTGGTTTTCTCTTACCGTTATTTATGAAGAAAGGCAGGAGAGATGTATTTAGTCTACAGCTGTCATGAATCCCTTCCTATCCTGGTCCATTCTTGGCCTCTCAAGGCATCTGTTTTGGCAACCAAGACTATGGTTACAGTTATGTTTGATCTTGGCCTCTCAAGGCATCTGTTTTGGCAACCAAGAATATGGTTACAGTTAATGTTTGACTTTCTCATTATAACTACTGATAGCTCTTAATGCTTTATCTGCATTAGTATTAGGTATGATTTTCTTTGATTTTGAACTGATGTCCATTTTGCCTACCAAAAAAAAAAAAAGAACTGATGTCCATTTGGCTTACAATTTCAAGTTTTTTCCTATTATACAGCTGATGGGCAATGCATCAGTGCTACTGGTTTACAGTTACCTGGTGTTTTAGATGATTTATTCGCATACAGTGGTCCACTTGGTGCTGTTTTCACAGAAGAAGCTGTGTCACTTTACCTTTGGGCTCCTACTGCTCAAGTACTACATCTTCTGAAATTCATATACTTCACTTGGCTTTCTGTTAGCTCTCCCCTGCAACCCCCCAATCCCCAAAGAAGGAAAAGTCATGTCTTTTATCCTTTGTCCATGAGAGCAGGTAGTACGTGCTTGCATCTATAGTGATCCATCAGGTGGTACTCCCTTGGAGAGTGTCCTGCTAGAGGAGGACAATGGCGTTTGGAGTGTGAATGGACCAAGAACTTGGGAAGGCTGTTATTATGTCTATGAAGTCTCTGTCTATCATCCTAGCACTTTGCAAATTGAAATGTGCACAACAAATGATCCATATGCAAGAGGGTATGGTGTTAATCTCATTAAACCAAAACTAGTTCAGAAAATAGTTTAGGTGTTGCTGAAGTTTAAGGCATTTTGTCTATCTTCACATGCATTTATGTAATTGCATGCATGCATATTTTTGTGTTCATACAATTTTTTACTGTCATTGAACTGGTGTTGATTGTACTTGCATATGAATATTTCATATTGTGTTGATCTTTTCATCCTTTTGGACTAGGCTGTCATCGGATGGCATGCGGACATTGTTGGTCAATCTTGATTGTGATACTTTAAAACCAGAGGGGTGGGATGAATTGGCAGATGAGAAATCTATTCTTTCTTCTTTTTCTGACATCAGTATTTATGAGTTGCACATAAGAGATTTCAGGTTAATCTTTTGCCCCTTGTTTTTTATTTATATTTTCTTTTATCTTCTGTACATAGTATGTCTGATATACTGTTATGTTAACATACTAACATACTGCTGTAGATTACTTATCACTCATAATCTATTTTACGTACATTTTAGATGTTGAGGATGGTGTTGAGTAAAGGTAGAAACAAAGCCACCACGGTATGCCTTTCCAAAGAAGTTCTGGGCTTTGTTGGCACTTGGGAGTGGTGAACATGGCTTTTGCTTACTCTGACTTTTCTGTCTTACTTTATCCTCAATTCCTCACACCTTGAATAAATGTACGAGATGGATCTTCCACACAAGGGTTGAGCGTCATTTGAGAAATCCTTGCTGTTACTCTATTCCAAACATTGCTTAGGATACTTTTGTTGATTATATGTGCTCAAAGCCTGAAACCTGGTTTTAAATGTCAATCCTTTTGGTTGAATTCACTTAAAGTTTACTTTTAGCTTTCTATACCTATTAATATGCACTGTTGCAACTGCAGTGCCAGCGATCAGACTGTGAGACCTGATTTCCGTGGTGGTTATCTTGCTTTCACCTCTCAGGTAGTTTTTGGTCTTATGAGCCAAAGTTCCTGATCTAATCATGAAGTCCCTCAAAGTACCCTTAAATATTATTTAAAGACATCCTCAATGTACTATTATGTCTTGTAATTATCCTTTTATTGGACTCATTTTTCTTGTCTAGGATATGGATTGTCAGAAGTTGTTGCATTACTATGTTGAATTATTTTTATTATTAATCCTTATTTGCATTGATAGGTGTTAGAGTTTATGTTGTAAAGGGTACTTTTGTCACTGTCGGTTATTAGTCATGTTAAGTTGTAATTTTGTCTTTTGTTCTTTTTTTCCTTTTACCTCCCTAGGGAGGCATGTGTAATTTCAAGAATGTGTTAATGAAGAAAATAGGTTAGTGGAGATGACTCTCCCTCACAATCGATTCTCTCCCAACTCTTCCTCTCTTCTCCTTCTTCTCCTTGCTGTAAACCCTTGTTCCTTTGCTAGAATCAATCCATTCTCCATTTCTAACTTGGTATCAGAGCTGGTTTGAGAGTCAACCAAGCTCATTCGTTGTCCTCACCTCTCTTTGGAACCCTAGAAAGGTAGAGGGTTCCATTAGAGGCTATATACTATGTGAAATACTGCACATAATAGATCCAATTTAGTCATATTAGTGAAATTAACATACAATGGATGGAGTTTAGAAGCTGCCGCAGTGGATTGAAGAAGTTTGAAGTTCAAAAAGGAACCAGTCAGGTTACCGCCAGCCAGTCACTATTTTGTTCGATTCTCTCTCATCTCTCTACCATTTGAGATGAGACCAGGTGTATTTGGATCGCCCCGGGGTATTCTTTAAGATCCCCAAGTACTCGATTAGTGAAAGGAGCTGGTTGAGGAGCACAGCTCCACACTTTGCTGCCCCACAGGTACCGCCAGGTTGTGTTTCTCTCTCCCTGTGTAAATGTTATTGGCTGTAATGAGTAGAATGGTTAGTTAGTTGAAGGTTTCCACTATTTGAATGTCATTGGTTGTTATGGACTGAAGTTATGGTGCATATTATGTTCTTCCTTTGGTTATCATCAAAAAACTGCTCTCGGTTTGCTTGCTGTTGGGTATTTTTGTTGCTGGTTTGCCACCTTCTTTGGGTGGAGTGTACTCCCCATTTTGTACAAGGTACTACATTGATTTGTTGAGTACTTGCATACCATGGCTACTATGTCTGGATCTGAATCTGAGGTCAGTGGACCTTTGGAAGCTTCAGATAGTGTTTTGGGTGGCACACTGTGACTCCATTTGATAACCCCAATACTCAAATAGCTGTTGTGAAGTTGGATAATACCAACTATTTGGATTGGGCTCATTCTGTGAAGCTGTCTTTGAGAAGTAGGGGAAACTGGGGTAAATTACTGGTTCTATCAAGGCGCTTGAAATGACTGATCCAGGATACCTGATATGGGAGACTGAGAATTACGCTGTTATGACTTGGTTGATTTTCTACATGATACCTGAGATAGGTAGGAGATTTATGAGGAAGGAGACTGCAAAATAAATTTGGGATAGTGTCTCCAGGACATTTGATCGAGTAGGTGATTCAACAAAGGTTTATCAAATCCTCCAAAAGGTCATCACTATGAAACACGTTTTTTTTTTTTTTAAAACCCGAACTTAACTGGGACCCAGGCCAGCCCCAAAGCTTTATTAAATCAACAAAGAATAATGAATACAGGGGGGGACATTCCACCTTACCCCAAACCCACCAAAACAACATTAGACTTTAAGGACCGGCAGGTCCTCCCTATCTTCCTTAATAATCTCTTGGAAGGTTCCTGTGGGTAAATTACCCTGCAGGAACGTGACCATAGACCCTGTCTCACAAGCTTGCTTGGCCAACCAATCAGCAGCCCTGTGGCTTTCTCTAAACACAAACTCCACTGTCGCCTGAGTAGCCTGTATGAGCGCTAAAACCTCATTGAACCAATACCACCCTTTCCAAAGGCTGCACCTCCGAAGGAGCACCATATTAACTGTGTTGGCTGAATCTGAATTCACCACTACCTCTTTGAACCCCATCTCCTGGCACAATCTAAGGCCATCTCTCAAAGCTCTAAGTTCAGCTTGAGAGTTTGTGCACAACCCGTAGAAGTTAGAGAACGCTGCCAAGGCAACTCCACCCGTATTTCTGATCACTCCTCCTCCCCCCCCCTCTCCAGGGTTGCCCCTGCACACCCCATCCACATTCAGCTTAACTGAATGGGGGGGGGGGGGAGGGCGCCAGAAAACCGGAAGGGGGCGCGGACTTTTAGCTGGAGCTGCCTCAAGCACAAAACATTGCAGGATTAATCTGTCTCTAACAGACCCCCCCTTTCTCACCTTCGCCGGCATAGGAAGCTCTTTTACCCAGGCTTTAATGCGAGCCATAATTGTGACTGCTGTGCGCCTTTGTTCATCATGCTTCCTGTTATTGCTTTCCCTCCAAAGCTCCCAAACAATCAAGGATGGCAGCAACCCTGTAATATAAGCACCGAGGCAGCGTCTGCTTGCCAATGCATGCCACTGGGTAATCCTACTTCTAACATCCTGGGTTGGAAGTACCTCAATATCGAACAGCCGAGAAAAAAAAGCCCACACCTTAGCTGCAGTTCCGCCCGAAATCAAGCAGTGGTCCAATGTCTCCATTCTAGGCTCTCTGCAGCACAGACACTTGGAAGCCATCGGGACCCCTACCGACATTAAGGCATCATCGGTTGGGATCTTCCCGTTCAACAGTTGCCTCGTGAAGAAAGCCACCTTTACAGGAAGGGATTGGTTCCAGACCCAGTTAGCATATGGGACAGCAGGCGACACGCTTCTTATTTCATTCCAGGCTGATCTAACCGAAAAGACACCATCACTTGCAGGAGTCCACACCAGAACATCCTCCCTAGCAGAGAGGCAAAAATCTCCTGATGAAATATCATTCCTGATCGTTGCGTTATCGATGTGGTTCAGAAAGTCCTGTTTCCAAGAGCCATCCTCTTCCAAAGTGTCTTTAAGGCGTAGATCCACATAGACCTGGAGGCCATTATCAATTGCATCAATTAACGGACCAGCCCCAGACCAGTTATCTAGCCAGAAGAAAATCTCCCCCGACCCAAGAAGCCAGCGAGATCTGTCCATCAACAGCCCTTTGTAGGCCAAGGCATTCCTCCATGACCTAGACCTAACCCCTGTCGGAACCATCAGGGATATATGAAGGCCTTTAAAGAACTTGTCCCTAAAAAACTCACTCCAGAGAGAGTGGTTAGTCAAGACCCTCCAAATGCCCTCGAGCCTCAACGCCAACCCCACATCCTCCAGTAACCTCACTCTAAGTCCTCCCTCCTCCGATGGCCTGCACACCTTCTGCCAGCTGACCCAGTGCCTCCGCCTTGCCCACTCTGTGCTTCCCCAAAGAAAGTCGGCAAATATGCCATATATTTTCCACAACACAGCCTTCGGAGGATCCATCATGGCCAAGACATGAATAGGTATAGAGGAGAGGACATGTTTTAAGAGGGTGGGCCGGCCCCTTGCTGAAAGCAGCTTCCCTTTCCACCCTGCCACCCTGCTACTGATGCTGTCCACCAGCTTATCAAAGAAGTTAATTTTCGCCTTGCCACAGAAGAGAGGAGCCCCTAGATAGGTAATAGGCAGCGTCCTCTGCGGAAACCCCGAGATCGTAGCCACCATTCTGGTTTGCGACTGCGTAGCCCTGGACCCAACCACAAAACAACTCTTCTGCTTGTTGACCAGCTGCCCCGAGGATCCTTCGTACCTGCTAAGAAAACCCATGATCAGCTTTAACGAGCTTTTCAAGCCCCTGGTGAAGATTATGGTGTCATCTGCAAATAGACTATGGGAAATCCCAGGACACCCTCTAGGGAGTCTAAAATACAAAGCATGCCCCTCAGTGAATAGCCCCTTCAGACCTCTACTCAACACCTCCTCTGCCAGTATAAACAAGGCCGGCGAAAGCGGATCCCCCTGTCGCACACCTCTGGAAGACTTGAAAAACCCAGACTGTTTGCCTCCAAGGACAACAGAGAACCAGCAATTCTCTACTGTCTTCTTGATCAGAGCAATCCAGCTGTCATCAAACCCAAACTTTGCAAGGACCTCCCAAAGAAAACTCCACTCCAGCCGGTCATACGCCTTGGCCATGTCTAGTTTGAGAATCACATTACCGCCCCTAGCTCTCCTGTTCAGCTCCTGGGACATCTCCTGCACAATGGCAATGTTGTCATGAATACACCTTCCCTGAACGAAAGCCCCCTGCTCCTCCGCCACCAATAGAGGCAGGACCTTTGCTAGCCGGGTAGTAATGAGCTTCGCAATAATCTTATAAGAAAAGTTGCACAAACTGATGGGCCTCAAATCCGCCATCACCTCCGGATTGTCTTTCTTCGGCACCAAGACCAAGTTGGCAGAAGTAAAGCTTCTAGGCAAGTCCCCTCCTTCAAAAAACTCCTTGACCGCAGCCCACACGTCATTACCCACAACCTCCCAACATGAAGTAAAAAAATACCCCGTGAAGCCGTCTGGGCCTGGCGCACTGTCACAGGATAAAGTAAAGACTGCGTCTTTCACCTCCTCCACTAAGGGGGTCTCCAACAGCATAGCATTATCAGCATCCGAGACCAGCGAGGGGAGCAAAGAACTCAAATCCTCGTCCACCACACTGCCCTGAGCAGTAAAGATCTCTGAGAAATGGCGCACTGCGTCCTCCTGGACACCCTCCACCCCCGAAATCCACTCTCCGTCCGACCCTTTTATCCTCTGCACCCCTGTCAACCTCCTCTTGACATTGACCGTGGCATGAAAGAACCTCGTGTTCCGATCCCCCTCCTGAAGCCAAGTGATCCTGGACTTCTGCCTCCAAAATATCTCCTCCTGCAATAAAACCTCCTGCAGCTCTGTCTTGGCAGCCCCAAGCAAATCTCTAGAGGTGTCATCAGCCCTCAAGTCAAACTCTGTTTCTGCCCTGAGAACCGCATCCTCAGCATCCCTAACTCGTTGATGTATGTTTCCAAACACCTCCTTATTCCTACCGCGCAGGGCTATACGAAGTCTCTTGAGCTTCAAGTACAAAATCCCCAGAGGTGAAGCCACCACTGGCTCTTCCCATTGACCCTTGACAAAGTCTTGGAAACCTAGATGTCTGAGCCACATCTGCTGAAATTTAAAACCAGCCCCGGTGCCAGGGCCAACCACCCCAAAAGAGAGGCCAAGCGGAGCATGATCCGAGCAGGTCCTGCTGTAATGTGTCACTGAATACCTGCTAAACGAATTCGCCCAAGCCGCATTCACCAGAAACCTGTCCAGCCTAGCCATGACCCTACTAGAACCAGCTTGGTTATTGGACTAGGTGAACATACTACCACTGTATCCCGCATCAATAAGTGTTGCTTTGTTACAGAATCTGCCAAATTCCTCCAAAGACAAGGAGCACACTAGCCTGCTGCCCACCTTCTCTAAAGAAGAAGCAACCGCGTTGAAGTCCCCTCCAACCGCCCAAGGTAAGGAAACCGAAAGAGAAAAGGCTTCCAGTCTCTCCCACATCTCCCTTCTCTTCAACCTCGAATATAACCCATGAACAAAGGTAAGGACATAGGAGCCTGCCCCACCCCCTCCACATTCAACCGTGAAGTACTGCCCATGCTCCTCAACCACCCTAACTTGAAGTGTTGATCTCTAAAAAATCCATAACCTGTCTGAAGTGTATACTGCATCCATTCCTATCCGCCTCCTCACTAAACGTGACTTGGTAACTTGAGCTTTTGGCTCAGCAATTGCCACCATCTCAACCTTGTGCAAGCTTACCAGTGCTTTCAAACGCCTACAAGTGGGCTTGTTTCCAACCCCGCGCGCATTCCAAAAGATGCAACTCATTGAACAGAGTTAAGGGAGACAAGTGCCGACCTCATCGATCTTGTTACAAGCCTCTGGGCCCCATCAAGAGCTCTCCTCCCCGTCCTGGCCTTCCTGATCTTCTTCCTCTTGTACACCAAGGCTGCATTCAAACAAACAGGTCGCTGCTGCAAACGCCTCCTCGCACCATGGCCCTCTGGGGCAGACACAGGCTCTACCCCTGGAGGCCTCTCCTGGCCAAGCGAATCACCCTCCCGTATCTCAGGCAGCCTCTCAACTAACTTGCTCACCCTGCCCGGAAGGGTGGCCTTGAAGGCCCTCAGACTGTCCAACAACGCCTCACGGCTTGCCCCCTCCTGCCCTGTAGCTGGCGCCTGCTCATCATCCCTTGACCCTGCTGGAGCCACGCCCCCTTCAAAAAAAGGCTCAGTGCCCTTGCAAAGAGAAGACGACAAATGTCTATTCCCTGCTCCCACTGAGTTACAAGACTCCTCAGGGAATTCCAACACCACTGTCTGGTCCCTTTTGGCTTCAAGAGGCTGAGCCCTTTCGGCTTCAACTGTTATTCCAGGGAGCTCCCCTTCCTCTGCAACGCGAGGGGTGATCATCTCTTCTATCTCGACAACAACTCCAGCGCTAGGCGCCGCTGGACACGCCAAAGCAGTGCAGCCCTCTGCCTGCTCCTCCCTAGTCTGCCGCCTCGTCAGCTTCTAACGGCCCCTACCCCGCCAAGGTAACCCCGCAGTCCCCTGGGCAATAGGCTCCTTGACCTCGCGATCCAAACCAGACAAGGTACCCTCGCCTCAAGGAATAAAAACCCCTTCTCCAAAACAAATGTCGCCTCTGCCGTGTTAAGCCCCACCGCAGGAACCTCAACTCGCACCCCTGCCGGTCTCTGCCTCAGCACTTTTCGGCAAACATCTTTAACATGGCCAATTTTCGAGCACGCAGAGCAGTATGAGGGGAGCCTCTCATACACCACCGATTGGAAGAAGCCATTCGCACCACACCCAACCCAGACCTTCTCAGGTAGAGAGTCTCGCAGGTCCAATTTCACACACACATGGACTGCCACTGTGCTTGTGCAGTTCGTCGTGGCTCCATCCACCCTCAACACCTTGCCAATAGACCCTGCAATCGATTTCAAAAAGTTTCCCTGGTACAAATTTATTGGCAGCCCCGACAGTGAGATCCACACTGGCGCTAATGGAGATTCCCATCCTCTAACAAATTCCGCAGTCCACTTCATAAAACGGAATCGAAATCCCTGAATCTGCAATCTGTTCCTTCATCCGGACTCTTACAAAATCATCACGAGCAATAAACGGCAAAGACATGGCTAGGGTCGAGAGTCGAAACCATAAAATCTCCTTGCAGATGAAGCACCTTGCGAATCGTTTCCTTAATAACGAACAGGGAGGGCTTCCCATAGCTGCACTTGGCAACCAGGGAAGTCGCAAACGCCAACACTAAACGATTCAATTCCTCCTCCGAGAAGAATACAGCAGGGCTTCCATAAAACGATGTTGGTTTTTTAATCTCGACTGAGGCAGGTGGCAGCGACATCGATTTGGAGACCACAACAGCAAACGTAGATGCCCCACTAAGGCCCACTCCAAGCCGAGGTGGAAGATCAGGGGGCCGATCCTCCCTAGGAGGGACCGCCATGATCAAAAACCACGTGAACTCCAAAACCCTTATCCTGCGCCTTCAGAGCCAAACTTTATCTGTATGATCTTCAAACCGTATAGTGTACCCAACTTCCTCTCCTAGCTTAACACTCATCTCTTCAGCTACCCTTGAAGCAACAGCCTGGACAGCCAGCCGTCTTGGCTGTGTGCAAGCGATAACTCTTCCACTCTCAGCCCAACCTGCTTCTTTGAGGAACTGAGGAATCTGAGTGGTTTTACCACTACCGGTCTTGCCAGCAATAATGGTGGTGGCGTGAGTCTCACACTATGAAACAGGTTGACCGAAGCATTTTTGACTATTATAACACTGTTATTGGTCTTTGGGAGGAATATGATTACTACAGGGATCGCCATTTGACCAATCCAGAGGATGAGGCAAAGTTATATAGGACACTTGAAAAAGAACGTGTCCTTATTTTACTTGGTGGACTTAATCTGGAATATGAGCCAATCCGACTGCAAATCTTAGGGCAATCACCTCTTCCATCCATCCTTAGATGAAGAGTGTAGCTACTTACGAAGTGTGGAGACTAAAAGAGTATCTATGGATCCTGCACCATCCGTGGAGAGGTCTGCTCTCACTTCTAGTTCTCACAGAGATTGGCGAGGTGGGGGGAGAGGTCAAGGGCCACCCCGTGGAGATAACAGAGAAAGATTAAAATGTGACCATTATGGGAAGCTGGGGCACACTAAAGAAAGATGTTGGGTACTTCATAGCCAACCCCTGATATGCGTTGTGGATGCACTGGTTCGCGTGGTGGTAGGAGAGGGGGTGCTAGAGCCCACATTGTAATCGTTGAGACTGAGTCATCTGGACTACAGACTGACCCTGATTATCTTTACAGAGAGGATATTGCAGCAAAGGTTTATCAAATCCTCCAAAAGATCATCACTATGAAACAGGGTGACCGAAGTATTTCTGACTATTATAACACTGTTATTGGTCTTTGGGAGGAATATGAATACTACAGGGATCTCCATTTGACCAACCCAGAGGATGAGGTAAAGGTATATAGGACACTTGAAAAAGAACGTGTCCTTATTTTACTTGGTGGACTTAATCCGGAATATGAGCCAATCCAACTGCAAATCTTAGGGCGATCACCTCTTCCATCCATCCTTAGATGAAGTGTGTAGCTACTTACAAAGTGGGGAGACTAGAAGAGTATCCATGTATACTGCACCATCCTTGGAGAGGTCTGCTCTCACTTCTAGTTCTCACAGAGATTGGCGAGGTGGGGGAAGAGGCCAAGGGCCACCCCGTGGAGATAACAGAGAAAGATTTAAATGTGACCATTGTGGGAAGCTAGGGTACACTAAAGAAAGGTGTTGGGTACTTCATGGCCAACCCCCTGGTATGCGTGGTGGATCTACTTGTTTGCGTGGTGGTAGGAGAGGGGGTGCTAGAGCCCACACTGTGACAGCTGACCCTGATACTCTTTCCAGAGAGGATATTGCAGCAATACATAGGATGATGTCTCGCCTTGGCCACTCCTCTCCTAATCTTGCAGAGTCAGATTCTTCAGCTTCAACATTGCAAGCCTCTACTTCCGCACCCTCCACAGCCCCCTCTTGGGTCATTGACGCTGGTGCCACCGATCACATGACTGGTATGTCTCAGTGTTATGATTCCTACTTTATTTGCTCTGGTAGGGATAAGGTTAGGGTTGCTGATTGCTCGCTCTCTTCTATTTCTGGTAAGAGTAATGTTCGAGTCACTTCTTCAATTTCTCTTGACTCTGTTCTTCATGTCCCTAATTTTACCACTAACTTATTATCTATAAGTCACCTAACCAAATCCTTAAATTGTTGTTCCACTTTCTTTCCTTCCTATTGTCTTTTTCAGGATTTGGTGACGAAGAGGATTATTGGCAGTGAACGTGAGGAGAAAGGACTCTACCTTCTTGAGCCTCAGACACCTGTTATGCCTACTGCTCAGTCCTATGTTTGTGACCAGAGTGACAGTAGTACTATGGAATTTGTGATGTTTTGGCATCAACGTTTAGGTTACCCCTCTTTTGTTGTTATGAGAAAACAGTTACCTCATGTGTTTACTTCTTTTTCTTCTTCTCAAGTTTTTCAGTGTGAATCATGTATTTTTTGCTAAACGTTGTCATTCATCTTATTCTTATCATGGTAATAGATCCATTGCTCCTTTTAACATTGTGCATTCTGATGTTTGGGGACCTGCTCCCACTACTTCTTTGTCTGGATATTTTTATTTTGTTTCTTTTGGTGATGACTACTCTCGGTCCACTTGGGACTTTTTTGATGAAACAAAAGAGTGATGTTTATGATGCTTTCAAAATTTCTTTCAATTGATTTGTACTCAATTTGGCACTCGCATTCAAATAGTTACTTCTGATAAGGGAGAGAGTACATGTATGGGGGTCTCTAATAGTTTTTACTGACAATGGCATCATTCATCAAGTTGCTTGTGTTGACCCCTCAACAAAACGGGGTAGCTGAGAGGAAAAATCGCCATTTGTTAGAGGTCACTAGGACTCCCCTCTTTGGCATGTATGTTCCTAAGACTTTTTGGTCCATGCCCTTCTTATTGCTGCCTTCCTGATCAATCGGATTCCAACTCAACTCCTTGGCTCCAAATCACCTTTGGAAACTCTGTCCCATCAAGCTCCTGCTTTCTCTCTTCCTCCTAAAGTGTTTGGGTGTGTCTGCTTTGTCCGTGCTGATTTATTGTGTCTGCTATGTCCATGCCAATAAATCAGCACGGACAAAGCTTGACCCCAATGTACTCAAATGTCATTTCCTTGGCTATTCATCTTCTACGAAAGGGTATAAGTGCTACCATCCCTCTTCCCGCCGGCGACTTCTTACCAAAGATGTTACCTTCTTTGCTCCTCATCAGCATCCTCTTCAGGGGGAGAATAGTAAGAGTGAAGAGGCTATTGATATCATTCCTTTTCTTCCCCCCGTGCCTATTCCTCCATTTCAGCTTGATATTGGGAAACATAAAGAGGGGGATATTGTTGATATTTGTGATAATTTAGGTGTTGGTTTTGGTAAGGAGAAGGAGTTAATTGTGTACAAAAGAGGTGAATGCTTGAAGGGAAAGAAGACCTGCCAAGAGTCCTCTTTGGATACGCATCCTGATCTCCACTTTCCTCAGTCAGGTAACACTCCTCTTCCCTTTGAGTTAGATCTTCCCATTGTTATTCGAAAGGCAAAGAGAGCTGGTACTAATCCCATTGCCCAGTTTGTCTCCTATGATGCTCTATCTCCCACAAGTGTTACTTTTACTGCTGCCCTTTCCTCTATTTCCATTCCCAAAAATGTCACTGAGGCCACCCCAAGTGGAAGCAAGCTATGTCTGAGGAAATGCTGGCACTTGAAAAGAACTGCACTTGGAAACTAGTTGATCTTCCCAAGGGGAGAGTTCCAGTTGGATGCAGATGGGTCTACACAGTTAAGTACCGATCTGATGGTATAGTTGAGAGATACAAGGCCAGGTTGGTAGCCAAAGGATACAGTCAGGTGTATGGGATTGATTATCAGGAGACCTTTGCTCATGTGGCTAAACACAACTCAATAAGTCTTCTCTTATCTTTGGCATCTAATAAAGATTGGCCATTGTATTAGTTGGATGTGAAGAACACTTTCCTCCATGGTGATCTAGAAGAGGAAGTATAAATGCAGACTCCACCTGGCTTCAAGTTTCCCTTAACTGAAGGGAAAGTGGGTCTCCTTAAGAAGGCACTATATGGTCTTAAACAGTCCCCGAATGTCCATTGACATTCCCAAAGCCACCAGGATCTCAGTTCAATGGCTAACTCACAATTTACAATCTAGGTAAATCAATAGATAATCAGAGATATGCAACAGAAAGTCAAATACTATATTACTAACATCGATAACAAAATTCTATGTGATATAAGTAGAGTCTAAGTAACTGAACTGTGTTTAGGTTTTACAGATATCCATAAGTATATTTAAATACTAAAGAGAATATATATAAGAACGAAGTTCTGAGGTATCGAGTGTAACTCAAAACGACTAACAACTGGATCACATCAAACAGAAACAATCAAAGCACAGCTGTCAAATGCACATGAAGCATCATGCTCCATCTGCTCTGCACCTCTAGTGTCTGCTCCCAGCTCGACATCAAACTGAGAAGAAGGATCCACATCCATCATCGCCACGCCACCTGCCATATCTAAAAGAGAAATATATCGAGGGGTGAGCTCTACTGAGCCCAATGAGTGGATACATACAAGCATGCTCACATAGTCCATGATAAATGCATGATTCGATATTAACATCATCAACAATGCCTAACAAGCAAAATGCCCAAGTCTCATGCTGGGTTTATGTACTACAGTAACTTATGTTACAGTGGAAGCCTACCAACACATGCGTACTTCCTGTCCGACAAACCCCCTTTAAGATAACCATAGCTCTCACTCGGTTCTGATGCCACGTTGGGTCTCCCTAGACACCGATCTTTTGAGAATGATACTCCCAGTACGTCGGCTGTGACCATCGGTTATCTAACACCTGACCCCCTGTTGGTAAGAGGTGTAGTACAGGGTACGCTCTAGCCACATGCATTCTAATCATGATGTAATGCGTATAAAGTCATACCAACCCTTATACAATGATCAACATAAATGATTTTCTATGCATAACCATGCCATGCTCATCTCTAAATCACAATCACATTCAATGCTTTACTATCAAAACCAATGATCAATTTGCTAATGCAGATTAATGGATCATAACACACATGATGCATGTATCATCATTTGGAACAAATATATTATAAAATAAAATAAACACTCCATAAAAGAAATCACTTCCCATTCACCTTTAAATACATGAGAGTTCCGCAAACAATCCCCGAAGTAAACTCTCGTGAGGCCTCGCCGTAGTGTTAATCGCTAAGAAAAATAGTGTTTATAAGCTTAAGAGACTAAATGGTTAAACCCCAAGAAGCCCAGACCCTAATTAGCAAAACAGAGTTCAGCAGGGAGGACTGGATGACCTGTTTGGGTCAGCCCAGACCATCCAGTTGGTGCTTACAGTGCTCGAATTTGGGGTTTCTTTCATGGATCTTGCCATGCACAATACCCAAGACTAAAATTGGTCCAAGGGAGATGAAGGGTATAACAATTGGGTTAAATCAACCCAATTGCATGGCCTAATTAGAGGTTAACAACCTAGATTGATCTATAACAGAAATTTAGGTATAAAAATCAGGGTTTGGGCAAAACCGAAGTTGTTCATGTTGATTATGAGCTTGAATCTTACCAATTAGGTTTGATTCAGCTAAGGCATGGTTTATGTGACCATGCATGCATGATCAAGTGTGATTAGAGGTTGGATTATTACATGTGTTAAGCTATACATCAAAGAAGAGAAGAAATTTCGAGGTAGAAGTTCCTACCTTGTGTTGGATTGTAGGTAGAACAACTGGGCAGCAGCAGTTTAGTAGGAATCCTCTTCAATTCCACCTTTCTCCTCCTCTCTTCCTTCTTCTTCTCCAGAGCATAAATCAGCAATAAAGAAGGTTGAATATGAGATTTTAGAATGAAGTTTCTTATTTATAGCAAGGGCCCTCTAGGGTCCGTTTGGTTGGCCCTAATAAGAATGAATCGAATTAAATGGCCAATTGGCCCAAGTGGGGTCCCCAGGCATGACTCGGAAGGGTGTTCCGGAATGTAGACGGAAATCCGATCGAAATGATATATGGGTGGCTGAACGCAGCAGGGGTTATGTAGGTCCCACCAATAAAAAAAATATTAAAACCAAACGACAGTCCTGTGATCCTACTGGATGGTGGAATGACCATCCTATGCTGAAAGTCCTGTGATCTTAAATCTTCTTCAAGTATACGTGGGTGTTCTGGACCTCTTGAATCAAGTTTCATTTGGTAGACTATAGGGGTAAACACTTACCATTGGTCGCACATCTGGGAGTGAACTGTACAGTTACTTGAAGAAAGCACCTGTCTTCTTGCCAGTGTATAGGCTCTCACCATCAGGGTAACGTCATCCCTAACATATACTTGGTCAATGCACCACGAGGCACTGACAACTATGACCTCCGGTTCAGGACCTACAACCAAAGTTCGAATCAGCCCGGATTTTTGGGCACGGGTGTAACTCCTAGAGCCAAGCTGACCACACTTTATTTATCCGATAAGGTAATGGTACCATCACAGCCCTAATTGTTTATGTTGATGACATTGTGATGATCAGAGATGACCTGGCTGCGATAGCTAAACTGAAGACCCACTTGGCCGGTTGGCCCAACAGTTTGAAATTAAAGATCTAGGACTCTTAAAGTATTTCTTGGGAATTGAAGTATCAAGGACTAAAAAGGGAATCAATATATGTCAAAGGAAATTTGTTCTTGACTTGTTGAAAGAAACAGAGATGATGGGTTGCAAACCAGCAAGTTCTCCTATTGAATAGAACCACAAACTAGGAGAAGATTGTGGTCCTCTTCTTGTTGATGCAGGAAAATACTAGAGGTTGGTAGGGAAGCTGATCTACCTCTCTTTGTCTCGCCCAAATATCACCTATGCAATTAGGATGGTGAGTCAGTTCATGCATGTCCCCAAGAGTGGGCACTTGGATGTTGTATATCGCATCCTCAGATATTTGAAGTCCACCCCAAGAAAAGGACTATTATATGCCAGGCACAACCATCTGAGGATAAAGGGTTACACTGATGCGGATTGGGCTGGTTCAGTTTCTGACAGTCAGTCTACATCAGGATATTGTACATTTGTGGGAGGTAACCTGGTCACATAGAGAAGCAAAACAACCTGTTGTGGCTCAATCCAGTGCAGAGGCAGAGTTCAGGACTATAGCTCATGGAATGTGTGAACTCCTATGGCTGAGAAGACTGGTCCAAGTATTGGGAGTTGATACTGAGGCACCTATGAGAGTCTATTGTGATAACAAGGCTTCCATAAGTATAGCACACAACTTGTGCAACATGATAGGACATAACACATTGAGGTTGATAGGCACTTCATCAAAGAGAAATTGGATTCTGGCTGCATTTGTACTCCCTTTGTGAAGACAGGTGATCAAATGGCAGATATCTTCACCAAAGGCCTCATTCCTAACCAGTTCGGTACCATCTTGTGCAAGCTGGGAATGCATGACATTTATTCACCAGTTTGAGGGGGAGTGTTAGAGTTTATGTTGTAAGGGGTACTTTAGTTAGTGGTCTATTATAAGCCATACTAAGTTGTAATTTTTTACTTTTGTTATTATTCTCTTTTACCTCCCTGGGGAGGCTTGTGTAATTACATGAACTTTATTAATGAACCAAATAGGTAGTTGGAGTCGATTCTCCACTACCCACGATTCACTTCACTCTTCTTCTTTCTTCTTCTCTTCTCTTCTCTTCTTCTTCCTATTCTTTCTTCCCAGATTTCATTCCTTGTTCCTTTGATTAAATCAACCCACATCTGATTTCAAACTCAACCATGGCTGAAGTAGATGCTGAGGAATACGAGAACATATGGGGTAGTAGTAGCAACTATGACAAAGGAAACGTTCTGACAATTATTTGAAGAACATTGAGAGGTGCAAAGATAATTTGAGGCATGAATAGGGCGTGCAGTTCTCAGTGGGAATATTCTATGGTAGCATTGGATTTTCTACCACTGTCCTTGGTACCAATCCCAATATGAGGGTTATCTGACTTAGCAACTGACATAAAGTTTTATATCATCAATGTTATATTATCTGTTTATTGAATCATTTTCTCATATGTATACTGTATATATAATCTATTGACGAATATTATGTTAACAATGTAGTATTAATACATTGTAAGCACTTTCTGCTTGTAGGATTCTGCAGGCATACGTCACCTAAAGACGTTATCAGCTGCCGGTCTAACTCATGTTCATCTGTTGCCAACATTCCAGTTTGGTGGTGTTGATGATGAGAAGGAGAAATGGGAGTATGCAGGTAAGATTTATTCATGCCCCTTTGTTGGTCATTTGTTTTTCAGTAGCCTGTGTTTGGCAGTGGATGCAAGTGCTTTGGGAATTCAATGCAGCCTGAATGGCTTAAAATTGATTTGCTATATGTTTAATTGAATACTTAATTTATATGCAGTCCCATAATTATACATATAACCTCCTAGGATTCTGCCACCAATGCTCTTCTCAGCACCATGTGGCAGTCCACCTCATGCTTCAGCCACCACCTCCTTCTCCTTGTGGCTGCCACATATCAGCCACCTCTTCCTAGGCATGCACATGGTGTCTCCCAAGGCCACCTCTTCCTCTTAACCATGTGGCTGTAACTCCATTTGCCACCTCCACCTAGCTAGCCATGTGACTGGAACTCCAATGCCATCACCACCTTGGCCCATGCACATGGGGCTAAGCCATGTTGCAACACATGGTCCAATAGGGTGCTGCCACCTCTAAACATCATTAATTCTAATTAATGATCTCTTAACTTAATTAATCAGGATTACGTTTAATTAAGCATGATTTCCACTAATCATGCCACCTCATGCTTCGCTATACACACCTACTTCCCTATTCACTTAGTATACAATATGTAAATATATACACCATATATATATATATATATATATATATATATATATAACAATACCTTAGTGTATTAAAATACCGTATAATCATATAATATGAATGTCTCATATGAAAATTCATAATATAATATGCCCTACATCAATATAATATAAAATATCATATTACTCAATAAAATAATTTTAAATAACAAAAACACTCACCATCTCAATCCAAATATTATTAAAATATTCAAAGACATCTAATATAATAATAAAATAAACATGATATGCATGCGGAATGTGACATCGCGGATGTGGCGGCTAGCACTCAGATCAGTTCGTTAGGCAGTGTACTCATTGTTGTCGCAATAATGATACAATTGAGACATGTTGGGTCAAGCATGGTAAGCCCCAATGAGCACAACAATTTGCTAATACTACTGTGCCTGATGGGGTACTGAAAGTTTATCTAAAGGTTGTAAGAGAACAAGAGAAGAAGAGAGAAGATAAGAGTTGGAGGTATAAGAAGAAGAAGAGAAGATGTTAGCGGTAATGAGTTGTGGGAAAGAATATATTTCTCCCCTATATTGATTCACTTAGCCACATAAATGAAATTACATACCTAACCCCATGCTAACATAAGATAGCTAAGGGAGGTAAAAAGGTAAAAAAGTAAAAGCACAATACAATATAATAATCTAGTACCCAAAGTACCCTTATTACATGAACTCTAGCACTCCCCCTCAAGCTGGACAATAAATGTCATACATTCCCAGCTTGCATAGAAGAGTATTGATCTGATGAGAGATGAGCCCCTTGGTGAAGGATATCAACCAATAGGTTGCTTGTCCTCACAAAAGGGGTGCATATATAGCCAAAGTCAATCTTTTCCTGAATGAAATGTTAGTCCACCCTAGGTTTGAAGTATCGATATCGGGTATCGTATCAGTTGGGTGATTTTAAGAGACTTATCATATCGTATCGTATTGGAGATACGTATCGAACACTAAAAATACGCATAGATATGGTCAAGATACACATGGGAATACACTTTTGGAACAAAAAACAATATAAATAAGCCATATATAACAAGTATCACGCGTGAACATTAAAATGGAGAATAATGTATAACCAAACAAGTGCATTAAATTGAAATTGTTACAAAAAACGAGGTTTCTTACATGTTGTAATCATCTATAGCCATGAAGAGTATTGGATGATGCAAAGGATGATGTTGTAATACTCCTTGATTCGGTTTTTAGTCCAAAAGTGTGAAAAACCAAGATTAAATGCAATATTTTAGACTCTTGGTTGAGAGTTTTCCTTCATTTTTCCATTAGAATAGGAGTTGTATCGAGTCTGTGAGTGAAAAGGGCTTTTTAATGGAATGTATCGATGGTATCGGCCGATACGTATTAAAGCACCCACAAAACCCTTTACCGGACGTATCGATGGTATCGATATATATATATATCGGTCGTATCGTATCGGCCGATACATTTCGATACAATCTGAGACAGTCCATTTAAACAAAAAAGAGACGTATCAGTATGTATTTTATCGGTACCGACCGATACCGAAACCTATCGGCCAATACGATGCAATACGTACTGATACTTTAAACCATGGGTCCACCTCAATATGCTTTGTTCGGTCATGTTGCACGGAATTGTGGGCTATACTTATAGCAGCCATGTTATCACAATAGAGCCGCATAGGTGTCTCAGTATCAAATCCTAACTCTTGGACCAACCTTCTCAACCATAGGAATTCACATACTCGATGAGCCATAGCTCTGAATTCTGCCTTTGCACTTGATCGAGACACAACAGGATGTTTTTTGCTCCTCCATGTGACCAGGTTACCACCCACCAATGTGCAATAGCCGGATGTAGACCGTCTGTCAGAAATTGAACCAGCCCAATCAGCATCAGTGTAGCCTTTTATCTTCAAATGGTTGTGCCTGGCATATAATAGCCCTTTTCCTGGGGTGGACTTCAAGTACGTGAGCATCCAATATACAACATGTAACACCCCAAATCCGGGTTAAGGATATGGTGCAGGCCCTCACGGACCGTCATTAAATAACAGTTGAAAACTATATTCTACTATGTGCGGAAACTGTAAATGCATCAGAGACATCAGAATAATTGCAGTGGAAATACGATAAACATCCATCTGTTTGTAAAACTCTGGCATAAGCCATCTCATACTCTATCAAATATCATCTGTTACATAACTTCTGAAATCTATTATTAATTACATCAAAAGACATAATTAAACCTATGTATTACACAAAAAGTGTATCTACACAAAATATCTCAACTCTGTAATCTCTCTCTTTCCCTCTCTGATCTACTACTCAGAGGGTCTGACATACTTCCCCCTAGCTTTCCTCGTGCAATCTGCACACTTGCACTCCACGTGCACATGCTCTATAAAAAGAATCACATATGTGGGGTGAGTTAATTAGCCCCGTGAGGAAGCATACAGTTCAGATCATGCTCGTGAATGTAAATAAACACACTATATTGGCAAATCATGATATGAACATGCTACTGCGATAACTGTAAAACTGAAATATGATATCTGATCATATAACTAATATGTTTGCATTCAAAACAATGCCCTCTGTACTTTTCTTTAATTTAACGTGTCTTTTACTTTATATCTAAGTCTGGCTAACTGTCTCATGGTGACCTGCCACTCTGTAACTCATATCTCTGAGGCCTCTGTCTCGCTATCAATAGTACCGTTATGTATCGCCGTCGCACACTAGGACATGTCTCACTCATGCCGTTACGTATCGTCGTCGCATGTCCCCAACATACCATTACGTATCGCCGTCATATGCTGGAAGGGAGACCTATCTATGCCTCACCCAGTACTTAAACCCTACTGGAAAGGGTTGTCAGTCACAGAATCTTACTATTCTATTCTTTACTTTACTTTCTGTTCTTAAACCACTAGGGCTCTTTTGCTATTCTTTACTTTACTTTACTCGAGCACTGGAGCTCCTTTACTTTCTTTACTATACCTTACTCGCGCACTGATGCTCCTTTATTGTTCTTTACCAACCTCCACTTCTGGTTCACAATACTTGTAACAACTCCAGAATGGATAGGACATTGATAGAGCCCCTACTATCCCTTAATGGACATTGAGGGACTCCATACTTTCCCTTTCTTTCCTTTTGTTGACATTAGCAACCTTCAGTTTCAGTCCTATTAAGAATCTTACTGTTACTTATCATGCCACACTAAGCTTTCAAATTATAAAACATAGATTTTCATTTCTATAAAACAGTAGAATCTTAGGGGCAATGATAAAGTAAAAAATATGGGCAAAACATGCAAGTTATGATCATAGTTGTCATGGCGTCGCCATGGCGTCCTGGCGCTGGAGAAGGTTGCATGGCGACCTACGCCATGGCATCCCTCTTTGATTTCTTCTTCCTATCTGTCTTTCCCTCTTCAATTTCTTCTTCCTGTATTCGATTTCTTCTTCCCTCTTCGATTGCTTTCGATTTCTTCTTTCCCTCTTCGATTTCTTCTTCGATTTCTTCTTCGATTTCTTCTTCCTGTCTTTTTTCCCTCTTCGATTTCTTCTTCGATATCTTAATTTTCTTCTTAAAACTTGAGAAACAATAGAGAAAAAATAAAACATGGCTTGAGTATACATCTATTAAAACATTAAAAATAGAGAAAATAAGAAATAAAACATGGTTGACATGCTCGCCATGGCAACGCCATGGCGGGCGACATGTCGATATATCGACGTGACACCCCTCCACCGACTTGGATCGCCGTGACGCCATGACAACTATGGTTATGATAGGATTTCCCTCACTTGTCTCTCTTGATCTTCCCATTAATTTTACTATCCCTCTGTTGTTCTCCGGATCCAAATGAACCCTTTCACAATATTTCATAATCATTAGGCTTCTCTTTAACAATACTGGGATAGCGGAAATGATCTCCCACCATTCAAACTTAACTAAACTTGTCTCTACAGCCTTACTTGGGCATCTAGGCAACACTGGCCAACTCATCAGTCAAACCAATGACCAAAATAGGAAAACCTAAACCCTAAACTATGGTTTTTACTACCCTTTTCCACATAGCTTTATGGAAACTTCACCTCTTTCTATGAAATTCGTTTCTACGACATAACAGCAGTACTATTCATCTTTCTAATGGATCAAAACATCCAAAAATACTCAATAGGTCGAAAAAGAACCTAGGGTTTACCTTTTCCAAGCTTAAAACCCTAGCAAAATCTCAAATCCTTGATCCTCTCAACGCAAGCAACGATTCCCCCTTGTTTGCAACTCGATTCAGCAGCCAAAAGCAACTCTTCCTTCGTTCTCCTTCGTTTCCTCTTTATAATTTTGGGTAAGAAATGATGAAATGAACCCAAAAACCCCTTTAAATAGCTAAAGTTGCGATTACTATTCACCGATCCAGCGGCCTCCTAATGCTCTCTGGAACTTGGCCTAAAACTGACCTATAATCCGGTCTCGCCGGATGGGATCCAGCGGCCTCCGGTTTGTGATCCAGACTCGTCAGTTGGGGCAAATCTGAATCCGGTTGTCAGCTGCAGCCCTACCTGTGCTCATTTAAACTGACATAACTTCTTCGTTCGAACTCGAAACATTATGATTCCAGTTGCGTTGGAAAATAGACTCGAAGGGCTACATTTCATTCGAAGACACATTTGACCCAAATGGAGTGTAAGGTTCTAAACATTGGATTCAAACCTTACTGATGTACATCTACAGCTGTATTCAGCTACCATACTATGTCTGAAGATTACACCATAATTTTCTCGTCCTAACTTTGTTTGATTTGATTATTTTTCCACAATACAAGTAACTCGATTATCAACATTTTTCATGCTTTGGGCCTCTCCAAACACCGACTTAAAGGTCCTCTAAAAATCACGTGAAGTCAATACTTCACCTAAAACAATACAATTTCTACTCTTTTATCTTTGCTATGGGACACCCGTAGGATCCACACTCATTGTAAGGTCATTTTAACTTTATTAAATACTTGTAAATAGTGAAAACAATCACATTTACCTTTACTGTTCAAAATTCCTCAATTGGGCTACCTCGCACCGGATTCCGTCAAAACGAACCCGCTTACGCCTGATAACAATAAAACTCAATATTATATACTTCTCTTTGGATGGGATATTACACAACATCCACGTGCCCACTCTTAGGGGCATGCATTAACTGACTCACCACCCCAACTGCATAGTTGATATTTGGACGAGTCAGAGATAGATAGATCAGCTTCCCCATTAGTCTTTGGTATTTCCTTGCGTCAATAAGGGATGGACCACAATCTTCTTCTAACTTGTGATTTTGCTGGTTTACAGCCCAACAATCCCGCTTCTTTCAACAAATCCAGCACAAACTTCCTTTAACAGATATTTATTCCCCTTTGTGATTGAAATACTTCAATCCTTAAGAAATATTTCAATGGTCCAAGGTACTTGATCTCAAACTGTTGAGCTAAGTAGGACTTCAATTTGTTTATCTCAACCCTATTATTTCCAGTCACCACAAATAGCATCTACATAGACAATTAGGGTTGTGATAGTACCATTACCTCGTCGGGTAAATAAAGTATGGTCAGCTTGACTCTGGGTATATCCATTCTTCAGAATAGCTTGTCTAAACCTCTCAAACCAAGCCTTTGGGGGACTGTTTGAGGCCATTTAGAGCTTTCTTGAGCAGACACACTTTTCCTTTAGCTGATGGAAAATTGAAGCCTGGTGGAGTATGCATATACACTTCCTCTTTCAAGTCACCATGGAGGAATGCATTCTTTACATCCAGCTGATAACATGACTAGTCTTTATTGGCTGCCAATAATAAGAAAACTCTTATCGAATTGTGTTTAGCCACAGGAGCAAATGTCTCCTGATAGTCAATCCCATATACTTGACTATATCCTTTGGCCACCAACCTGGCCTTATACCTCTCAATAGTGCCATCTGATTGGTACTTGATTGACTCGACCCATCTACATCCAACCGGAACTCTGCCCTTGGGAAATCAATCAGCTTCCAAGTATAGTTCTTCTCAAGAGCCATCATTTCCTCACACATGGCTTCCTTCCACTTTAGGTCAGACATGGCCTCAGTGACATTATTGGGAATGGGAGTAGAAGAACGAGTAGCAGAAAAGGCAACACCTATAGGAGAGATAGCATTACAGGAAACAAACTTGGCTATAGGATTAAGATAAGCTCTCTTTCTCTTTCGAATAGCAATGGGAAGATCTCACTCTGAAGGAGAAGGACTGTTACCTGATTGAGGAAGGTGGAGCTCATGATGTGGATCCAAAGAGGTTTCTTGGAAGTTCTTCTTTCCCTTCCTTTTGTACATCCGTAACTCTTCATTACCTGCTCCCCCTGAATGATCTAATATATCAATAACATCCACCTCCCTGTGTTTCCCCACATCAAGCAGAAATGGAGGAATTGGCAAAGAAGAAAGAAAAGGAATGTCAATGGCAACCTCTTCACTTCCACTATTCTCCCCCTAAAGAGGGGCTGATGAGGAGTAAAGAAAGGCACAGATTCAAAGAAGGTGACATCTTTGGGAAGATGGATGGTAGCACTTATAGCCTTTGGTAGAGGGGGAATACCCAAGAAAAAGGCATTTGAGGGCCTTAGGGTCAAGTTAGTCCGAGCAGACTTATTAACATGAACATAGCAAACACACCCAAACACCTTAGGAGGAAGAGATAATACAAAAGCCCGGTGGGACAAAATTTCAAAAGGCGATTCAGAACCAAGAAGACTAGTGGACATACAGTTGATTAAGAAGGCAACAGTAAGAAGGGCATCAGACCAAAAAGTCTTAGGGACATGCATGCCAAGTAGTAGATAGGCTCCTAGTGACTTCCAATAAATGACAATTTTTACTCTTAGTTATCCCATTCTATTGGTGTGTGTCAACACAACCAAGCTGATGGAAAATGCCATTATTGGTAAAGAAGTGTTGGAGTCCATCCTACATCTACTCCCACCCTTTATCAGAGCGAACAATTTTAATTCAAGGATCAAATTGAGTGCAAATAATTTGATAGAAAATTGTAAAGCATCATAGACCTCACTTTTATGTTTCATAAAAAAGGTCCATGTGGTGTGGGAGCAATCGTCAACAAACGATACAAAATAATGATAGCCAAATAAAGAGGTAGTGGGAGCAAGTCCCCAAACATCAAAATGCACAACATGAAAATGAACAATTGATTTATTATCATGGTAAGGATAAGAAGAACGACAATGTTTAGCAAACAAACAAGGTTCACACTGAAATACATGGGAAGTCAAAATATTAGAAAACAAGTGGGCTGTGTTCTCTTCCCTAGTTCCCTTCTCTCATCTTTTCTTCTTCTCTTCAACTTCTCTCTTCTCTTCTTTCTTATGACCAGGTACTGATTCAGGTTCTGTTATTGTAACAGGATCCATGTTGATAAGGCTGAGTTGAGTTCTGCATATATATATATATATTCTTAGGAAAGGACGGGGTCGGGAGAAGAACTATTGGGATAGAATTGCCCATTCAAAAAAAAGCAAAAAATCGAATCGGTAACAGAATCAAACGAGAGGGGGGATTGCATACTCTTTCACATAGGATAAGAATAGCCAAAATCTAGTTCAGATAGCATAAACAGAAATATATATATATATATATCGAAGAACGCTAACTGGTCGCGTGGTTCGTGTGCCCAGACACAGGACCATGTTTTTTTACTGTTCAAACTCAAAAATCCCATTTCAACTGATCCCCCTACGTGCGTTCTCATTGGCCCCCCCGCTGGTGCAGGCACTACATGCCCAGGCAGTGATCTCTTGCCCTATATATACAATCTCTGTGTGTGTGTCATTATGAAGATATGAATGTAAGGGGTTGTGTGTGTGTGTGTATGTATATCAATATGAAGATATCAATGTTAGGGGTTCTTGCTTGTGCCAAAAACCAACATTTTGGATTTGCCACTCTCTTTGGACATAAAACTTTCTCTTCAGTGCATGTGTACCTCCTGGTATGTAACATGCTAATTTTCAATCTAAAATGGACGATAATTTATTGAACAGGCAAAAACTCAATGGATCCTTAATACTTGGCATGTTGGAATACAAGTATACAACTATTTGACATTCTTTTGAAACTTTCCTCAATTAAACTGAGTTTACTTTTTCATTATGCATTGATAAAGCATGTGTTTTTTTTTTTTTTTTTGGAAATCATTTAACTAATGTGTGCTTTGTGGAATTTAGTATTTCCTACATGTTTCTAAAAGTTAATACTGTATTTGTTACATAGTTGTATATTTTTAGTATCCTCACTTTAGTTATCGCTAACTTGTTATTATATCAACTTCAACCTTGGACTTGTCATGGTAAGTTAGCCCTTTTCTCCCTTCTCATATTAAAATAGGTTACCTGCACCAGGAAGTGCTGGGTTCAGTTTCTCAACGGGCCAAAGATGAAGAGAATGATTAGTTTAAAATGTTAAAAGTGGTTGGAAAACTGTTCAACCGGAAAATCTAACTCCCTACTGTGATTCCCTAGAATGTAAATGTATTATCTCATAGCTGCACTGAACATGCATGGGAATAGGGGTGGGGATATTGGAGATTCTTTTTTTGGTGAATAAAAAAATATATTACCAAAGCCTGAGGGGGGCGAAAGGGAAAGAGGGGGGGGGGGGAACAGACCCCAGACCCAACTAAGAGGGGGTATGGGGCCTCAAAAGAGCACTATCTAAACCCCAGGATACAACAATGTGCCTGTTCCTTGGGGAATTCAAAAAAGTTGAATGAGGCAAAAAACTAATCTTAGAGGAGACATCCAAAAAGATGGCTTTCCAAATCAAGTCAAGAGAGCGAGAGTTGGAGGTCCATCTCCTAAGGTTCCTCTCCATCCAAATATGGTAAAGAGCTGCGCCAAACACAAGCTTGCCAATAGTGTTGCAGATAGAGCAGCCAGGGTAAGTCATGGTCAGCCAGAGCCACTCTTGAGTGAAAGGGAGGGGTCTCCTGCTGCAAGGCCAAATAAAAGAAGGGTTTTTGTCCAAATGGAAGAGGTAAACAGGCAAGCAAAGAAGAGGTGCTCAGTGTCTTCGGATCCATTCCAACAGAAGATATAAGAAGGGGGGACGAGGATTCTTCGGTGTAGGAGGAAGGCTTGGGTTGGAAAGCAAAGGTTTAGGGTTCTCCAGACCAGGAAGCTATGGTGAGGGATGTGACCTTTGAACCAGGCAAGTTTGTGCCATAGGATAGTAGGGGCGGGCATGGGTCCTAACTAGGTTCCAGGCAGATCTAAGGCTAAAAAGGCCGTTTGTGGAGGGGAGCCAAATAACCTTATCCGCATGAGCTGGGGGGGGGGGGGAGAAAGGGGAAGGGGGGAAGAGAATTCGAGACCAGGGAAAGGGTAAGGGGAAGAGGGGATGGGGGGGTCAAAGATCCATGAGAGATGATGGAGGAAAGGGGGCAGACTTGGGAATGCCGGAGGAGTAAATTGCTCTGGCCCCAAAGAAGTTATAGAGGACTCCATTGGGGTTCCAGGGCTCAAGCCAGAGGGAGATGGAGGACCCATCAGCAATAGATGAGGAGGTGGCTCTAAGAGCCAAGGGGTGAAGGAGGAGGATCTTGCACCAGACCTAGGAGGAGTCCGAAGGGATGGAGAGAGTCCAAATGGAGTCATTTTTGAGGAGATGGGAGTAAACCTAATGGACCCAAATGGAGTCATGCTTAGAGGAGGTTTTCCAAATAAGCTTCAAAATCCCCGCGGTATTGGAGTCACGGATACGGCGGATGCTAAGACCTCCTTCAGATTTGGGAAGGCAGATGGAGTTCCAGCTAACTGGATGGAGGAATTTGGAGGTTTCCTTCCCTTTCCAGAGGAAAGCACAAAAGATGGTTTCCATTGCTTTGATGGTGGCTTTAGGAAGGCCAAAGATACCACGCCAATAAATGTAAGAAGATTGGAGAACTGATCTAATGCATTCGAGGCTACCCGTGTAGGAAAGAAGTCTGCCTTTCCAGAGTTGAAGACGCTTGCGGATAGTGTCAAGCATGGGGTTGCAATGATGACTGGAGAGCCTAGCTGGGATAAGGGGAAGGCCCAGGTATTTCACTGGGAGGGAGCCCAAGGAAAAGCCCGTAAGGTGGAGGAGGGTGTCTCTGTCGGAACCCGAGGCACCAGAGAGGAAGAGTTTGGATTTAAGGAGGTTGATACGGAGGCCAGAGAGATTCTCAAAGAGGTGAAGGGAAGACATGATGGCAGAGATGGAAGAGGGGGAGGCTTTGGAGAAGATCATAAGATCGTCTACAAAGGGCAGGTGGGTGAGGATTAGGTGCTTGCATTTGGGAATGGGGGAGATAAGGTGGAGGTCTGTTTTGGCTTGGATGCTCCTCAAAAGGACTTCTAGGGTCAAAGAGAAAAGGAAAGGGGAGAGAGGGCATCCCTGGCGAATCCCAACTTCAGAGTGGAAGATGCCGGTGGGGAAATCGTTGACGATAACGGAGAAGGAGGGGGAGAAGATACAAGCCAAAATCCATCGGATGAAGGCAGGGGGAAAGCCCATCTGGGAAAGCACATCGCATATGAAGTCCCATTTGAGGGAATCAAAAGCTTTGTAAAGGTCAATCTTCATAAGGGTAGCGGGCGAGTAGGATTTTTGGTCAAAGCTACGCACAATTTTGGAGTAGAGAATGATGTTATCCGCAATGCTTCTATCAAAGATGAAGGCAAATTGGTTGGGGCTGACCAGGGAAGGGGTGACAAGCTGGATTCTGTTTGCCTGGACTTTGGCAATGAACTTGTAAAGAAGGTTACAAAGAGAAATAGGTCTGAAATCAGACAGAGAGGAGGCTCCATCTTTTTAAGGGATGAGGCAAAGAAAAGTCTGATTAACTTGAGCAAGCTGGCTGGGGTTAAAGAAAAAGCTGCGGACCGCTTTTATAAGGTCTCCTTTAATATGGTCCCAACAGCTAAGGAAAAATCCCATGCTGAAACCATCCGGCCCAGGGGCCTTACTGGATTTATGGGATAAGATAGCCTTGGTAATCTCTTTATCAGAGGGAATGGCAAGGGGCGAGCTAGCCAGAGTGGCGGGGACAAATTTGTTAATGAGGCCAGGAGGGAGGGGAGAGGAAGGGGGGAGGGGAGGGTTAAAAAGGGAAGAGAAAAAGGAGGCAGCCTCGGACTTAATATCGAGGACAAAGGTAAGTAGGGATCCATCCCGAGTAATGAGCAAGGTGATGGAGTTGGAGCTCAGCCTGGCATTTAAAGAACGGTGAAAGAAAGCCGTGTTTGAGTCACCAAGCTCCAGCCATTTAATACCGGATTTCTAGCAGAGAAAGCTTTCTTCTCGGGTGGCGAGGGAAGAGAGCACTTCAGAAAGGTTTCTCTCTTCCTCAGCCAGCAAGGGATTGGGCGGATCAGATTGAAGACGGGATTGCGCAAAGGCAAGGTCGGATCGACAGGAGGATACCTGGGTGGGGATATTACTAAAGGTGGCAGAGTTCCAGGTTTTGAGGGCAGATTTGGTGAGACGGAGCTTTTTCACAAAGGCAATGAGAGGAAGGGAGGGGCAATGGACGGGAGAGCTCTAGGATTTAAGAATAGTAGGGAGGTACGGAGGATGGGAGGTCCACATGTCAAAGAACTTAAACGGCTTGTGGCCAAAGGAGGAATATTGTTGAATAAGGAGATGACAAGGGCTGTGGTCAGACATGCCTTGGAGGAGGAAATTAGCATGGGAATGAGGAAAGGTTGAGAGCCAGGCTTCATTGATGAGGAAGTGGTCCAGCTTGCAGGCAATTCGGTCATTTCCCCCTCTCCGATTGTGCCAGGTGAGGGGGGATCTTGACCATCTAAGATCATCTATACCAATATCCTCAATACAATCATTGAAGGCATTGACAGACTGGGAATCAAGGGGCGACCACCTATTTTCTCAGATTGGAGTTTGATGACATTGAAATCTCCCCCTACCCCCCAGGGCAGGGACCCAGGCCCAGCTTTAATGAGAGCCAAATCATCCCAAAGGGAGGTGCGGTCCGCAGCCCGGTTGAAGGCATAGACCACCCAGAGGTAAAAGGAAATGGAGGAATTAGGGAGAGAGAGAAGGAGATGAATAAGCTGGGGGGAGGAGTGTGAAACAGAGATGTTGATTTTGGAAGGGTCCTAGAGGATGCAAATACGACCATTAGGAGAATGGTTATAATTGGAGAGGAAGGACCAAGAAGGGACAATGGATGCTGCTATGCGAGAGGCATTATCTTGCAGGACACGAGTTTCCAGGAGGGCGCAGAAGGAGGAATGAGAAGATTTAATGAGGGCTCTAATGTCATGATTCTTGGTAAGGGAATTAAGACCCCTGACATTCTAGATGAATCTAGAAGACATGGAAAACTAGAGGGTGTAGGGCATCAAAGTCCTAGGGGGGACACACTTATATCTTCTGCGGAAGTAAGCAATGGTAGGCCGATGGTGGGCAATGATAGTAGCAGCTAGAGAGCTGCCTGTTTCATTGGGGAAAACCAAGGGGGAGGGGGAGGGGGTAAAAAGGAGTTAGAACAAAGGAGTGGGGTAGGGGAGGGGGTGAGAGAAGGAGAAATGGTTGGCGCAAGGTGAGTGTGGGGTGGTATGGGGTCGTTGATGGGGATGGAGGAGGTGTTGGGTAAAGTGGATCATGGAATGGGTCGGGTTAGGGGAGAAGTAGGTCGGGTTGGGGGAGAAGAGGTGGTTGTGTCTTGGTTGAGGATATTGTTAGGGTATAGATGGGTTAGAGGGGGTAGAATGGGAGGGTTGTGAGTGAAAAAGGATGGGATTTGGTTAAGTGAAGATGGTTTGGATAGTGGTTGGGTCGAGTTAGGAACAAGAGGGGGTTGGTTTAAAGTAGACAGGGGTAGACAGGGAATAAGGTAAGGAGTGGGACCAGGGGGGTTAGGTAGGAGGGGGGGAGTACGGGTGTAGACTAAAGGGGGTTAACAAGAGAAAAGGGGGAAAAGGGTTCTTTTGTTCGACCTCGCGTAGGAGTGAGACTACCATCGAGAGAGGAGCTTTTAGGGAACGGATCCCTGTCTCATCTGCGACAGAGGAAGCCAGCGATGGTAGGGCCTAAGTCTTCAATGCATCCAGGTTTGAAGAGGAACAACTGAGGAGTTCAGGTGCTATTTTGGAGAAACCGTCTCTGCGTGAACTGTTCTGCAGGGAGCTCAGAGCAAAAGTGGATGTCGATTCTGTCGTCTGTGGTGCTGATGGACTAATGGGAGCAACAGAGATCGAGAAACTAAGGTAGCCCCCCGATTGGGACCAAGGAGCGAGGTTCCAGCTTGGTTCGCAGTCAAAGCCTGAGCATCAGCAGCGGCGCAGGGGTTCAACGTACTCTCAGGCCCAAGACCCGAGGAGTTTGCCCTGCAAAGATGAGAACCAGAAGCCGGAGTGTCGCCGCAGCGATGTCTGTGACGGTGGCGCTCTTTGGCTTGACCTCTGCTGGGAGTTCTGGATATGTTATCTCGGTGGCGACCTCTACTAGGAGGAGCAGACTCTCTTGAGGACTCAGGAAGGCGGTTAGCAACAGGGGGAGCAAGATCTGAAGGGTCACTCGAGCTGGTAGGCTCAACTGGAGAACGTGACAGGCCTAACAGAGTCGAAGAGGGAGCTGCCGGATCAGATGGAGTCTTTAAGGGAGCCAGAGCATCTTCAGGAGTGGCCATTGGAGCTTTGCCGAAGCAGTCACGAGAGTGATGTCCAAAAATCTTGCAGTGTAATCAGTGCGGAGGGAGCCAATCAAATTTGACAGTTTGCTCGAAGCAAAACCCATCCTCTTCCGCAATGGTGTTGGAGGATGGCGGAGGGCGGTCAGCAGGGACATTGATACAAAGCCGAGCGAAGGATAGCCTGTCCATTGTCAGAGTGCGAGCATCTGAGTACAGGGGATGGCCCAAGACTGATCCTATTCTGCTGAGGCAATCTTTAGTCCAGTACTAGAAAGGGAGACCAGAGAGGGTAATCCACAAGGGAATGGAGCTGAGATCGACCTTGTGGAGCTGGATGTAGTGATCCCACTGTCGGAGGAAGATAGGTTTAGATCCAACTAGCCAAGGAGCACCGTCCAAGGCTCGAGTCTTGGCATCCTCGGAGAAGAATTTGAAGACGAAGACTCCGGTGTCGAGGAGGAAGATGTCTAGGGAGCCTTGAGCTTTCCATTGCTTGGAGAGGGAAGCCTTGACAGAGTTTAAAGAGGGTCTAGAGCCGAGGAAGTGGCCCAGAAGGCAAGATTTCCATTTGGAAATTTCAGGCGAGAGCAAGTTGTTGGGGCAGAGAGCAAAAGGTGAACCATCGTCGGAGGAGGGTTTGACAAAGTGGAGGGAGTGGCCAGAGCTAGAGGATGAGGATGGTTTTGTGAAAAGAGAGGACCAGGAATTTGGTCCAGGGGTGACGGTGGAGGTGGGGGTGGGGGTGGTGGTGGTGGTGGAGGTGGGAATGGTGGTGATGGTGGAAGAGTTGGAGATGGTGGTATCGGAGGTGGCGGGGTGGGTGGGGATGGTGATGGAGGAAGAGGGGGATAAAGTGATGGAGCAGCTGGAGATGGCGGTGGCGTGGGTGGAGGGTGAAATGGAGGTGGAGGTGGAGGAGATGGTGGTCGTCGGAGAAGGTAGAGTGGGTTGTCTCATCCTCAACTCATCGGAGATGGTGCTGGAGATGGCGGTGGAGAGCTGTGATCTTTCCGGGATATTGGAGATTTGGATAATAAGACATGAAGATGTTAAGGTTTCTAGATGCATACCAACCGTGGTTCAGACATCTATACAAACTTAAAACATGTATGATGGCTCAACCACCCACTCAAAAGATTTGGAACACTTTTGAGAGGGTGGTTGAGCCATCATACATGTTTTAAGTTTGTATAGATGTCTGAACCACAGTTGGTATGCAAGTCTTAACATCTTTATGTCTTATTATTCTTCCTTTCTAATTTTCTTTTTAATTCTTTTTCTAATTTTTGTTGGATATGGGTGGAGTATAATTTGGAACATGAGGATAAAGTATAGGGTGTTATAGGTAATAAAATTGGATACATGGCAGGAAGGATACAACTAAATTGCAGACTTTTGGATAAGATATTAATTACATTGTCGGTGGTATCCATGGGACAAGATATTAATTAGTTTGTTGATGGTATCCAAGATAACTAAGCCTATGACAGGGATTAAGTACCTTTTTTTTTTCATTTATAGAACAGGTTTTCAACTCTGTTGTTTGAATTATTATAGAACTTATTTGATTTTCATTTTCCCATAATTTTTACTGTAATAATCTTGATTTGTCATATCTTAGTGCATTTTTATTCTTTAACATTAATGCCTTTACAGACACCAATAAGCTGGCGACATTGCCCCCAGATTCAGATGAGCAACAGGCTCAAGTCACTGCCATTCAAGACAAAGATGGGTACAACTGGGGGTAATATATCATGCACTGGGATGTCATTCGGTGATGCTAATCAATTATAGTTTGCTTATATACAATGACTATTACCTGTTCTTTTTTAACAAGGTACAATCCTGTTCTTTGGGGGGTCCCAAAAGGAAGTTATGCAAGCAACCCAAATGGTTCAAGCCGTACTCTTGAGTTCCGAAAGATGGTTCAGGTGCTTTCATCTTTATTTTTTTTCCATGTTATGAATCACATGTAAATTATTGGTTATGCTGTAATCGCGTAATTTTAGGCTGAATAATGCTTAGTTGTTCCCCTTCTGATGGTTTTTAATTTCAGGCTCTTAACCGCATTGGTCTTCGTGTTGTGCTGGATGTTGTCTATAACCATTTGCATGGAAGTGGGCCACTTGATGATAACTCTGTGCTAGACAAGGTCATGGTTTGACTTGTAAAATTATGATCCATATCCAGTTACACTTTTCCAAATAGTATTCTACTATTATGTCTATACTCCATAATGCTTTTTATCTGACCTGTATTTTTGTCAAGAATTAATTTGTTCTGTGTGTGTGACACTGCAATTTCATTGTAGGTTGTTCCAGGTTACTATCTAAGGAGGGACAGAGATGGATTTATTGAGCATAGCGCATGCGAAAATAATACTGCTAATGAACATTTTATGGTAGAACGCTTGATTCTTGATGATCTTCTATGCTGGGCTGTCAATTATAAGGTGATAACACAACTATGTACTGGTTTTGCCACCCAAAAACGGGTTGCAACTTTGTATAATCTTTCAATTTTCCTTTCTCTTTTAGAATATGCATTGCCATTTTGGTTGGATTTTTGTACTTGTGTCCTATCAAATAGTAACCCAGCAGGTTAAAACCAAGGTTTAAGAAGTTGATTTCGACCTTGGTCGAAAACAAAATGTTTTGGATTTCTACCAAACTGGCCAAATTCTTGTAGCTTTCAGTGGTCAAACGACTATATTTTGGGCTGAAACTTCACAGATATTAAGCATTTCTAAACACAATGGGATATTTAGATTGTTAAAAAAGACACTCAAAATGTTAGTTTGGTTTCATACCTTAGGTTGGCAGTGTACACCGTACCTTGCTTGTATATTTTTCAATGATAGCCTAAAAAAAGTCCTCATCTGGTATGAACCTACAACGTGGGCCTCTGGAATAACTGCATCATATTTATGATTGCATGATTATTTGCAAACAAAATTTTAGGGAAAGATGGTATTTACCTCAAACTGTGCATCTTCCAGAAATCTCCCTAAAATCTACCAAATATTGTCTTTAGTATAAATGCAAAATCTTACCATCCAGATCTTAAAGCGGGATGAATGCTGTGGTCTAGAATGTGGGTCATTCTTGAGTTATTCTTAAAATATTTTCTCTGCAGGTATGAGTCTTTTTTTTTTCTTTCTTGTATTAGTTCTTGTGCTACTGATGTAGGCATGATGATGAATATTTATGCTCACTCCATGTTCTCCCATGCACTCTTTCCAAGAAGTATCAAATGGCTAGATTCCAACTGTTACATTCCAACGGCTCTATTCTAATGGCTATATTGGGTCTTTTCCCATGGCTAGTTCTCCCTTCTATTATATATTTGTATTGTGAAGTACAGAAAAAAAGAGAAGAAGAATTTGAGTCCAATGTAACCTCTTGTGGTGAGTGAGTCTCCATTTGAATTTTAGGTCCTCTTGTGGTTGAGTGAGTCTCCAAACGACCCCAAAGTTAAGTGGTTAGTGGTCCTCTTTGACCCTTGTTACTTGTGGTTGATTTCTTACTTTGGTACTGGATTTCTTGTACTTGATTTGCTTTTATTCCTCGACTATGATCTTTTGGTTTAAGGAATTCTTCTGGTCGAAGGATTTCTGGTATCTTGCTTCTTGTTGGGTTGCGATTTGCTCGATTATCTTGGATATTCTTCCTATTTTGATGCTGCCTTCACTATTTGTGTTTCACCGCCCATGGTAACAACACCCAGGTTGTCGATTGCACATTTATGCCTTCGATTTATTTTCTTCTATCGGTGGTTACTGTTCTCGTGACCTTTTCCTTTTGGACATCAACAGTGAGGTTGAAGACAACCACTGTTGTGGTTTCTTTCTCTTTGGTTACTGCCAGCAAGATATTTTGGTTTCTTTCTTTATCTTTTGTTTTCGTATTTTGCCCCCACCTTTAATATGTTTATTGCTTAGTGACTATCATATCCCATAGTTCCTATCATATTTGTCTTCCCTCTTTGTCATAATTGCTTTATTTCCTAAGTCCAATATTACCCTTCCCTTGCTTCATAATGCCTCATTCTCCTTATTGTTTCCCCTTCCAAGTTTACCTCTAGTTAATAAATTAGTAATTCCCCTTTACGACCTTTGATATATTTACAATATTGCCACTGGTTCTTTAATTTGCACTATTTGTTAGTTGGGTGGGTCCCATTACTTCTTTACTTACCAATAATCCCTTGACAAATTCTGCTTATTTACCACACAACCATTGCTTGTTAATCCTTGGAGTCTTGTTGATTTGGTGGACTCATAAGCGATCGAATCAGGGTTTTGAAATCCCGGATTGCATTATTTGGAATATTTTCTTGGGTGCCAGCATTTACATAATTGCCATCAATCTAGTATATTTGCAAATTTATTGTTTTAGTGGGCTTCGTACGCATCAGTTTGGGATTTGAACTTTCTTCAGTTCTTGAAGGTTGATAATGGCATGAAGATTATTTGCTACAGTGAGGAGGAGGTATATTATTATTAGGATTTTATTTGCTACCTTGAGGGGGTGCTTGAGATTATTTTATTGGAGATTATTTGCAGCTATTATTGATTATTGGATTTTATGTGCTGCTCATCCTTTGAGGTGCTGATTATTGGTCATTATTTGTCCACATGTAATGCTACACGTGAGGGGGAGATTGAAGATTGTTATTCTTATCTGCTCAAGTCATCAGTTGGAGATTATCAATACTTATTTGTTCGTGTGCTCAACAAGATTTTTATTTGTAAAGATGGTATTCAACAACACTGCATATTTGTTTGGTTTACAACAACCTAATACTGTTTGGTCCCCAACAACCTGATGCTGCTACTTGGTTCGTAGTAATCTATATTGCCTATTTATCAAAGGAATTTTTTAGTTGAGACCTTTGGTTGGGGCTATTGAAGTGCCTTCCATGAGAAGCGCTTTTGATGTTACTGTTGGAGCTGCCGAGCTGCCGAGCTGCACTATTATCTGTCTTTGTTTGAGCAGATTACTACTTACTACTTGCCTTCATTGGGAAGTGCTTATGGTGCAACTGTTGGATGCTGCACTTTTATTTTTCGTTGGGGAGATTACTGCTTATTACCTGCTTTTTTTGAGGAATTGCCTTTGATATTGCTATTACTGCTATGATATTGTGGATTGCGGTTAGTGTTCACTACCACCTATTTTGCTCGTTGCTGATTGGATTTATTCAACACGAAGATTATTAGTTACTGAAGTTGCTAATGATTGATGTGCTTAAGTTGATACGACTATCTGAATGAAGTTCTCCCTGTAATACACCGCATTTCTAGTATAATATTTTAATATTGATTTGGATTATTTGTTATTATTTTAGTGTGTATTGAATTGTTTTATTTATTTATGATGAATACTGCGAGCACGAGGTGGCATGCTTATATTAATCTTAATGATTAAATATTGATTAATATTTGATTAATGTGATTACCTAAGTTAATCCTATTTATTAGGGGGATTAATGAGGGATTAGAGATGGTTTAGCATGATTGGACTATGTGTCCTACTTAAGGGCTGCCACATGGTGCATGGAGAGGATAAGGTGGTGGCATGGTTAGTTGCGACATGGCATAGAGGTGAGGTGTTATCAAGGGCCAGCCACTTTGTTTGACTAAGTCTAAACAACCACCATTTGCATGAGAGAGGTGGTGGTGGCAAAGCTTAGCCAGCCACATGGCTGAGGAAGGAGGAGGTGGCACTTGAAGTGCAACAACTTGTGAGCAGCTTGTAAGTAAGTAGGTGAAGCAGCTGTAATACCCTATCCTGAGAAAAGAATATAATATTGAGTTTCATTGTTTATAAGGCGTAAGCGGGTTTGTTTTGATGGAATCCGGTGTGAATTAGCCCTACAGAGGAATTTTGACAAGAAGGTAAATGTGATCATTTTCACTATTTTAAGTATTTAGTAAAGTTAGAAACACCCTACAATGTGTGGACCCTACGGGTGTCCTATAGCAAAGACTAAAGAATAGAAATCGTATCATTTTTTGCAAAAAGTTGTCTTCGCATGAGTTTTAGAGGACTTTAGAGTCATATTTTAGGAAAGCCCAAAACACAAGAAACATAGGTAATTATATTATCTACTTTACCATATAAGATTCGCGTCAAACGGATATCAGACGAGAAAGTTATGTCCAAAATACTGTTCAAAAAGGCGTAAAAAGCTGCGCAGAGCATTGTCGGCAGCAGCCTGCCAGTTCGAACAGGTAGAGCTGCAGGTCAATCGGAGACAGACCGGCAAAGGCAAAAGTAAGAGGCGGTGGCCTACCGGTCGACCGGCAGGACTCGAACCAGCGTTATAAACAGCTTTTAGAGCTCATTTGAGGCATTCCAGAAGTTAGAATATCCAGAGAGGAAAGAGGGAATAGAGGGAAGCCGAAGGGGAAGTTGATTTTGACAAGTTTAGCCGTTGAATCAAGTTGCTAGTGACGGGGAATCGTTGCAGAGATCATCAGAGTCAAGTTTTGGAGATTTGGTTAGGGTTTTGAATTCAGAAAAGGTAAGCCCTAATCTCTTTTTCTGTTTATTGATAGTTTTTGGATGTTTTGATCCGTTAGAAAGTTGTATAGTATAGTTGTTATGCTGTAGGAATTAATTTCATAGAAAGTAGATGGATTTCCACAAAGTTATGTGGATATGTGTAGAAAAACCCTAGTTTTGGGTTTAAGAAATTTCAGTTTTGGCCATTTGTTCGACTTTCGAGTTGTCCAGTGTTGTCCAGATGCTTAAGTAAGGCTGTAGAGATAAGTTAGTAAAGATTGGATGGTGGGAGATCATTTCCACTATCCCCATAGTATAAAAGTAAAGCCTGATGTATATGAAATGTCGTGTAGGGGTTCATTTGGCTTTCAAGTAGAGAGCTAGAACCAGAGACAGACAGAGTTAGTGATAGAGATGGACTTTTGATGTAAATGATACACTCTTATCGTTTTGGGAAATACATTATTGGATGTAAATTTTAGGATGATCTTATGTATTGATACAGTAGATGTAGTATTTGTAACAGAGTTGATGATACAGTACATTTGTACATAGTAAGGATAGTATAGTATGGTGATACAGAGTAGTTGTGATTTGTGATATATAGTAATTTCAGTTTCTGCTGCAGATTTTTGATATCTTTGATACATGTGAATATTGATGAATGTTTACAGTTCCGAACATAGTTGGTTACAGTATTTCAACCGTTATTTAACGGTGGTCCATGAGGTCTAGCACCATATCCTTATCCCGGATTTGGGGCGTTACAACAGCTATGGGCTAGGAGTTAGAAAACCATCAACTGTGGGTTTGCTTAGGTACTAAATAGAAAAGAAAAAGAATGAGAAAGGGAAAGAAAGAAAGAAAGGAAAGAAAGAGGGGAAGGGAGGAAAAGAGAAGGAAAAGAAGGTAAGAAATTGAGTTTGGGATACTGTTTTGCCACCATACGTGATGAGATTTGATCGACTGTATTGCTGAATCAAGATTTGGAAGAAGAGATTGAAAGAAAAGAAGAAAAACAATAAGAAGAAGCTGAACTGAGTCAACGGGAATTCAAATTATAAAGGGATTAGGGGGGATTTTGGTTGCTGGAATTCTGAATTGAAGAGGGAATTGAAAGAGGAATTGGGATTTGGGATTTCTGCTGAGGTGTTAGCTCGGGTTCTTGAGGAAAGCTTATACGCAAATACTTTTGTACGCGGACACTTACTTTATTAAGAAGAGGTGAGTGGATCATGTGTATTGAGCGGTGCATTGCTATCTGTATAATATTAAGAATGTGAGGGATCATATACTGTATTTTTACAGATTATTGATTGTATATTTGTTTGAAGCATGATATAATGAGTATGTGAATGAAACATGTTTGTTGATACGTGATAATTGTACTGTAGTATATGTATAAATTGTATTATGTGAAGAAATGAATATTGTTATGTATTTATTAAATGAAATGAGTTATATTATAAGACCTGCTGATTCAATATGTTATATAACAGATTGTGATGCCTTAGAATGGAAATGAACATGTATATGAATGAAATCAGATATGAATGAACGAATGAATGCACAGGACTGAACATGAACAAATGAAATGATAAGAATGTAACATGATATGTTTGTATGAATTGAAATAAGAATGACAATGAAATGAATGTAGAACCCTTGTGGCTGCCATCCCTTTCTAGTAGGGGATTAGGTACTGGATGAGGGAAGATGTAATATGTAATACATGATACGACTGGTTATAATCCTTCCCAGTGCTTCAGTGACTGGAATAAGAAGTAGACCAATAACCAGAGATAGAGACAGTAACATATAAGGGGGATTTACTGGTGCATGGTCCTCCCTAGTGCTTCGGTGATTGGAACAAGGGAGTAGGTAGTGTATTTGGGGGGATCACATTCACATTGTTCCTCCCCAGTACTTCGGCGACTAGAATCAACAGTAGAATAGACGATTGTGGATGGCCGGTAGAACCTCAGATTATTGTGCACATTGGCAGGACATCAAGATGACCAGACTTAGGTTTTACTTCATAAATGATGTTCATAACTGTTTAAGTTTAAGCATATCCTTATAAGTATGATTAATTATATAGCATGATTCTCCGCACTGGGCTTTTAGCTTACCCCATTTTATACATTGATTTTACAAATGAGAAGGTAGGAGAGTGTGTATATACTGAACCAGATACAAATGGATGTTTGTGCGTTAGGTGCATAAACTGGAGAGACAGGGCTGAGTAGCCGATGAGAGTTGCTAATATACTTTTGTGTTTGTAAGAATATATAGAATATGTTTGAGAAGAGAAATGTAATAACCTTTGGATAATGAATGTTGTTATCTGCCATCAGTGTTACTGTTTCTTTGTAAATACTCTTTAGAACTATGAAGTATATCCAACTCCAATTAGTTAGTCTTCCGTTGTGTATGTTATGTTATATGGGAGTTGTGATAATAAATCGAGGTATATAGAAGATCATTTGATCAACGCCCGTGAGGCAGGCACCTTATACCCTATCCGGGTTTGGGGTCGTTACACTCCCTGTGCTCACTGGCGTCTACCACTATTGTTTAAGTTTATGACTGATGCGGCTTTTAATATCTGTTCTTGTTGTTCCAAGCTGGAGCCTTTGATATGTATACTCCAGCTTGAAGGGGAGTGTTTTTTTTTTTTTTTGGGGTGAATAAAAAATTTCATTACCAAAGGAAGAAGAAAAGACAGAATAGGAGCCCCCAAGAGGGGGAAAGAAAGAAAAGGACAGCCAACCCCAGCTTAGTTGGAGTGGTCCAAAACAGCAAAAAAACATTTTGAAGGCCCCAGGAATCAACAATAAGCCTGTTCCTTAGGGTATCTAAGCACTGGGAAGGAGGCACAGAGGATAACTTTGCTGAGATCTCAAAGGAAATGGAATCCTGAATCTGCCGGTAAGATCTAGAGTTGGAGGTCCATTTCCTGACATTACGCTCCATCCAAATATGGTTGAGAGTTGCACAAAAAGCCAGGCTTCCCATGCAGTCACATAAGGAGGAGCCCGCAAAGTACTTGGCAATCCACTGCCATTCTCTGGGAAAAGGGTGTATGCGTCTCTGGGTAGGCCAGCACTTGGAGAGGATGCCTTTCCAGATAGCTTTGGTGGTGGGGCACTCAAAGAAGAGGTGATTCAGATCTTCATCATTGTTCCAGCAAAGGCAACAAGTAGGAGACACTAGAATCTGCCGGCTGCGATGAAAAGCGGGTTGGGAGGCAATTGTTGAAGATTCTCCAGGCAGTGAAGCTGTGCCGAGGGATGTGGTGTTTGAACCAAATAAGCTTGTACCAAGGGACCACCGGGGCATCTAAGCGAATGTAGTTCTAAGCCACTTTGGAAGAAAACACACAGGGCTTGTCTGTTGACCAACTAACACAATCTCCACTTGTCCTTTGCCTTCTGGGAATAAATGAGAGATCATTCCAATAAGGAGCAAGAAGAGGGATAGGGAGGGGGGAGTCCAACCATCTGTATCAAGGATGTTTGCCACCAAGGAGAGCCTATGGAGACCTGAGGCATAGATGGTTCTCGGGGTGACCAAGTGAAGAAGGATACCCCTAGGGTGCCAATTATCCAACCAAAGGTAAGTAGAGCCACCATCTCCAATCTGAGAGCGAATGGCCTGATGAACCAGCTGGCAGCAGGAGAGAATTTTGCGCCAGACCCAAGAGGCTTCAGAAGAAACTAAGGCAGTCCAAATGGAGTTCTGGCGCAGAGGCCCAAAGTAGATCCAATCCACCCAAATGCTTTTCTTCTTTGAGGCAACCTTCCAGAGAAGCTTAATGATGCCCGCTGTATTTACTTTTTTGATTCTTCTGATGCCTAAACCTCCTTCTTTCTTTGGGAGGCACACTGCAGCCCAGCTGAGAGGATGAAGGAACCGAGAGGAATCTGTACCCTTCCAGAGAAATGAAGCCATAAGAGCTTCTAAGGACTTGATAATGGAATGGGGAAGGGCAAAGGAACCCGACCAGTAGATGTGCGAAGCCTCCAGAACTGATCTGATAAGAACCAATCTTCCAGCATAGGAGAGAAGCTTGCCTTTCCAAAGCTGAAGTCTTTTCCGGATCAGATCTAACATGGGGCTGCAGTGATGGGCAGTGAGCCTAGCCGGAATGAGGGGGAGCCCTAAGTATTTGACTGGCAGCCTACCTTCAGAGAAGCTAGCTTGACCAAGGAAAGCAGCTTTTTCAGAGTCGGGAACCCCAGCAAAAAAGATCAGAGACTTAGTGGGGTTGATGCGGGGACCCGAGAGCTCTTTAAAGTGCGGTAGGCATAAGAGGATAGACTCCAGGGAGGTGATGGAAGCCTTAGAGAAAATCATTAGGTCATCAGCAAAGGCCAGATGAGTAAGCTTGAGGGCTTTACACTTGGGCATAGGGGCAATAAGCTGCTGATCAGTACTAATCTGAATCTCTCTGGAGAGGATTTTCAAGGCTAAGGTGAACAAGTAAGGGGAGAGAGGGCAGCCTTGTCTGATCCCCACAGAAGCTCCAAAGTAGCCGGCTGGGCTGCCATTCACCAAGACTGAGAATTTTGGAGAGGAGATACAGGCAGTAATCTAGTTGGTGAAGATCGCAGGAAAACCCATCTTAGTCATGACCTGAGAAATGAAGTCCCACCTCAGAGAATCAAAAGCCTTGTGGATGTCAATCTTCAGGAGGAGAGCTGGAGAGTGATTTTTCCTGTCAAACCCTCGAACAAGGTCATGACAAAGGAGAATGTTGTCGGAGATGTTCCTGCCAAGGACGAAGGCAGTTTGGTTATCACTAACCAAAAGGTCACTGTTAACTATTATACCGTGGGGTACAATCTATTGTAACATGATAGGGGGAGTTTTCCCTCTATCGTAACTTGGTGTTTTAGTGTCCTAGTGTGTCTAGGGTTGGTTAGTTTAGTTTTAAGTTTAATTTTATTTTGTTTCTGATTCCTCTTATAAGGAGTCCTCTACTATGTAATTTCCAGATCATAAATAAAGCCATTGAGGGGGGGGGGGGACTGCTAGATCGTCGATTTTAATTCTCTAGACAGTCCCTCTGTCTCTCCCATCTGTTCTGTTCACTGGTTCGACTATTCTATATTTTCAAGTTTATTTTGAGCTGCATCAGCTAGATTCTAGAACCTGTTTAGTTCATGGTATCAATGTACTTGTTTTGCAGTTTGGATATGTATCTCTTCCATGAAGTCTTCTTTAACTGCAGTTGGATTGTGAATATTGCAGTAAAGCTTAAGAGTAACCACTGCATGTCGTGAGCAGAAAACTTGTCTCTGTAATTGATGCCCAAGTTATTGTTGAATTTATTTTGGGTAATTTACATGTACCTACCCTGAGGTAAGGCCTAATTACAGATTCACCCGTGAGTTTTGGGAATTTACGCCTACTTCCCCTGCTTTACAAAAGAATTCATAAGTAAACCCACTCCATTAACTTGGTAGTGAAAATGTTAGATTTGTTCAAGTCATGGACCAAAATGCCCTTCATGCTAAAAAAAAACACCAAAAACCTATTTTCTTCCATTACCAAGACCTCCGCCATTCTTGCTGCTGTGACTACACCTCCGCCATTCTTGCCGCTGCAACTACACCTCTGCCATTCTTGCCGCTTCTTGTAATCCCGGTCCCTATTTCTTTCCCAAGGACCTCTCTTGCCACTGTTTGCTCCACTTCATTCGGGTTCATGAGAACTGCCCCTCTTTTTTCTAATAAGGCATTAAGCCAGTTTTAATTTTGGTAATATCATCAGCAAAACCCTTTGATTTTTTTTGGAACCTTTTTCACTGTTCGTAAACCCCTAAAAACATTACCGTTATCATCGACACCATAAATGCCCGTCATGGCTTCACTGCAAGAAAGCCCCACTTTGTTCTCCATCTTCGACTCGCTCAGCATGCTTCCTACTCTGCAATCCCCTGCTCCTACCCACATGCACGAACAGAACCAGGGACAAAGGAAATCTCCCGTTCAACACATTATGTATCATGAGATTTGCTGCTCCGAGAACGATCTTTTGCTGCATGGACTTAAGCTTCAGTGGGCCAACACCAAAGAAGACTCCAAGGAGATGGGGTTAATGGATATGATTAATCGAGGCTCTCATTCATTTCAAATGGGTTTCCAGAAATTCTCTTGCGGTGCTCTGCAACTCAAGAAAGTTTGTTCTGAGTCGAGGAAAAAAGTCTGGTGGTGGAAAAACTTTTCCGTGGAAAATAAGTTGGGAAACAATTGCTTGAGAATTTAAATGATTATTTCACCATTAATTTCCCAATCTATAACTTCTTCTCTCCATTCGGCTCGATTATTGTCCAAGACCCCAGGCAGAGGTGATGTCTACTTAGCTGGATATCAAATGAAGCGATTTTAGTTATTTACAGATAACTGCTTAGTTAGAGCTTAGAGGGCTGGCCTCGGCGCAATGGTAAGGTTGCTCCATTGCGACCTAGTGGTCGTAGGTTCGAGTTGGGAAATAGCCTCTCTACGAAGAGAGGGTAAGGCTGCGTACATTATGACCCTCCCCAAACCCCGCAGTGGAGGGAGCCTCATGCACTGGGTACGGCCTTTTTGCTGATACCTGCTTAGTTGAATAATTCCCTTTTTAAATAAATTTTGGTTAGCTATTGTCCATGGGGGAAATTAATATTTTAAACCATGGTTTATCAATTATTTCACTTCATTTTTTGTCTAACTAGTTGTATAAAAATTCGAAATATAGATTCTTAGAAGAGGATCGCTGGGATACTGGATAGTTGCACATTACTCCCTATAATTTTGTTTTCTTTTAATGTCTTGTTAGATGCTCGCAATCCCTCCCCTTTTTCTGGTCATAATGTAAAATTTATTCTAAAATTCGTTGTATGAATACTATCTTAACAGGTTGATGGTTTCCGGTTCGACCTCATGGGTCATTTAATGAAAAGTACCATGGTATGTAGTTCTCTTTGACTGATCTATTTATGCCTGCAGAAGGTTTGCCTCAAGGGTTACAGTTTAAATAATGCACATTGCTTCTAACATTTTATCCCTTGAAGTTCAGTAAGAACCTACAAGTTCACCTTGTAATTCTAGCTGCTAGAACTAATAGTGCTGATACTTTTCTTGTTTCCATTGGTAATCCTTTCTTATGCTTAGGGGTTGTCTTCTCAATTTTAAGGTGTTTCTTTTAGATTGAATTAATTCATACAGGATGTATATATTATCATTCTAGTTCTCATTCTTTCATTTCAGACTGTTATGATTCTGGTGCTTTATTATTCATCCTTCCCCTCCCCCCCTCCCCCACCATAAAAAGGAAAAAAGAAGAATTGTTGTCACAGATCTAAGAACTGAGGTTCATCAGAGCATTCAATTTGAAAGTAGTTCTGTGATGTATCAGTTGATCCACCGGATAATATTTGTCCAAATGAACCTATTTCTCACCATTTTGTTACAGATAATAATTTGTTAGGTTTGGATGATTAGAGGTGGCAATTGCTTTGTTGGACCATAAAGGGTTACAGCTTAAGGATGTAACCCCAAACCTGATCCAATACTTAAATCGGTTCAATAACTGCCAACATGAACCCATATCATGGTTTTAGGTCTGGTTGGCCAGTCCTTGGTAGAATGCTGTTGGTACCATATATCTGACTACCTAATCTGAACACAACCCCGCTAATTTATTGGTTGAGTGAATCATGTAGTAGAAGGTTGGTTTGATACATTAGGTCAGGAATTGCCACCAATATATTTTTTTTTGGATGAATAAAAATGTTGAGAATGAGAGAATGGCTTGTGACATTATGATCACAGCCCCACTTTATTTATAATGAGTTTAGGAATATTCTAGATTAGGTACAAGGACTGAAATACCCCTATGACAAAAATACCCTCGAACCCATATTGCAACACTCCCCCTCAAGTCGGTGCATAAATATCAACCATGCCCAACTTGCTTACTATAAAACAAAAACTTTTACTACTAATTCCCTTAGTGAGAATATCAACTAACTGTTCACTAGACTGGATAAACGGAACACAAATGACTCCTTGTTCTAGCTTTTCCTTGATGAAGTGACCATCAATCTCAACATGCATGGTGCGATCATGTTGAACTGGATTATATGCAATACTTATTGCTGATTCACTGTCACGATAAAGGCGCATAGGCAGATCACCCGCAACATACAAGTCTTGAAGAAGCCCTTGGAGCCAGAGGAGTTCACATATCCCATGGGCCATAGCCCGAAACTTGGCTTTAGCACTGAATCGAGCAACAACAACTTGCTTCTTGCTTCGCCAAGTAACCAAGTTACCTCCAACAAAAGATCAGTAGCCTAATGTAGACCTTTTGTCATCCGGACACCCTGCGCAGTCAACATCAGTGAATGCGTCAACTTGAAGATGATTGTGAGGAGTGAAAAGTATGCCCTTTCTAGGAGAAGACTTTAATACCTCAAAATCCTATACGCTGCCTCGAGATGAGTAGAATAAGGATTATGCATATATTGGCTAACTACACTCACTGCAAAAGCTTTATCTGGCCGTGTATGGGATAGGTAAATCAGACACCCAACCAATCTTTGATAGCTACCCTTATCCACTGGCTCTCCATCCTTGCTCTTTAAATGAGTATTTGGTTCCAATGGTGTATCAGCAGGTTTACACCTCAATATGCCAGTGCCAGATAAAAGATCAAGAAGGGCAAATAGACCAGGTCTCTCTATAGTATGATATCAGGATTCTTTTTATCCTGGATTTTTTTCCTACGATATGAGTTGTGATTTGCTGCTCTGACACCATGTTACAATATCAGAACAAGGTGAAAACAGTACCTGTGTGGAGAAATATGGAAGAGAAGAAGAAAAAGGAGGAGGGGAAACAGGACTCATGGTTAGACTAGTTATTCTAAATGTATGCTACCACCTTTATTTATAATAGATCAATTAACAGTATTTACAAGCAAGTACAAAACCCATAATAATTACCAAGGACAGGACTTATACATATGTATAAGTCCTTGACAGAAACAAAACATTTATCATAGACCCCATTGCACTACTTCTAAACATAGGATTCTTAACATATATCATCTTCTTATCCTACATTCTTGTAGTTACAGACTTACAGTAATATAAATACTCTTCCTCCCCTCTTAAATGTAAGTTTTCCATTTTATAAACATAATTATTTTTTTGTCATCTAGGTATTGACTAGTCAATGATTCTTAGCAGGCCAAACAACTAGTTGTTGACTAGTCATCTTGACCACACTGAAAAAATCATAACTGATTACTGATGGTTCAAAGGTGCCAGCTGGCTTAGCTAATAACTCTAGCTTGTTGTAGTTGAAACCTGGGATCAAGTCCTACTTTCACCTTCCCCGCTCTCATGTGTCCCTCCCTGCATTCCAAGTGAAATGCATACATAATAGTGGAATTCTGTCCAATCCCCCCACCCCCCACCCCCCACAAAAAGAAAAAAAAAAAGATGATACAACTGAGAATGAGGTTTAATAATCAATCCTTTGTGGCATAACGGCTTGAAAGACCCAGATTTTATTGCAGCTGTCCCTAGATTCATTTATTGGCATATGTCATCAATTGTATTTTTTTTAGATAGGAAGATGCCTATCAAATAAATTAGTACAAATTGTGTATGAAACCTATTGTATTAGTTCAAAATAATCAGTCAATGCATTTTGAATACTTCATACAGACATAAAGACACATAAGAGTCACCTTAGTTGGTACTAGTATTGATGGATGGCTGTTAGTTACAGTAAAAGAAAATTAGTACATCAAAGGATTATAGCAGATTGTGATTTGGAGATGGGAGTTGACAACCATTCATAAGCTGTGTGGATGGTTTAATACTCTAGTTAATTTTTTTTGATTTTTTTTCCTTTTTCTTTTTGTAGGTGAAGGCCAAAAGTTCTCTCCAAAGTCTATCAAAGGAAAAGAATGGAACAGATGGTTCTAAAATCTACCTGTAAGGATGGAGTCGATAGCTCTTCTCCTTCCTTTCCTCATTAGTACAATGGCTATTTCCATCATTTGATCCTATATGAGTGTGTGTCACCTACTCATCTGCCATTTCTCTTCCCCCCATTTTGTATGACGAACTACATCATTTTTTTTTATTTAATAAAATTCCTTTTATTTTAGATATGGTGAAGGATGGGATTTTGGTGAGGTTGCAAAAAATGGGCGTGGGATAAATGCATCACAATTCAATCTTCATGGGACTGGCATTGGGAGGTAGTATGTTTTCTTATGTTCCTGACATCATTTGCTTATTCGCATAGAAAGCCAGTCTTTAAAATCTTGGACTCACATCCTGAATCTGTTTTTTTGCATTCAACTCAACCATATATTTATTTGAAAAAAATAAAAAGGGAATAGATTAGAATCTTATTTCCTTACTCTTGATTATGTGAAAACATGCAGATTTCCTCTTTTTGAAATAAGAATATTTCCAGAACGTTGCCCATAAAGCACTCAAAGGTTATTCTTCCCCCAACAAAACGTACATTGCCAATTTTGGTGCTGATTTTTGAAGAAAATTTGGTCAAGTTTTCTTATGAACTTTAATGTCCAATAATGCTAGATTGACCATGAGGGCAGGCCTTGGTGCAACGGTAAGGTTGCTCCATTCTGACCAAGTGGTTACGGGTTAGAGTCTGGAAACAGTTTCTTTGTGAAAGCAGGGGTACGGTTGCGTACATTATGACCCTCCCCAGACTCCGCAGTGGCAGGAGCCTCGTGCACTGGGTACACCCTTTTATGCTAGATGGACCACCTGGTCGGCTGTCCCAAACTAATCAATGAGTATGTTAAACCTTTTTGAAGGGAACCAAGTGCTCCCTTGGAGATATCTCATGGTTATGGAGGTCGAGGACATCCAACACATTGGCTGATAAACAAGCTAGGATGGGGGTAAATTAGGATACACTGTATTTGGGCCCTTAGCCTTCCACATAGGTCTCCTTTAAGGCTTCTTTAGCTTTGGCCTTTGTTGTCATTGTTGTTGTATTTATAGCTAGTTACTCTGCTGTTGTATTCTAAGGCTTGTACTTTAGTTTCTATTGGAAATAAAATCTCTTATTTGTTTATCCAAAAAAAAAAAAGGGAATATTCTCTTTGTTAAGATTTGAGAAAAAAAAAATCTTGTGAGGGTATACTTCTAATATCTGTATCAGGCTTTATTTTTTTTTCCCATGTAAGAAGGTATACTTGTAAATTCACCATAACATTATGTGAGACTTGTACATGAGATTTTTTTTGTTTGGGTGAATAAAAAATTCATTACTAAATGGAGAGAAAGATACATGGAGCCCCAAAAAAGAGGGGAAGAAGAAAAACAATTCAAAAATGGCAAAACAAGGAAGAGCTAGGCCCAACCGTCAAAAGGGGGGTCAAAGGGATGAAGCGAGGAGAAAGGGAGACCCTATGAGACAACAATAAGCGTGTTCCTTGGGGTGTCAGCACACTGAGAGGAGACCGCAGATATCTTGCTTTTGATATCAAATGCGATAGAGGGAAAGATATGGAGTTCGAGGTTCATTTTGTGAGATTACGCTCCATCCAAATATGGTAGATGGCAGCCCCAAAGGTAAGCTTGCCCACCACATCACAGATAGTCTTGCCGGAAAAAGTCATATCCATCCAAATCCATTCCCTCGTGAAGGCCAAAATCCTCCTCCTCTTAGGCCAACACTTAGCCAAGAGCCCTTTCCAAACCGATGTGGAGAAGGGACAAGTGACGAAGAGATGGTTCACAACTTCAAGAGTATTACAACAAAGGCATCAGGATGGGGGCGGCAGGGAGCTGATAGTGAATGAGGAAGGACTGCGTTGGGAGGCAGTTGGAGAAGGCTTGCCAAACAGTGAAGCTGTGGCGGGGGATATGACCCTTAAACCAAACCAACTTACGCCAAGGAGACAAATGACCACGGGCTCTAATGGGTCCCAAGCTGACTTGGAGCAGAAGAGGCTTGAAGGAGACCAGACAACATCATCTCCAGAACCAATGGGCCTTCTGGGGATGGTAGGTAAAGCGTTCCAAACTACAATCAACAGGGCAGAGGTAGAGGGGGGGGGGGAACCCAACCATCTTGCCGAAGAATGTCCGCAACCAAGGAATGTATACTAGAGCCCATATTGTAAATGGCTTTGGCACCGACTAAGTGGAGAAGAATACCCATAGGGTGCCCATGGTCGAGCCAATGTATAGTAGATGCTCCAGCATCAATCAGGGAGGTAGCGACCCCATAAGCAAGAGGATGAAACTTAAAGACCTTTCTCTAGACTCAGGAGGCATCAAGAATAGAGGGGACAATCCAAATAGAGTCATTACGAAGGAACCCAGAGTGAATGCAATCTACCCAAATACTTTTCTTCTTAGCCACTATATCTTCCAGATCAACTTGAGGATTCCAACACAATTGACCTCTTTAATTCTTCTCAAGGAAAACCCCCCCCTCATCTTTCGGAAGGCAGATGAAGATCCAGATGATGGTGTGAAGGAATCTAGAGGTGTTAGAACCTTTCCAAAGGAAGGCTAATGTAGGAATAATTCAAGTAAGAACCACTCTAAAGTAGGATCGATGATAGGTTACAGTAGAACACCAAACACTTGAATGATTGAAACGTAAAAGAAGGAAAAAGGTAGAAGAAGATGGATAGAAGGATAGGGTTGGACTTTCTTTGTAACGACCCAAACCCAGATGCAGGTAAAGGTACAGCCCTCACTGGCGCTGATCAAACGATCGATAAAATCATGCGAAATCATTCAAAACAAATCATCAAATTCAAATCTCAAAAACAAAATATTCAAACAATAGCCTTAAATCCCATAAAAACTTCTACTGGTGGTAGTCTAAAGTTTGTCCAAACTAAAAATCTTAAAATTCCAATCCATTAGAGTTTACCTCTCAAACAACTCTCTATTACATCCATCTAATGAAATAAAATAGTGAGTAATGAAAAATAAATCTTCAAGTTACCCTCGAACTCTCTACCAAAAGCATACTTCCGTCTTAATCCTCTGTGATGTAAAAATGGGGTGAGCTAAACAGCCCAGCAAGACAGAATATAGTAAAAGTACAACATAGAACAACCAACAGACAAAATCAATAGTTAGAACAAATATTTTTAGTTTTTCAAAAATAACACTTCCAATAAAACACTATCCTTTTTATCATTCTTTAGCCCCGACATTGAGGGAAATTGGCTGCCACCGCCCATTACACGAGAGAGGAACATGGCCAATCTCCAATTATCTCCAATTGTCTCCTATTAATATCATACCCACTGACAACTTATATGTGTATAGTTGGTATGTTTCCACGGCTCCACGGAATAAACAACCTCTTTGGTGCTGGTCCAACACATTCTATTGACCCTCAAAATCTCCTTTTATTTTACCTGTCAAAGTCACACTCTCCAAATAAAACACATATGTGAAAAGAAAACATAGGTAAAATCTCCAAGTAATGATCAGCATCACAATATACATTATACAAAAATATTCATCTCCAACTTTCAATTATCTCCTGTAACGTATGGCACACACATAAAACACAGGTGAAATCTCCAAGTAACAATTAGCATCCCAATATACATTATACAAAAATATTCGTCTCCAAATTTCAATTATCTCTAATAACATATGGCACACATATAAACACAATTCAAATAAGCACATGTCAGCACATCTCAACGATACATGCATATCACACATCACGTCACACAACCAAACCACACACCTATGTTGTAACCATACTATAATCCACTTACCTCAGTTTGCAAGTCTCCTACTTCAACTCTCTGAGTTCTAAGTACTCAAAAATAGTCACAACCTGCAAAATACGATTTGTCCTCCATCAATACCCTAATCTAAGCACTAAACCAGTACATTATTTTCCCCAAAAATCCCCTCTTAAATCACCAAAATAAACTCCCAACACGTGCACCTACACGCTCCCCCAACAGGACTAGCTCCACAAATCAACCCCAAAAAGGTCAAAACGTCAACCTCTCAGATGGAGGTCAAACTATAAGAAACAATAGCTAGTAGGAAGGATAAGAACCCTTCAAAAGATGGGAGAACGGCTCAGTTTTAGGGTTAAACCAGGAGAGCAATAGGCAAGAAATCATAGACTTAATTTGGGTAATCTAGTGGAAACGATAGGCAATGAACCATATGGGTAAACTAAGAGAACAATGGGAATCACATAAACTTTGTGGTTTGATTAATATTAACTATACCATCTCTTCTCATGGTTACAGGGAATTGGTTTACATGTGGGTTCGCTTGAGTGTAACAAAACATGTATAAATCATCTCTTTTACCATCTCATAGAAAAAGAGAAACATCTCTTTCTCATGGGAAAAACAAGGGAACAATGGACGATAAATCTTATGGGAGAATCAGGAGAACAATGGGAAATAAATCACAGGCAATAAATCTTATGGGAGAATCAAGTGTGTCACACCCCGCCCCGGTTAATCCGAGCATGGTATGACCGGATGCCAACAGATAACCAACCACCACCAGGATCGCAAGTGTAGTACTCCCATTCACAGTTCATCACAATACAAAAATCAAATGCAGCGGAAGGGAAATAAATAATAAATAATAACAGTTATAAGCATAGTTCAAAATCTCGTCATGTCTCACCATTTCGGGTTGGTCAAAATTTCTGAAATATCGGCAAAATATGGTATTTTTTTTGCCATATTTCGGCACTCCATCTCGGTGGGTTTTTGGCCATATTAAGGCCTAATACTTCATGTACACCCTTATTTAAGCTAAATAAACACATTTAACCTTCGTATTGCAAAAAAATGAACTCAAAGTGGTGTTTTGGGTTTGCACCCTTGATTGACAGTATACGGTCGGACCCTGATGTATAAATAGTTAAATACACGTTGTTTAAGTATTAAAAGACAAAATTGAATTGATTAAACATAATATATGTCTAATGCACTTAAAAAACATGTAGAAATTACTTTCATATTTTTTCATGATTTTGCAAAGCAAAACCTCATATTTTTCCTTATTTATTTCTTTTTTTTTTGAAATTTTAAATATTTTTCTTAATTTTCGAAAATAAAATTAATTATTTATGGGTAGAAAAAAATTTTCGACACCATGAAGCCATAGATCGGCCATTGGTGTTTAACATATATTTAATAGATCCCCATCCAATTTATATTACCCCTAATTTTTTCCTATTTTTGTTGTAGGAAAATCAATTTTTTAAATCAGAAAATTAAAAAATAAAATACATATGGAGAAAAAATTTCGGCGCCATGAGGTTGTAGATCAGCCTCTGGTATCTAACATATAATAATATCATCACCATCCAATAAGTATTGAACATAGTATTTTCAAAAAAATAGGTTTAGAGAAAAAAAAAAAATACCTTAAACAGTGAAAAAACCTTCACAAATGTGCTAGGAGGTGTTTCCGACATGTTTCCAGCGACAATCCGTCGAAAATGATGAACAAGTGTTTCCCCCACAAAGAATGGCTTGGAAGAGGCTTTGAAGACAAAAACAAAAGCAATAAACGCACTCTCTGCAAGGTATCGGTTGAAATTTCAACCGAGAACAGCGAGATGTTGCTTTTATACTTAAGTTTAAAGAGTCATGTGCATAGGAATGTAGCAGTTTTTGCGATATTTCGGTGACATGCCGAAACATACCGAAATTTTGACGAAATTTGTACATTCTTCATTTCGGAAGCCCATCTCGTCTCGGTGGTGTCGAAATTTATGAAAGTTGCCAAATTTATGAAATTTGCCGAAATTACGGCGATATATTGCGAAATTTTGAACCATGGTTACAAGAAAAATTGCAAGGTGATAAACATGTTATACTCATATAAGAACTTGTAGTTACACTGTACATCCTCTCAAAAGTAATTACAAGTATAGATGTATTCCAAAGTACTACATGTCTATCTATTTAAAAAACAGTATGTAAACACAAAAGAAGAATTGCTAGTTGATTTGTGTTCCCTTTGTGAAGTCTGCTGATCAGCTTACTGATATTTTCACCAAGGGATTGTCTGGAAAGTTGTTTCATCCTACTTTAGTCAAGTTGGGCATGTTTGACATTTACGCACCAACTTAAGGGGGAGTGTTGAATAATGTACTCCAGAATACCGTGGGAGTTTTCTGGTGTTTTTGGGTTTTATATTTATGTTTCTTTATGTATTGCCAAGTCAGCTAGAGTAGGACAAATCTGTCCTATTTTGGTAATTCTTCTCCTTATAAATAAAGGGCTTGCCTGGTCGTATTGATCATTCAAGCCATTCATTAAAAATTATTTTGTTAAAAGTTATTGAGGATCAATTCTCCCTTCTTCGAAGATCAAGAACAGCAGGGAATCTTTGGACAAGCTTTTATCTCCATCAACATATTTCAGCCTTCTCCCTCTATTGATATCACCAAATATCAGGGTTTTCTCAAAACCCTGACAATATCGATCTAGGGGTTCTGGCTGTCTGTAGTTGCTGATTTTTGGAGGAGTGTTTTCCCACCATTAGAAGAGAATTCAATCCACTTTTTGGTCCATTCTACTTCAGTTTTTTGGGATTTTTCACAGGAGCCACCTTCTTGCGATTTGAGTTTTCTCAAAACCCTAACATCTGTTGATCTCATCATTGGCTCATCTTCTTGAGCTGTTTTTTGGAGGATGTTTTGGACTACCACAGAGAGCATCTCGATTACAGTTTGAGGCCATTCTGCTTGCTGGTTTGTGAGATTTGATTAAATCTCTTTTTGCATCGATTTCATCATGTCTGGTTCTGATCTCTAGAGTGCAACTTCTGGTGCCGATGGACAAGGTCGTAATGAGTACCTCCCTTTTGCTGCTTGATGAGCACATTTATGTGTGAAATCTTAGGGCATAAAGCATACATTTTACCACATTGGACAGAGTTACTTTGGTGCTTTCTTGTTCTTTTCAGGTTTTAGGTGAGTTCTTGTGAAAATGGAGCAAAAGATGCTAAGAATAGCCGGAAGCGCCCAGGAGTCGAGAAAATCAAGTTTGGATTGAGCACTAAAAGAATCACGCCAATCAATCAAATTTGAATGTGATTACAGTGGGCCCCTTAGCATAATTTTGAGGTGTTATTACTATGGATGCGTAGCCCGTCGAGTCGGCTTCGCAACGGTTCAAACGGCACTTGATTCCGAGTTGAAACGAAGAAGTTACGGCCGTTTCCGTGGACAGGGGTTTATTTGTAATTATTGACAGTCGGCCGAGGACAAAGTAAAGAGGAAGTTCAAATTCCAGGGGCCTTAGCACAATTATCAGAAGTTATCTTTCTGTCAGCCGAAAGATTCCATTTGGAAGGCTCTGAAGCAGTCCAACTTCAACTTGAGATATCTTGGGCTCCCGAACTCCAAATTGGACGAAATTTGGGTCTATTTTGGGTGATTTTTCGTAAGGAATACAACAGTGAGGCCCATATAAGCATCCCATGCTCCACGTTTTTTGAAGGACAGATTTGACATTTCATTAATTTTGAGTGGAATCCTAGTCATCACCCTTGCTCTCTCTCTCTTCCAACTTTTCAAGGGCACTTTTGGAATTCTACTTGGGATAGATTTCTTTTGAAAGATGTTCTCTCACCTATGGAAGGTTGAAAAGCCAAAGATGCCTTGATCTCATTGCTTGGAGAAGATATCAACAAAGAAAAGGAAGCACAAGTTAGAATTAGAAAGTTACTTTTTAATAAAGAGAAGGTTTATGTATCTAGGATTCTTTTCTCTCCCTCTTTCTATTTTTTTTCTTTTTTCTTGGGATTCAAGGCAATGTAAAGGAGGAAGGAGAAGAGAATATTATCTTTTCTTAGGGAATATTTCTCCTACCACTTCCCTCTTCTCTCTTCTCCCTTCTCCCTTCCCCCTATAAATACCCCTTGCCCTTTGGGTTGTAACAAGTTAGTTTTTAGTTAGTTTCTAGTTCAATTTTAATTCAGTTTTTAGTGTAGTTTTTAGTTCAATTAATTAGTGAAATTTCTTCTTTTCTTTTCTTTCTAAATTGTGATTTTTGGCTTTCTAGTTTTTAGTTTTGATTTCATAAGATTAGTTCTTTCAAGTTCTTATTTTTTATTTCAAGTTCTTAGTTTTGATTTCATAAGTCTAGTTTAATGGTTGTAGTAGTTTTAGTTTAAAGCTTCCTAGTTTAAGTTCCTATGTTGATGACAAGACTTGGAGATTTAGAAGAGGAAGCCATGGTAAGTTTATTCAAGCACATCAAGGTATCTCATTCTCTAAACCCTTAATCTCATTCTCCCTTTCCTCTATCTCTCTCTATCTTCTTCTTCTTCTCCCTCTATTTTTTTATATATTTTTTTTGGTTGTGGTTTGTGGATGCACTTTTATTCCCTTATTCCTTTTTATGTGGTTATTATGTGTGGCTGCATTTTTATTCCTTTCAATTTGCGTTAGTTTGATAGGTTAGATGCTAATGTGTTAGGGCGCCAATTTAATCCCTTAATTTTGTTAGATACTTATGAGTTAGGTTGCATTAATTTTCATTAGTTTAATTTAACACTTTAATTTGGTTCACTTCGCATTACTTTTAAGTTAGTTAAATAGAGTGGCGTATATCTCCTTGTGTTCGACCCGTAGCTACGATTGACCCGTACGCTTGCGGTATTATTTTAACTCAAACATTGCTAACTCTATTAAACTAGATGGATCCAATTATTTGATGTGGTCTAGGTCTACATACCTTGCTATTGCTGGTAGGGGTCTTACTGGACACATTACTGGCACTACTTTGCAGCCAACTACACCTGGTTCTTCCCAAGATTGATGGATCTCCAATGATTCCTTGATAAATGTCTTATTTACTTGGTTCCATGCAACCAGATCTTGCTAGTGGATATCTGCTTTGGAAAATGATGCCCAAATATGGTCTGCCATAAAAGAAACCTATGGGCAGATGGGGAATGATGCCCAGGTGTATGAACTCCGGAAAAAGGTTCATGACACTACTCAAAAGGAACTCTCCGTCTCCAAGTACTATGCTGCTCTCCGTAGTTTGTGGCAACAGTTGAGCCATTACTCTGATTATCAGCCCATCAGTGCAACCGACATTGTTGCCTATTGGAAACATGTCGATAAAATTAGAGTTTATGACTTCTTGGCTGGATTGAATGTTTAATATGACCAGATTTGTGTGCAAGTGCTGATCAGATCTACATTTCCTACCCTGGAGCAGTCCTATGCCTTAGTCCATTCTGAAGAAAATCGTAGGGCTGCTATGTTGCATATTCCCACTACTAACCGATCAGCTTTACAGACTGTTGCCACTGCTACTCCCATATTTGATATGCCTCCTCGTATTGGTGATTCTTCTAAGGGGCCTGTGAAGTGCGAACATTGTAACAAGCCTATTGAATATTTGTGGAATTGAACTTATGCCTATGAGACACAAGCCCACTATTATTTATAATAAAGATGGAGAAGTACATGTTACATTAATACCCTTAGGGCAACACATAATAAACCCTACTGGACTATTATACCCTTGTACCCAAAATACCACACTCCCCCTCAAGTTGGTGCATAGATGTCAATCTTGCCCAACTTGCTAACTACAAAAATAAAGTTCTTAATAGGTAAACCCTTGGTAAACACATCAGTTAACTGATCACAAGATGGAACAAAGGAGATACGTATAAGTCCCTGTTCAAGCTTTTCCTTGATGAAGTGACGATCAATCTCCACGTGCTTGGTTCGATCATGCTGAACTGGGTTATGGGAGATGCTAATTGCTGACTTGCTATCTGAGTAGAGGTGCATGGGAACTTCAACTAACACTCCAAGATCCAGGAGTAATACTCTTATCCAAATCAACTCACAGATACCATGGGCCATAGCCTGAAATTCTGCTTCTGCACTAGATCGAGCCTCTACTGACTGCTTCTTGCTTCTCTAGGTGACCAAGTTACCGCCAACATATCTGAAGTAGCCAAAAGTAGATCTCCTATCATTAGGGCAACCAGCCCAATCAGCATCTGTATATGACTCAATACAAAGGTGATTATTAGAGGATATGAAAATACCTTTCCCTGGGGCAACCTTTAAATATCGCAAGATCCTGTAGACAAGATCCAAATGAGATGAATATGGATCATGCATATATTGACTAACCATGCTAACAGCGAAGGCAATATCCAATCCAGTATGAGATAAATAGATAAGTCTCCCAACAAGCCTTTGATAGCTGCTCTTGTCAACAGGTTCACTTTCCTGACTGCGAAGGTCAGAATTAGGTTCCATAGGGGTGTCAGTAGGCTTACAAATCAGCATTCATGTTTCTGTCAGTAGATCAACAATATATTTCCGTTGTGATAGGGAAATGCCCTTAGCAGAGTATGCAACTTCTATGTCCAAAAAATACCTTTACTTTCATAGGTCTTTAATCTCAAATTCCTGACCCAAGAATTTTTTCAAGGACGAGATTTCCTCCATACTGCTTCTAGTGATGACAATGTCATCGACATAGACAATCAAAATGGTGATATGGGAAGCAGTTTTCTTAATGAAGAGGGTGTGATCGACATTGCTTTGCTTGTAACCGATAGACACCATGGCCTTATGAAATCGACCAAACCAGGCCCTAAGAGATTGTTTTAAGCCATATAATGCTCGCTTGAGTTTGCAAACTTTCCCTTGAGTCTTCTGACAAGCAAAACCTGGTGGGATTTCTATATACACTGCTTCAAGTTCTCTATGCAAGAAAGCATTCTTGACATCTAGCTGTTGGAGTTCCCATCCTTGATTCACAACACGAGATAAAATGACCCTGACAGTATTCATTTTAGCTACCGGTGCAAAAGTTTCTTGGTAGTTAATGCCGTAGTTCTGAGTGAATCCTCTAGCCACCAATCTGGCTTTATACCTATCCACAGTCCCTTTAGCCTTGTGCTTTACCACGACCACCCATTTACATCCTACAACTCTCTTTCCTGGAGGAAGTTGCACCAATTCCCACTTGTTATTCTTCCCAAGGGCTTTCATTTCTTCAATCATTGCCTCTTCCCATTGTGCATTAGCCAGTGCTTCCTGCCAGTTGTTAGGAATAGATGCAGACGATAGGTAAGACACAAAAGCTTGGAATAAAGGTGAAAGGGAGTCATAGGATACTACATTAGAGATGGGATGCTTGGTAAACATTCTTTTCCCTTTTCTAGTTGCAATTGGTAAATCTAGAGTTGGATCACTACAAGGAAGAGACTTACCAGGCAAATATGGAGCACAAATAGGACTTGACTCTAGGAAGGCCGATTGGTGAGAAGGGATGGTGGTGGTCTTCACTGCTTGGTCCTTGTTCTTCCTTTTTCGAGTTCGAACAAACACCTTCAAAGGAGACATAGGAGGTGCTGTTGCTTGCTCCCCCTGGACCTTGGACTATTCCCCTTGGGCCGTGGGCTGCAGTTGTTCCTGCCCAGTTACCCCATCTTCAATTTCTATATCATCTTCCATTATGGGCAGCTCCATAGGTGTAATTTTGAAAGGCACTTCTTCACTTGGTCCAAACTTCCCCTGAAGAGGTGTAGGAGAGGAAAAATAGGGAATGGTTTCTTGAAAGACGACATCCGTGGTAACAAACCATCGGAAACCAGAAATAGATACACAACGGGCAGGGTCCCAAACATCAGAATGAACCACACCAAACAGAAGTAAACTTCTTGTTAGTAAAACAGAAAATAGGAGAATGGCTTGAGTGAATAACTTGTTTACTCAGCCATAAACTTCTTGTTAGTAAACAGAAAATAGGAGGATGGCTTGAGTGAATAACTTGTTTACTCAGCCCCTTTCATTTATAGCTTTCAATAATAGGGCATAATTATAGATATATCCTTGTACAACCGACTATGCTAGTTACAGGGAATAAACAAAGAGAAAAACAAAAAATACCCTTATCGGGTTACACAATTCAGCACTCCCCAGCAAGGTGGGGCATAGATATCACAGATGCCCAACTTGACTAAACTAGGATGAAATAACTTTCGACTTAGCCCTTTGGTAAAGACATCAACAAGTTGATCATCAGACTTCACAAAAGGTATACAAATCTGCCCACTTTCTAACTTCTCCTTGATGAAGTGTTTGTCAATCTCCACCATGCTTGGTACGATCATGTTACACTGGATTGTGGGCAATGCTAATTGCTGCTTTGTTGTCACAGACTCACAGTACAAGTGTACAACATTATTGGACGATGAACAGAACCACTAATATCCTGGAGTAAACTCTGAAGCCACAATAACTCACATATACCCTGGGCCATAGCACGGAATTCGGCTTCAACACTGGAACTTGCCACAACATTTTGTTTTTTACTTCGCCATGTGACAAGGTTAACTCGTACAAAGGTACAATAATCTAAAGTGGATTTCCTGTCAGGGTTACCACCCCAGTCAACATCTGTGTAAGCCTCAAATCCCTTTCCCTGGAGTTGACTTCAAGAAGTGGAGAATACGAAGAACAACAGCTATATGAGTGGAGTGGGGATCATGCATGAACTGACTGACTAAGCTTACTGCAAATGCAATGTCCGGTCTAGTATGGGAGAGATAAATTAATTTTCCCACCAATCGTTGATATCGCTCCTTATCAACTGGATCACCATCCTTTTTTTGTAGACGAGTAGTAGCTTCCAAAGGAGTGTTACATGGATGACATCCTAACAAACCTGTCTCTGAGAGTAGGTCTAGAACATATTTCCTTTGGGAGAGAAAAATGCCTTTGGGAGAACGTGCAACTTCAATCCCAAGGAAGTACTTGAGTTGTCCTAGGTCTTTTATTTCAAATTCTCGTCCCAGAAAGGTCTTCAAGTGAGAAACATTAGCTGAATCATTACCAGTCACAACTATGTCATCGACATAGACTATAAGAGGAGTGACCTCATCCAAGGAATTAAGTCTCGGAGCGTATCGTCTCGGCCGATACGTCTCGGTATCGGTCGAGGTCGATACGTATCTTTTTTTTAAAAAAATGTTAATGTCTCGACTGTATCGAGACGTATCAACCGAGACGTACTGAGACAATACGATATGATACGATCGATACGTATCGATACAAAGGAGAGTTTTAAAAATTTTGATTTTATTATTTTTTTAAAAACGATACGTATCAAGTCGTCTCGATATGTATCGACCTATACATAGCGATACAAATCGTGACGACTCGATACGTCTCGATAAGTATCGTTAACTTAAAAAACACATGGCCATTTCATTCTTGTCACCTGAAACTCGATTTCTAGCAGTCCTGGCGGAAAAAAGCTCTTCCCAGCTTTGAGAAACCCTTCCAAAAACACATTTAAACTTGCTTTTAGGGTAAGATTTCTTGAGGGCTTTCAATTCTTTGCCAAAAACGAACTTAGAGGAGCTGAAATCACATCATTTGGTGGATCTAACAGCCCACATTCGAATTCAAAAGCTGTTCTTGAAGGGTTAGGTAAGTTTTTTGAAAAAAACTTGAATCTTTTGCTTTAATCTTTGATTTTTGGTATGTTTTTTGGTATGAATCAAAGAGAATATGTTAAACAAACATAGAAATTACATTCTTTGTATGCATTTACAAAGATTTGGTTTCAAATCCATGTTTCTTGGACCATTTTTACTCAAAACCGAAAATTCCTTCTTTAAAATGATTTTTTTTTTTTTTCTTAACTTTAAAACAAATGGTAATGTTTATAATATATGGAGTACATTATGTATAGATGTATGACATCCCAAGAAGATTATACATTTACCCTAAAATCTGTATTTTTTTTATTTTTTGGGTATTTTCTGAATTTATAAAGTACTTAAAAAAATGTAAAAAATCTGATTTTTCCATCTATACTCTTTCATTATAGTTTGATAAAATGTATAATTGGCTGAAATAGAATCAAAGACTTAGATTCATATATGTAGTACATTATGTCATTTTTTTTCATTATTTAAAAAATTTAATAATGTGTAACTAGTTGTAGAAAATATAAAAATGTTTAAATATTGCCAAAAGTGTATTTTCATGTGTATTTTGATCATTTTCATGCGTTTCTGCACTGATCGATACGTATCTCCGATACGATACGATACGATACGATACGATACGTCTCTTAAAATCGCCTGACCGATACGATACCCGATACCGATACTTAAATCGTTGACCTTAACCCCTTTTTGCTTGATGAATAAGGTCTGATCGGCATTGCTCTGTTTGTATCCTATAGAGATCATTGATTTATGAAACCTACCAAACCAAGCCCTAGGAGATTGCTTCAGCCTGCAAACTTCCCTATGAGTCTTGTCATAAGAAAAACCTAGATTGGAGAAGTGGTACAGTAGTGGTAGTCTCAACTTGCTCTTTGTGCTTCCGGGTATAGACTTTATCAACCGGAATCTAACTTACATGTCTACGATCCCCCTGAATAGGAATCATACTAGAGATTGAGGTTGGAGGTTCTGGAGAAGAAGGCTCCCCTTGTTAGGAGCCGGTAGACGAGCAGACACATCTTCGAACCTTGGATCATGCTCCCCCTGAAGAGGTGGCTGAGAATAATACGCCAGGGATTCATGGAAGATAATATCCATGGTAACAAATGTACGCGAGTGGGTGGATGATAACATTTATATCCTTTCTGGGTGGCGGAGTAGCCCAAGAAAATAAACTGAATGCTCTGAGGATCGAGCTTGCCATGAAGATGATGGTTGCAAGCATAGTACACACAACCAAAATTTTTTGGGGGGACCACAAAAGAGGAAGAGCCCTAGAGAAGGTCAACAGGGGCACGACCATCAAGTACAGGGATAGGAATGCGGTTAATGAGGTAGACAGCGATGAGGATAACATCACTCCAATATGGAGAAGGAACCTGCCATGCAAACCTAATTGCCCGAGCCACTTCCAGAAGATGCCGATTTTTTCTTTCAACCACTCCATTCTGGGCCGGAGTGCCTACACAACTGGTTTGATGAAGGATGCCATTTTTAGCCAAATAGTTTTGGAACTGACCTTCCTTGTATTCCTTGCCATTATCACTCCGCAGAATTTTTAATGTGGCATTGAATTGGGTCTGAACCATACGATGGAATAGCTGAAAACATAAAAAACCTCACTCTTGTGTTGCATCATATACACCCAAGTGGTCCTAGTAAAGCAGTCAATAAAGTAAACAAACTATCTATGGCCACAAATAGAAACACAACGGAAATGGGCCCCACACATCAGCATGAACTAAAGCAAAGGGAGAAGGACTCCTTTTATTTAATGGAGAGTAAGTGCAACAAGTCTGTGTAGCCAAAACACAGGCCTTACATAAAAACTCATCCCTTTTACAATTTTTAACTAACTGAGGAAACAAAAAGGCTAAAGTTCGAAGAGGAGGGTAACCAAGCCGACAATGCCATAGATGGAGATCTGAAGAAGTGGATGAATGTTATTGATGAGCCGAGGATGAAGCTGACGATGGACAAGTCTGATCCGTGTGGAGTATGTAGAGACCACCACGTACCTTACCACCCCCAATCGTGTGGCGTTTCACCAGATCTTGTATGACATAATGAGAGGGAAAGAAAGTTACTTTGCAGTTTATATCTTTTTTTTTTTTGGTGAATAAATAATCTATTACCGAAGCCTAAGGGGAGTGAGAGGAAGAGAGGGGGGGAATTACAAAGGAGAGACGGGGGGGGGGGGGAGAAACAAGCCCCGGACCCAACTAAGGGGGGGGGGGGGAATGGGGCCGTAAAAGAGCACTATCTAAACCCATGAATCAACAATATGCCTATTGCTTGGGGAGTTCAAAAAGGCCTTTTGAGGCAGGAAACTCAACTTAGAGTAGTTCATATCTTTAGTTAGACTACTAATGGAAAGAAGATTGGTAGAAAAGGAAGGAACATGCAAAACAGAATTTAATGTAAGGGTAGAAGAGTTGAAATTTAGGTAAAGGATGTAAGTAAGAAAGAAGAAGGAGATGGAAGAAGAAGAGAAGAAGAAGATGAAGAAATGGAGAGAAAGAGAATTTGGTGGAAAGTTGTGTGTGAGATTATCTCCACTACACCTATATTACTTCACTAATAACTAGACCAAATTACATACACCTCCCTAGGGAGGTAAAAGGAAAAAAAGGAAAATAACAATATAAGGTAACTAGTAAACTTACTAGTTCCTAAAGTACCCTTAAAACATATAAGCTCTAACATATATAAACTCTAACACTCCCCCTCAAGTTGAAGAATAAATATCATGCATTCCCAGCTTGCATAATAGAGTACCAAACTGAAGAGAAGAAAGCCCTTTGGTAAAGATGTCCGCCAATTGATCACTTGTCTTCACAAAAGGAGTGCAAATACAGCCAGAGTATTTTCTCATTGATGAAATGTCGATCCACTTCGATGTGCTTTGTTCTATCATGTTGCACCGGATTGTGAGCAATGCTTATAGCTGCCTTGTTGTCATAATAGAGCCGTATAGGATCATTATTATCAAACCCCAACTCTTGAACCAATTGCTTCAGCCCTATAAGTTCACAAACTCCATGTGCCATTGCCCTAAATTTTGCCTCTACACTGAATCTAGCTACAACAGGTTATTTCTTGCTTCTCCATGTAAGCAAATTACCACCTACAAATGTGCAATAACCAGAAGTAGATCTTCTGTCTGAGATGGATCTAGCCCAATCAGCATCTGTAAAGCCCTGTATCCTCAGGTGATCATGTTTGGCATACAATAGTCCTTTCCCTGGGGATGACTTCCAGTATCCAAGGATACAGTATACAGCATCCAAGGGCCCACTCTTGGGGCCATGCATAAATTGGTTCACAACTCCCACTGCATAAGAAATATCTGGGCGAGTCATAGATAAATAGATGAGTTTCCAAACTAGTCTTTGGTACTTCCCTGTATCAACAAGAGGGTAACCACAATCTTCCCCTAATTTGTGATTCTGCTCAATAGGAGAGCTTGCTGGTTTGCTGCCCAACATACCTGTCTCTTTTTGCAAATCAAGAACAAACTTCCTTTAACATATGTTGATGCCTTTCTTGGACCTTGACACTTCAATTCCCAAAAAGTACTTCAAGGAACCCAAATTTTTAATCTTAAACTGTTGAGCCAGGTAGGACTTCAGTCTAGCTATCTCCACACTGTCATTTACAGTCACAATAATGTCATCAACATAGACTATAAGAACTGTGATGGTACCATTACCACTCCGGGTAAATAAGGTATGGTCAGCTTGACTCTGAGAATACCCATTCTTTAGAATAGCTTGTCTGAACCTCTTAAACCATGTTGTTAGAATATTGTACTCCAGAATACCATGGGGGTATTCTGGTCCTTTTGGGGGTATTTTTATGTTATTAAGTGTTATTAGCTTATGTCGGCTATGTGGGTTTTAGTCCCACATCTCCTAGCTTCTATTATTTGTAACTTCCCCTCTATTATAAATAGAGGGGCCTTTCTATCATTAATACAAACCATTCTATTATTTCATTCCATCTCCATGACCCACGATTCAACCAACATGGTATCAGAGCTGGTCTGATCTAGGTTAGAGAGGAAAAAAATCCTATTTCTCCCTTCTTCTCTTTCGATCGATCTCTCTCTTCTTCTCCCTTTTCTCGGTTTTCTCCTCCTACTGGTTTTCTTCTTCTTACCCATATAAGGGGGCAGCACTAATGAGGAAAATAAAATATCCAATGATTTAGTTGCTGCCCTCCTTCATTCTCTTCGAATTTTTTCATTAAAACCCTGCTGGAAGCCTCATCTGCGATTTGGAGTTCCCCTTCTTTGAGATCAGATCTCTATAAACCTGATCCTCTAATTTAGGAACACCCTATGCAGCCTTTTTCCAGCCCTATTCTACCCTATTCTTAAACCTAACTTCCCTTTTTCTTTATCTCCATCAATTGTTATTTTTTCCAGCCTAGATCCCCAAATCGATTTCACCTTGTCAGGGTTTTGAATCAAAACCCTGACTCCAATCGATGTTTGGGTTTCCCTTGTCAGATGTAGCCAATATTTCAGGGATATTTCCCAACTAATCGAAGCCCTAATCGACCTCAGTTTGAACACAATCTGATGGTTGGATTTGTCCCTACAGCAAATTCTTCTCATCCTGCCTTTTATGGTTCTCTATTAAAACCCTAACTCAAATTGACATTAGGGTTACAGGTTTCAGTTTTTGCTGCCTTTTGGAAGGATGATTACTCCACCTACAAGGATCACTTGACCTCAGTATTAGCCTCTTTCCAAGTGTTTGAAGACCCCTAACCCCAATCAATCCTTCTCCTTGACCCATATCGATTTTAGGGTTAGGGTTGTTTGCTGCTATTGGAATTTTTTGTTGATGTTTCTACCCTTAAGAAGGACATTCTACTTCAACTATTTATGGCTTGAAGAAGGTCTACTGCACAAGATGGCTGCTGCCCTCCTTTTCTGCGATTTTTTGGTATTTCTCCCACATGAAGAACCAGTCTCAATTACCAAGGAGATTGGTCATTCGAACTGGAGATCCATTTCAGCAGTTGTGGTCAGCATGTATTACAAGAATCCAGCACCTTTGACAAGTCATCATCACTTTTGTTGAAGCCCCCTTCCCTACAATCGATATTCACTTTTAGGGTTTTTTACAAAACCCTGGCTATAATCGATCTAAGGGTTAGGGCAGTCCACTATTGCTGATTTTTTTGAGGAAAGTTCTATAAACATCAGAGGAGTATTCAGCCCATTATTCAGCATCATTCATCTGCTTTTTTTTAGTAAAAATTACAGTTCATTCTGTTGGCTTGGTTTCTTCAATTTATACCCTATTTCAATTACTTATTCCTCTATGGCGGGCTGCTTCAACTGCCTATGGATTTCTCTGGTTATTTATCTTGTCTTTGTTGGTTATTTTGAGCTTCACTACCTATCCGGCTGGTATTATTGATTGGCTTTCGTCAGCATGACTGGTTGATGTGTTACTGCTGCCTTCAAGTGGCATACTGCTGCCCTATGATTATGACTGAGTTTCCCCTTATTGGAGATCGAATTTCTTTCGTTATGGAAGACTCAAATCTGCTACCCTGGAGATCAGCTTCTTTGGGACTACAACAGTGTGTTTCCGGTTATTGGCTGCACCTACGAACCTATTCAGTTATGTGGAGCTTTTCTGGTTCAAATCCAACATACTTTGGAGCTTGAATCCTGGCATTGTTACTGATTCAGATCTGATCCAGTCTTTGTTGAAGCTTCTTCATTCACCTACTGTCCGGATATCTTCGTTAGTACTGTTTAGCATGTGGGAGTTTCTACCTTGGAGTTTTTCGCACAATTGCTCCTCCCTGTTTGAAGATTGATCAAGCCTTGAAAGATGGAGCATTTCCTTACTTCAAATCAGATCAGTATACTTTTCAGATTTAACCATTGGAGTTAGGAGTTTCTCCCCTACAGGGGTTTCCATCAAAAGTGTTTGTTTGATCGATGGAAGATGGTTAGAACTTTATGTTGCATAATTTACTCCTCCTTCATAATCCCACTGTTATTTTTCCTTCACCACCTCCCGAAACATACCCTGGCATTCCCCATAAACACTTTGGAAGATCATGGTATTCTCTTGTTTGCCTTTTCTTCTTTTTCCATTACACTTGGCAGCCATTAACAAACTCTGGAATGTTTTGTTTTGCCCTATCTCTATAATCATCTCTCATATGTCCACGTGCACTATACGTGAGGGGTGGATTATATACAGTATACCTGCAGCCATTGCAGAGAGCAGAACATGCAGGGACACTTGGTGCAAAACATAGAAGGTCAGAGGTTTCACCATTGCCAAAGGGTATCTACTTTGTTATTGGGTTAAGTTTGCCATGAGGGGGAGGCTGGTGTTAAAAGTTTTGAAGATGTTTGGTTATTACCTGCCTATATGAGGTTCTACAAATTGGGTTGATTTTTTTCTGCTGCTTGTTTTTTACTGCTGCCTGACTCATCTGACGGCTACCCTAGTTACTTATCTTCAAGATTATACTTCAGAGATTCATTATTAGACAAAGATTGGTGAGAGATGCCTTTTTACTGCTCAAGTCTGTCCAAGTTTGAAGGTCTGTTTGGGAGCTGGATTCTGCTATAACTTTTTCCCATTTTATTCAAGTTGAGCATTAGTACCTTGTATGCGCCAACTTGAGGGGGAGTGTTAGCATTGTTATGGAGAGAGTTTTTTCTTTAGTAGAGAGTTTTCTCTTTTAGTCCAAGCTGGATCTTCCTTCTTTCATATTTGCACAATCCAGCTTGAGGGGGAGTGTTAGAATATTGTACTCCAGAATACCTTGGGGGTATTCTGGTCCGTTTGGGGGTAGTTTTATGTTATTAAGTGTTATTAGCTTATGTCGTCTATGTGGGTTTTAGTCCCACATCGCCTAGCTTCTATTATTTGTAACTTCCCCTCTATTTATAATAGATAGGCCTTTCTATCATTAATACAAGCCATTCTATTATTTCATTCCCTCTCCATGACCCACGATTCAACCAACACATGCTTTTGGAGACTGTTTGAGACCATATAAAGCCTTCTTGAGGAGACACACCTTGCCTTCAGCTGAAGGGAACTTGAAGCCAGGAGGAGGCTGCATGTATACTTTCTCCTCTAAGTCACTGTGGAGGAAAGCATTCTTCACATCCAACTGGAACAGTGGCCAATCTCTATTGGCTGCCAATGATAAGAGAACCCGAATAGAATTATGCGTAGCTACAAGAGCAAATGTCTCCTGATAGTCAATCTCATACACTTGACTATACACTTTGGCCACCAATTTTGCCTTGTACCTCTCAACTACACCATTAGACCTATACTTGATTGTATAGACCCACCTGCATCCGACTGGGACCAAGGTTCAATATCTCGCGATATATCGGTATCTCGGGCCTATCGAGATATCCGAAATATCCGAAATATGGCGAAATTTCGCCGAAATATTACATTTTTTCTGTAATATTTCGGGAGTCCTCGGTGGGTTTTTGGCCATATCTAGGCCTGATACTTCATGGACACCCTTATTTAAGCTAAATAAAAACATTTAAACCTTCATATTGCAAAAAAATGAACTCAAAGTGGTGTTTTGGGCTTGCACCCTTGATTGACAGTACACGGTCAACGACCCTAATGTATAATTATATAATAGTTAAATACACATTGATTAGGCAGTTAAAGACATAAAAGAAATTTAAACAAACTAATTAAAACTCATAAGACATAATTCATAAATCATATTCTCATAAACTCCATAATAGTCAATGACTCAATAGTCAATACTCAATAGCTCAATAGTCAATACTTTAATAGGCAATACAGAAAGTCACAACTCACAAGTTCACAAATCAGTGAAATCACAACTTACAACTTACAAGAGACAAGACTCACAAGACTCACAAGACTCACAAGACTCACAAGTCACAAGTGTTGATAATAGTTGATGTGCCTTCCTGGATTAACCCCACTCATGGCCTGCTGGAGTCGACGTCTATTGTTTTCCGTTTGAAGGACATATGTGGACCATGGTATAGTTTCGGAGAAGAAACGAGTGTAGTCATCCACAATTGTCATGTAAATGGAGTCATCAATATACTGTAGGTAACCTATCCTAGGATATGGGTTAGGGTTACCAATCGGTCCAGCCTGTGAAGAAGATGATCCAGTATGATATGATGTCGGCGGAAGCGGCGTTGGCACTGGCTGCATGTATGGCTGGTGAGGTTGGTAGCTACGGTATGCAAAGATGTCATCCGCAAAAGATGATCCAGTGTGTACCTGGGACTGGGAGTCATAGTCCCCTACCCCACTAAACTACCCATATCCATATCCATATCCACTGTGAGGTTGTGATGCACTATAATCCGATGATAATGGAGTGGTATGTGCTTCAAAAGATGGGGCACGCCAATGCCCAGTCGATCCTCCCATTACCCATTCTCAAACCGCCAACAGAGCTAGATAAGTCATCAATGTCCATATAATCAGCTTGTAACTGTGTTTGTCGTCTCCTACGCTTCCTGCTATATGGTTGTATGGGGGCTTGTGAGGGTAGGGTGTGGGGTCACGTGCACCGTGGTCCGTATCCTGTGTGGCATGATTAAATTGTGTCTCTCCAGTGAATCAGACTGGCTCTACAGGCATCGTATCCTCGCCTACCACATAACGCTCTCACATTCCATCAAATTCTTCACCACCACCACCACCACCACCACCATCATCATCGCCTGAGGACCTAGACCAGTCATCATCATCAGCAACATTACCACCAGTGGGCTGGAATGGTATGGGTGATGCTTCCCGTACATGTATCTGACCCTCGTCAGCCATATAATCATCCACATCAACACCAATCTCGGAAGCTATCACGGGGTCGGGCCTACCTACCTCTTGATCCAACACCGGCTCACCTCTATCCCTTACCCAATCCACAATAGGGTCCTCATCGTCTGAGTTAACTTGAAAGATGTCGGCGAGGTCAATAGTGCCCCTTTGTGCCTCATGTCCCATGCGTATGTGTTGCAGTTTCAGCCTTAAGTTGTAGTGCACATACACCATGTCAGATAGACGTTCAGACCCCAATCTGTTGCGCCTCTTGGAGTGGATGAGCACAAAGGTACTCCAGTTCCTCTCACAGCCAGATGCGGAACATGTTTGGGCAAGGACCTTGATTGCTATTTTCCTTAAATTCTCAACCGATTCCCCATACAATACTCACCATTCAGCTGCATTATAAGTTTACAACAAAAAAAGACGTGTCAAATATTGTAATTTAAAACTTAAAAGAATTAGATATTGAATTGAGTACCAGCATCATTGCGTGCTCTGCCTTGTATTGTAGCATCGGTTTCAAAACTTCCTAATGCATCCCTAAACATCTTCATCTACACCCATGTGAAAAATTAATAATTACTTATTACTTATTAGTAATTAGTAATTACTACTGACTAATTATATTCCAAATGAATTCTAAGACTCACCTCATTGTTGCAAATAGCTTGTAATTTACCATCTGGCTCCAACTTCTTCACTACTTGTTTCACAGTATCAATAAGTTGAGTTTCCAACCCAAGCCTATTATTATATTGATACTTGGGGTTCAAGTAGTATGCTGGAATTTGACATATAGAAATGAGATATTGTCAAATGCATAGGTAATTAGTAAATAGTAATACGATGAATTAGTTACATAAACAAATTTACTCACCAACCTTATGCAGTGGATGCATAAGTTGATTCTCCCAGCGAGCATTGATGATATCCAAGAAGTGCTTGCTACTGCGAGGAGTCACACTGTAGACACTATCTTTCATCAAGTCCATTGCAGCATATAGGCCTGGCATGGTAGGGCCCTTGAGAGCGGAGTCAGTTATATGTAGAACTTTAACTACTGGCTCCAAAACTTTCACCACTTTGCTTAGTTTTGTCCAGAAGTCCTCAGATGATATGGTTGCTTGTGATTCCCTCCCACTTGCGGTATTGGAACCCTTCCATCCAAACCACTCCTCAAAAGCAAACATACTTCTCAGCCTGGCATTGAGTAAAATGCTTTTTAGGGCAATGTAGTTGGTGGCAAATCTTGTGATGCCTGGCCTCACCAAGTCACCCCCACATTTTTCCCTCAATAGATTGAATGCAAAGGAGTGGTTGTATACAAAGTTGGTGACTTGTCTTGCACTTTCAACCACAGTCTTCACAAACTTTAATTTTCCCTTATCCTTTAGCATTAGATCAATGCAATGGGCTGGACAAGGAGTCCAGAAGAGCCAGTACTTACTGTTGTTCATCATTTTCTCACCGGCCAGCTTGAAGTTGCTTCCATTGTCCGTTACAATCTGGACAACATTCTCAATTCCCAAATCTTTTTCAACTACTTCCTTTAACAATCTGTAAATGTATTTTGCATCCTTTATCTATTTGGATGCATCCAAAGATTTGAGGAAAACTGTCCTCCCATCACAATAAACCATAAAATTGATGATGGACTTTCTTGTAGGCCTAGTCCATCCATCTGCCATTACAGTCACCCCATATGTCTCCCACATACTCCTCATCTCCCCAATGTACTCATCAATCTCAGACTTTTGTTGAGGTAGATAAACATTCATTACCTCATATGGGGTGGGGCCCTTGAACCCTGGGCCAGCCTCTGCAATTGTATCAATCATGGTATCATAATGGGGGCCTTGTGCAGTATTTGCTGGGATGGTATGGTATAGCATCCACTTAGCTATTAACTTTTTAACTAACCCCTTCATCCCCTTCCATGCTCCTTTGATTCTTGGTTGATTGCTTCCTTTCTTCGTATGTAGTTTAGGATCTGATGCTGATGGTGGTACTGGTACTGATAGAGGTGTTGGGGCTGCCTTCACACTTTGTCTTTTAAAAGGATTGAAAGATCTAGAACCTCCAGATGTGCCAGCTCCTCCACTACCCCCTACTCTTTGTCTCTGCTGATCATCTTGAAAACTAACTCTACTCCTTGAAATAGTCTGTCGAAAGTCCCTAGCCTCCACTACTGTTTGTATATCATCAGGTACTGTAATGTCCTCATCATCATCATCATCATGGTATTGTCCTCCTCCTCCCATTGAACTCCTCACTGTATCCTCAAGTTGTTCTCTTATTCTCTGCTTGTCTGCCTTCCTCTTCTTCTTTCCCCTCAAACTCTCACTAATCTCCTTAGCTACTTGCACAGGTGCCATATGGCAACCTACAACATCTTTAGATCCTCCAGTCAGTTGTTGTTTAAATCTACTGGACCCACCTCCCAAAAACTGCATGTGACAATAGTTACATTGGGATTTTCTCTTATCCCCATCAATTGGAGTGCCATGTCACCCCTATGCTGGCTGGCTGGCCTCTGTTCTCTCTGTTCTCTCTGTTCTCTCTGGCCCCTCTGTTGACTACTTTCCCCTACCTTTTACTTGCCCTTTGCACGTTGTCTTTCACGATCCGCCATAATAATACTTGTTTACTACAATGTAAGTAAAACAAATAATTAAAAACTTAATGTAGAAGCACTTCAATTGAGACTTTTAGAATATTAAAACAATTGTATAGCTATTTAATATTTTCCCCCTAACCCTTATATTTTTCTCATAATTAAAAATAATTTTTTATATATAATTTTAATATAAATATTGGCCTAACACAACAAAACCGAAAATTATTAAACATAATATATATCTAATGCATTTCAAAACATGTAGAAATTACTTTCAAATTTTTTCATGATTTTTCAAACCTAAAACTCATATTTTTCCTTATTTATTTCTTATTTTTTTATTTTTTAAATATATTTTTTATTTTCTAAAAAAAAATAATTATTCATGGGCAGAAAAATAAGTTCGGCACCGTGAAGCCGTAGTTCGGCCATTGGTGTCTAACATATATTTAATTGATCCCCATCTAAGTTTTATTACCCCTAATTTTTTTCCTATTTTAGTTGTAGGAAAATCAATTTTTAAAACCAGAAAATAAAAAAATATAAAATACATATGTAAAAAAAATTTCGACACCATGAAGTTGTAGTCGGCCTCCGGTGTCTAACATATATAAATTTCATCACCATCCAACAACTCTAGTAATAGTATTTTCAAAAAAATAATTTTAAAGGAAAAGGATTTACCTTAAATAATGAAAAAAAGGCTTGAAGGATGTGCTTAGATGAGCCTCCGATGTGTTTTCCGGCGACAATCCGTCAACAAAGTGCTTGAACAATGCTTGGAGTCTTGGATTAGAGCTTGGAAGAGTAGAAGAAGAGGCAAAATGGTGGAATTTCTAAGCTATAGCAGGTCTCGACCGAAACCTGCGAAATATGTGAATATAAGGGATTGCTCACGTGACACTTTAAGTTAAAATTTGATATTTCGTCGATATCTTGTGAGTCCACGATATATCATTGATATATCACGAGATATCGATGAAATATTGTATTTTTCCATTTCGGTATGTTTCTTGTTTCGGACCACTCGAGATATACGAAATATGGCTATATTTTGGCAAAATATCGCGAGATTTTGTACCATGACTGGGACTCTCCCCCTGGAAAGATCAACCAATTTCCAAGTACCATTCTTGTAGAGAGATTTAAAATTAGGGAAAGGCTTGGATGATTAATTCCATCCCAAGCACCTCTTTATTTATAAGACTAATAAAACAGTAAAATTATGTACATGAGCAATGTGGGACTAAACCACATACAAAACAAATAAAATAACAAAGGGGAAAAGGTCCAGAATACCCCCCACGGTATTCTGGCCCATATATCTAATACTCCCCCTCATGTTGGAGCATATATATCATGCATGCCCAACTTGACTAAGATAGGATGAAACAGCTTGCTACTCAGTCCCTTAGTGAACACATCAGCCAGTTGATCAGTAGACTTCACAAAGGGAACACAAATGAGGCTAGCTTCAAGCTTTTCCTTAATGAAATGTCTGTCAACCTCCAAGTGTTTAGTGCGATCATGCTGGACAGGGTTATGAGCAATGCTAATGGCAGCCTTATTGTCACAATAAAGCATCATGGGAAGATGGACAGCAACACCAATATCCTGCAATAATCCTCTAAGCCATAGAAGTTCACAAATGCCTTGGGCCATTGCACGAAACTCGACTTCAGTACTGGACCTTGTCACAACATTCTACTTTTTGCTACGCCATGTGACAAGGTTCCCACCCGCAAAGGAACAATAGCCAGAGATAGATTTCCTGTCAGTAGAACCAGCCCAATCAGCATTAGTATAAGCTTCAATCTTGAGATGACCATTGGGAGATAGGAGGATTTCCTTTCCTGGAGCAGACTTCAAATACCTCAAAATACGATGGACTGCATCCATATGAGAGGAATAGGGATCATGCATGAACTGGCTCACCAAACTTACAGCAACTGTTATGTCAAGTCGTGTGTGGGAAAGGTAGATTAGTTTGCCCACTAACCGCTGATAACCACCCTTGTCAACCTGCTCACCCTCTTTCTCCCTAGGTTTTGTAGTAGCTTCCATAGGAGTATCTGAAGGATGACAACCTAGCAGCCCTGTCTCAGTCAATAGATCAAGGACATATTTCCTTTGGGAAAGAAAGATGCCTTTTGAAGAGCGAGCAACTTCTATCCCTAGAAAATATTTTAGAGGGTCAAGATCTTTGACCTCAAACTCACGGCTAAGGAGAAGCTTCAAATCCCTGATTGCAGCACCATCATTACCAGTGACCACAATATCATCCACATAGACTATGAGAAGAGTAACCTTGTCACCAACTCGTCTAATAAACAAAGTGTGATCAGCATTGCTCTGTTTGTAACCTGTTGAAATCATAGCCTTATGAAATTTGCCAAACCAGGCCCTAGGTGACTGCTTCAACCCATAAAGAGCACGCTTCAATTTACAGATCTTGCCCCTGGTCCTGTCATCAGAGAAGCTTGGTGGAATGTCCATATATACCTCCTCCTAAAGCTCCCCATGGAGGAAGGCATTCTTCACATCTAGTTGCTGAAGATCCCACCCAAGATTTGCAGCACAAGATAATAACACCCTGATGGTGTTGAGCTTTGCCGCTGGTGCAAAGGTCTCCTGATAGTCTACTCCATAAGTCTGAGTGAACCCCTTTGCAACCAGGCGTGGCTTATACATATCCACCGAACCATCAGCCTTCTATTTGACCACGAAGACCCATCTACATCCCACTGGTTTTTTCCCTAGAGGAAGAGCCATAAGATCTCACGTATTATTTTTGTGTCGTGCTCTCATTTCTTCCAACATTGCTGCCTTCCACTTTCCATCTGTAGATGCTTCCTGCCAATTTTTAGGAATCGAGATAGAGGAAAGAGAAGATACAAAAGCATGAAAAGAGGGAGAAAGAGAGCTATAAGAAACAAAACGAGATATGGGATGTAAAGTGCAAGTCCTAGTACCTTTGCGATGAGCAATAGGTAGGTGGGAAGAAGAGGGATTACCAGGAGATGTAGGATCCGGGTCTGGAGCCGACAATTGGATGGGTATTGGTGCTACAGTGGGTTGCAACTGCCCTCTGTTGGATCTGCCCCTAGTATATGCGAGTATGCTGGAGTTGTCAAATCTCTTCTGAAATTCACCAATAGTTCTCTGGACCGGAGTCAGCTCCCCCTGGATAGGAACATTAACAACACTATTTTCTATGGTCTCCCCCTGTAAAGGATTCCCATCAGGTGAGGGAGGAACAGCCAGAGGATGTTGGGTATTAACCAAAGTAGGATGGTCAGCATCCAAAAGAGGCTGGGCAGCAACCGTGGGTGGTAAAGAAGGCTGGACAGCAGCCGTGGGTGGTGATAAAGAAGGCTGGACAGCAGTCGTGGGCGGTAAAGGAGGCTGGGCAGCAGCCAGAGGAACCTCAGGTAGAGGAATCTTAAAAGGCACATCTTCACTTGGACTCTCCCCTTGAAGAGGTGGCGAAGAATAATAAGAAAGCGACTCATGGAAAATAACATCCATACTAACCATGGTACAACGGGAAGGGGGATGGTAATATTTATAACCTTTCTGGGTTGGAGAATAACCCAAGAAAATACAACGGAGCCCCCGAGGTTCAAGTTTGCCTGGAGATTTGGTATCTCTAGCATTACACACACAACCAAACACCTTGGGAGGCACAATAAATGAGGAATTACCCATTAAAATATCAGAGGGGCTACGGGAGTTAAGAACTCGAGAGGGTAGCCTATTGATGAGATAGGCCGCAGTAAGAACCGCATCCCCCCAATATTGAGATGGGACATTCCGCGCAAACATCAAAGCCCTGGCCATCTCTAACAAGTGGCGATTTTTCCTTTCTGCCACACCATTCTGGGCAGGGGTATCAATACAACTAGTTTGATGAATGATGCCATGGTCAGCCAAATATTTTTGAAAATGGGATTCTGTATACTCGGTTCCATTATCACTTCTCAATACTTTGAGACTACCATAGTACTATATCTTGCGATATATCGGTATCTCGGGCCTACCGAGATATCCGAAATATGGCGAAATTTCGCCGAAATATTGCATTTTTTCTGCAATATTTCGGGAGTCCCTCTTGGTGGGTATTTGGCCATATCTAGGTCTGATACTTCATGGACACCCTTATTTAAGCTAAATAAACACATTTAAACCTTCATATTGCAAAAAAAAATGAACTCAAAGTGGTGTTTTAGATTTGCACCCTTGATTGACTGTATACGGTCGGACCCTGTTGTATAAAATAGTTAAATACATATTGTTTAAGTATTAAAAAACATAATAAGAAATTTAAACAAAGTAATGAAACAAAAATAAAGTCAAATGTAGCCTTTAGTTTAAAGTTTAAACTCATAAAGTCATAAGCGCATAAGTCATAACTCATAAACTTCATAATAGTCAATAGTTCAATACTCAATAAACAAAGTATTTCTACGAAATTTACCGAAATATACCGAAATGTACCGAAATATACTGCTCAATACACAGTATTTCTACGAAATATATTGAAATATACCGAAATATACCGAAATTTGAACTTTTTTCATTTTGGAAGCCCATCTCGTTTTGGCCCTACCGAAATTACCAAAATTTCGCGATATATCGGCGATATGTCGCGAAATTTTGTACCATGTTTGAGAGTACTGGAACTGAGTTTGGACCATTTTATGAAAGTGCTGAAAACATGAAAAAACCTGATTTTTTGTGTGCAAAAGATACACCTAGGTGTTCCTAGAATGACAATCAATGAAAGAGACAAACCAACGATGACCAGAAATAGATGTTTTACGACTAGGGCCCCAAATATCAGAATGCACCAATTGAAAACAAGAAGAACTCCTTTTATTTGAAAGTGGATAAGGTGAACGTGTCTGTTTGGCCAGAACACAAGCCTCATAAAAAAAGTCATCCTTAGTACGAAGGGTGACAAAACTAGGAAATAAATGAGCTAAAATTCCTAAAGGGGGGTGACCTAACCTAGAGTGCCATTGGTAGAGTTCAGAAGAGACCATGGAGTTCTTATGTAGCGGAAAAGGCAATGGTGGTGGAGAGAAGCGACCATCATCAAGCAGGTACAGCCCACCGTGCACTTTACCCAATCTAATCGTCTTCCCAGATTCCAGATCCTGAAACACACAATGAGAAGGAAAGAAAGTGACTTTGCAGTTAAGATCACGGGTAATACTACTAATGGAAAGAAGGTTAGTAGTGAAGTTAGGAATGTGCAAAACAGAAGACAAGGGAAGAGAGGAAGTGCAGTTGATGATTCCTTTTCCAGATATGGAAGAAAGGGAACCATCAGCCACCTTGACCTTGTCTTTCCCAGAAGTGGGAGAATATCTATGAAACAAACCAGAGGAACCGGTCATATGATCTGTAGCTCCAGAATCTATGATCCAAGGATGGAAGCTACAGAAGCACAATGACCTCCAAATGGAATACCTGACTGGGCAAAGTGTGATCCTGAAGGAGTAGAAGAACTGGCAGCAGCTGATGTAGTAGAGGTAGCAGCAGCGGAAGACCTTAGCACACGTAGGAATGCTTGTAGATCATCCTGGGATAGACCAGTGTCAGTAGTAGGGGCTGCAGTAAGTCAGTAACAGTCTCAGTCTGATGGGCCTTGGTCTTTGTCTTTGTCTTTGTCTTTGTCTTGGCAGCCCTTTTAGCTTCAAAGTCAGCTGGTTTCCCATGAAGTTTCCAGCACTTCTCCTTGGTGTGATAGGGTTTGTGACAGTGCTCACAAACAACAGTCCCTGTAGTAGAATTACCAAGAGAAGCAGTGCCACTAGGTGTAGGAGTGGCAGGGGCAGCAGCCTTGAGAGCTGATCTGTTAGTAGTAGGAGGGTGCAACATGGCAGCCTTACGGTTCTCCTCAGAGGACACCAAGGCATAAGATTGTTCAAGTGTGGGAAAAGGGGTATGTCCCAACACTTGAACATGAATCTGATCATACTCCACATTTAAGCCAGCCAAAAAATCATAGACCCTGATCTTGTCCACATGCTTCTTATAGGAAGCAATATCAACAACTGTAGTCGGGTGGAAGTCAGAGAAGTGGTCTAATTGTTGCCATAGACTGCGTAGAGTAGCATAATACTTCGAAACTGAAAGTTCACCTTGAGTGGTATGAAGGACCTTCTTCCGAAGTTCATATACCTGGGCATCATTGCCAAGCTGCCCGTAGGTTTCCTTACAGGCAGCCCAAATCTGTGCAACTATGTCTAGAAAGAAGAAAGTTATGCTGCAAATCTGAAGTCATAGAACCAATCAAGTAGGACATGAGAACACCATTATTGGCAAGCCACCTTTCCTGAGCAGGGCCTTGTTCAGTGGGCATAACACTGGTGCCATTAATATGGCTGGTGCGACCACCGCCAGCAATGGCAAAAGAGGCAGATCTGGACCATAACAGGTAGTTCGAGCCATCAAGTTTAATAGGATTTGGTGGGAAGCTGTGGTAGTCTGTCTTGCTGTGACCATCATTAAGTGGCTGATCCGAAGTAGCTGAAGAAGTGATAGAATCACCCATACTGGCAGCAAATAAGCCCAATATTAACTTCAAATTAAGGGCTGAATCAACTCTCCAAAAGTCAGAAATAGCAGCAAAGGAAGAGCCCTATATCGATATTGTCAGGGTTTTGAAAATACCCTGAATTGTTGAGATCAATAAAGGAAATAAAGAGGGACAAAAACTACAGAAAAGTGGCTTCAACTGAAGTCGATTGACCCTTTATAATGGAAGAAATAACCTGCAAAAAATCAGGTCCAATGGGCAGCAGCAACCCTAAGATCGATAGGTGTCAGGGTTTTGGAAAACACCCTGAATGGTGGAATCGATCTCAAGGAGGTCTTCAAATCTGTGGGATAAGAATTGAACCAATGAAAGAGAAATCCTGCAGCAGGTTGTGGTCTTCAAAGAGAGGAGTTGATTCCTTACAGTTGTTGTAGAAGCAATCTCCAAAAAAAACTGAAGAACCAATATCGCAGGCAGCTCTGGTCTGTTCCTATCGAGCAGAATTATGGGGCATAAATGAGGTAATGGGGGCAGCAACTGGATCGCATGATCACCTCATCAGTGCTGCCCTATATGGGGATGGAGAACAAGGGAGAAGAGAGAAAGATAGAGAGGGGAAGAAGATCGAGAGAGAGAGAGAGGGAGAAAAGGACTGAAATCGAAGGTTGTTGGTCCCTAATTCGAAATCTGCTCTGATACCATGTTGGAACCACTTCCTCTAAAAGGCCGACCTTGTAGGAAAGGGAGGAAACAATATGTATATCGACCAGGAGCTCTAACACGGCAGACTATCCAAATGGGGACACAGGTGGATAAGTAATTTCAACACCTGCCCGCTCCCAGGGGGATTCGATACCGTGACCCCTTCCTGCTTTGATACCATGTAGAGAGATTTAAAATTAGGGAAAGGCTTGGATGATTAATTCCATCCCAAGCACCTCTTTATTTATAAGAGTAATAAAACAGTAAAATTATGTACATGAGCAATGTGGGACTAAACCACATTCAAAACAAATAAAATAACAAAGGGAAAAAGGTCCAGAATACCCCCCACGGTATTCTAGCTCATATATCTAACAATTCTTCTCGAGGGCCATCATTTCCTCAGACATAGCTTGTTTCCACTTTGGGTCAGACATAACTAAACTGAGATTCTTGGGAATGGAAAAAGAAGAGAGATCAACAGTAAAAGCAAGACTTGTAGGAGAGAGAGCATCATAGGAAACAAATTGGGAAATAGGATTAGTGCAAGCTCTCTTTCCTTTTGTAACAGTAATCGGAAGGTCTAAATTAGAAGGAAGAGAAGGAATGTTACCTTACTGGGGAGGATGTATCTTAGGATGTGGATTTAAAGAGGGCTCTTGGCAGGTTTTCTTTCCTTTACTCTTCAAGCAGTCACCTTTTTTGTACTTAATGTGGTAATCCTTCTCATTACCAAAACCATTTTCCATAACCACCTCATTTTCATTACTAGCATCAACCCCTGAATGAGTATCAGTACCAACAATAACCCCCTCTTTGTGTTTCCCAATATCAAACAGAAATGGAGAAATAGGTAAAGGTGAGAGGAAAGGGATAGAAGCAGCCTCTTCATTTCCACTATTCTCCCCCTAAAGATGTTGAGAAGAAGTGAAGAAAGGGATAGATTCAAAGAAGGTAACATCTTTGGAGAGAAGTGTCCTTCAGGAAGAGGGATGTTAGCACTTATACCCCTTGGCAGAGGAGGAATATCCAAGGAAAATACATTTGAGTACCTTGGGGTCAAGCTTAGTCCGAGCATATTTATTAACATGGACATAGCTGACACACCCAAACACCTTGGGAGGAAGAGAGAAAGCAGAAGTTTGAGGAGACAACAAGTCTAAAGAGGATTTGAAGTTAAGAGGTTTAGAGGGCATGCGATTGATTAAAAAGGCAACAGCAAGAAGGGCTGCAGACCCAAAAGTCTTGGGAACATCCATGCCAAACAGGAGACTCCTAGTGGCTTCCAACAGTTGGCGATTTTTCCTTTCAGCCACCTCATTCTGTTGAGGGGTGTCAACACAAGCACCTTGATGGATAATGCCATTATCAGTAAAAACTGCTGAAGCCCCCCATACATATACTCACCCCCTTTATCAGAATGAACAATTTGAATGCGAGTACGGAACTGGGTATAAATGAGCTGATAAAATTTTTTAAAGGCAGCATAAACATTACTTTTTTGTTTCATCAAGAAGGTCCAAGTGGACCGGGAATAGTCATCAACAAAGGAAACAAAATAACGATAACCAGACAAAGAAGTAGTGGGAGAGGATCCCCAAACATCAGAGTGCACAATATGGAAAGGAACATTGGATCTATAACCATGATAAGGATAAGGAGAACGAGAATGTTTGGCAAACAAACAAGGTTCACACTTAAACACATGGGAAGAAGGAATGGAGGAAAACAAGTGGGGTAGTTTTGTCCTTATAACCCCAAAAGAAGGGTGGCCCAAGCGTTAATGCCCCAACATCACAGAGTCCATACTACTGTTGTCACTACGCCCACATACGTAGGATTGGGCAGTAGGAAGGGTGGATGTTCTTGTATCAAGAAGATAAAGCCCCTTTTCCTCACGTCCTCTACCAATTACCCTCTGTCACCAAATCCTAAAAAACACAATGAGATGGAAAGAAAGTAACAGAACAATTCAAGGACTTGGTTAGGTGGCTCACAGATAAAAGGTTAGTTTGAAACTGAGGAACATGAAGAACAAAATCAAGAGAGAGAGAAGTGACACGGACACTACCTTTACCAGAAATAGAAGAAAAGGAACCATCAGCAACTCTAACCTTTTCCTGACCATAATAGGTAGAGTAAGAGTCATAACACTGAGATATGCCGGTCATATGGTCAGTGGCTCCAGAATCAATGACCCACCTAGAGGTAGCAAAAGGGCCAGATGTAGAGGCCTGTAAAGTGGAAGCTGAAGAAGCTGGAGATCGCATAGGTGTATCCTTAGTCAACAAGGTGTATGCTCGGGCTCCCCCTCTCCTGCTACCTTGCACACCAGGGGGATAGCCATAAAGCGCCCAACATATATCTCGCGTGTGTTTAAACTTTCCACAATGGTCACAGCGAACATATCTCTGTCATTTCCTTGTGGTGGACCCTGGCCTCTTCCTCCAAGAGCTGACAAAATGTAGGAATACACAAAGAAAAGGAAATGATACTCAAATCCAATGGGGAGTACACACTCTATCCAAACAACCTTTGTCGATTCACTTCTCCAAGGCCAAACAAGGCAAACAACTCAAGGAAATTCAACACCACAACTGGAGAAACAAGGCAAACTTTCCTCATCAACATCAAGCAATCCCACTTCGAAAAAAAATATCCAACTCAAATGGGGAGACCATACTCAACCCAAATACAGAAACAAACCAGCAATCAAGTAGCTGTAAACAACCAAATCAACCCGACATAGAGCAAGTACCAAAAAACAGCAAGTGTACAGGAAGCAAGAGCTTGTAAAACATCAACCAAATCACTCCAACACCCAATAGCCTTCATTCAACAGAAACCAGACCAAGCTACCACTTCATGTTCAATAACTAATAGACATCCATTTTCCCATAAAAGTCAAATAGGGGGCAAAAAACAGAGCTGTCAATACCTGTACAGCAGCAAAAGAGAGAGCAATACTCTCCAATCTTCCCCCTTCAAGAACCGAGCTCTTAGGGCTTCAAAAGAGAACTTCTAGGCGACTCAAATGGGCCAAGCTTCAAGGCAAAACAATCTGCCAAGGGGCAGAATCAAAACTGGAACACAGAGAAGCTGGCGGAAATCCTGGGTTTTCTTCCAAGGCTGCAATGCAGTTTTCGCCAATAAGCATTCCTCTCAACATTCAAGTGTTTGGAGGTCTGAAAGAGGACCCCTAGGCGATTCAGATGCGCAGGGTCTCATTCCAAATGGTAAAGGGATAACGCAGACTTGAAAAAATCCCTCCAAAGGCTGGCGGTAACTTGGTAGCTGCCTTCTACAGCTTCAATCCACTGGTAGCAACTCCTAAACTCTCCACATATGAGTTTGGTTTGAAGAGTATAACTCCAAAGAGTGTATAATGTGTATTATCTCATATATTACAGCCTCCAATGGAACCCTCTGCCTTGTTAGGGTTCCAAAGAGAGGTGAAGATCACAACCGAGCCTAGTCGACTCTCAAACCCGAGATGCTAGCTCTGATACCAAGTTGAAATTTAGGTAAAGGATGTAAGTAAGAAAGAAGGAGATGGAAGAAGAAGAGAAGAAGAAGAAGATGAAGAAATGGAGAGAAAGAGAATTTGGTGGAAAGTTGTGTGTGAGATTATCTCCACCACACCAATATTACTTCACTAATGAAATAGACCAAATTACATACACCTCCCTAGGGAGGTAAAAGGAAAAAAATGAAAATTACAATATAAGGTAACTAGTAAGCTAACTAGTTCCTAAAGTACCCTTACAACATATAAGCTCTAACATATATAAACTCTAACAAGAAGAGCAACGAATGGAACCCTTTCCATTAACAGGAGAAAGAGAACCATTAGCTACTCGAACACTATCTTTGCCAGAAGAGGGAGAATACTGGTGAAACACATGGGAAGAACCAGTCACGTGGTCAGTGGCACCGGAGTCTATAATCCAAGGAACAGAGACAGCCGATGCACAATGACTACCAACTGGAATACCTGAGGCAATGTGAGAACCAGAAAGGGTAGCAGGTGCAGATGCCGTGGTAGGTACAGTGGAAGAGGCCTATAGCATGAGACGGAAAGCCAGGAGTTCATCCTGAGTAAGCCCAATGTCAGTAGAGGGGGCAGCAGCAGGTGCAAAAGAAGATTCCGTAAGATTTGCCTTGGGTTTGGACTTCACACAGCCCCGTTTGGCCTCAAAATCAGCAGGCTTCCCATGTAATTTCTAGCATTGAGCCTTGGTGTGATAAAGTTTGTTGCAGTGTTCACACTTGACAGGCTCCTTGAAGACAATATTACCACCATCAGTAATGGGAATAGAAGTGGGGCTGGAAGTAGTCTGTAGGGCAGACCGATCGACAGTAGGAGTATGCAACATAGCAGCCCGACGAGTCTCCTCTGTATGAACCAAAGAAAATGACTACTCTAGTGTAGGGAAGGGAGGGTGGCTCAGTACTTGCACTTGAATAGGGTCATACTCCACATTCAGACCTGCCAAGAAGTCGTATACATAGATTTTGTCGACGTGTTTACGATAGGCAGCAATATCAGTAGGTGTAGAGGGCTGATAGTCGGAGTAATGATCCAATTGCTGCCACAAGCTTTTGAGGGCAACATAGTACGCAGATATGGACAGCTCCTTCTAAGTGGTGTCATACTGTCATGGGCCTTCTTGCAAATCTCATACACCTGAGCATCATTCCTAACGCGTCCATAAGTCTCCTTGGCGGCACTCCAGATTTGATGGGCTGTTTCCAGAAGTAAAAAATTGTCGGACTGATCTGGTTGCATAGAGTGGATCAAATAAGACATCACCATAGCATTATGAGACATCCACTTTTCTTGCGGAGAACCAGTTTCAGCTAGCATGGGGTTAGTCCCAAGGATATGGCCAATAAGGCCACTACCAACAATGGTCAAGTAGGTAGTCCGAGACCACTTGAGGTCTTTTGTGCCATCGAGTTTGATAGGAGCAGCAAGGGGAAGAAATTCTGTCTAGGACTGTCCATCAAGCCCAGAGATTGCAGAAGAGGAGTCTGAACCTGTCATTGGTGCAGCCAAACAACGAAGGGAGCAAGAAAGGACCTGATGCAGTCAGCCAAGAAGATCAACAACCTTGGGATCGATATGAGGGAAAATCGATCTCAAGAAAAGTAAAACTGGAATCTCCAAAAAAGTTGCAGAATCTGTGGCTGAAACTGAGGTCGAGGGATCCTCTTGATGGTAGTAAACACCTCCGAAAGAAGCAGCAACAACAAGCAGCCCAGCAGCCCTAACTCAGAAGGAATCGATTGGTGTCAAGGTTTTAGAAAAACCTGAAAATAAGATCAATTTGAGGTTAGGGTCTTCAAAGGAGGAATGGGAAAGGTCGATAGTTGCTGGTTAGGGTTGCAGAGGAAGCCCCAATCAGGGGAAGATCAATCTACAAAAGGTATCGAGGCTTGATCTTCAAACTTGGGGAGCTTCAATATTGCAAAAAGAAGGGCAGCAACTATCGGGCTGAAATAGGGTTTATGTTATGGAGAAGATGAGGTGGGTTTAAGGGCAGCAACTAGATCGTAAGATCACCTCATTAGTGCTGCCCTAAGGGGAAGGGAAAGAACCAAGAGGAAGAGGAGAAAGAAGATCGAAGGAAGGAGGGGAGAAGAGAAAATGATGGAAGGGAGGAAGGGGGTTTTGGGACTTAGATCAGAATAGGGTTTTAGGGTTTTGCTCTGATACCCCATGTTAGCAAAACAGAAAATAGGAGAATGGTTTGAGTGAATAACTTGTTCACTCAGCTCCTTTCATTTATAGCTTTCAATAATAGGGCAGAATTACAGATATGTCCCTGTACAGCCGACTATGCTAGTTATAGGGAATAAACAAAGAGGAAACCAAAAATACCCTTATCGGGTTACACAACTCAGCATTTTATTATCAGAAATTGGATAAGTGTGTCTAGTTTGCTTTGCTATGGTGCAAGCATCACAAACAAAACTATTTGGATTACATCGCTTAAATAAAGTGGGAAATAACTTAAATAAAGTCCCTAAAGGGGGATGACCCAACTGACGATGCCATTGATGAAGATCAGACAGAGCAAGTGTGGAATCCTCAGGAACAGAAGTAACATTTGATGTTGAAGGGAACCATCAAGCAGATAGAGATCACTATCCATCCTAGCACAACCAATCGTACCGCCCGTTGCTAGGTCCTGGAAAACACAATGAGATGGGAAGAAAGTTACTTTACAATTTAAGTCCCTAGTGAGGCTGCTAATGGATAACAAATTAGTAGAAAAATTCGGGACATGTAAAACAGAGGAAAGAGAAAGGGTAAGAGAACAATGAATGGATCCCTTACCTGAAATGGAGGAGAGGGAACCAGTTTCTGTTGGCATGGGGTAACAACCGTAAGTGATCGTAAGTGATTGTAAGGGGGCCGTGTTTTCCTCCCGTGTTATGGGCGGAGGCAGCTTGTTTCCCTCAGTGCCGGCTAATGTGACAAAAAGGGTGATTCCAAGTGATAGAGTTCTTTTAAATGTGACGTGTTATCAAGCAAGTGTCTTATCGAGTAGTGTAGTTTTGAGAATTTAAAAAGTGTTTGATTTAATTGTTGTTACTGTGTTGTGCTCTTGTTATATTCTATCTTACTGGGCTGTTTAGCTCACCCCATTTTTAACATCACAGAGAATAGAGATAGTGGTATGCTATTGGTGGAGAGTTCGAGGGTGACTCGAAGATTTATGTTCTTTACTCACTATTTTATTTCATTAGATGGATGTAATAGAGAGCAGTTTGAGAGGTAAACTCTGATAGATTGGAATTTAAGATTTTTATTTTGGACAAACTTTAGACTGCCACTAGTCGGAGTTTTTGGGATTAAGGCTTTTTTTTGAATATTTTATGTTTGAGACTTGAATTTTGTGTTTTGTTTTGAATGATTCCGCATGATTTTAGCGATTGTTTGATCAGCTCCCGTGAGGGCTGTACCTTTACCTGTATCTGGGTTTGGGTCGTTACACTTCTTGCGGCAACCTCTTCCTCTCTTTTTCTTCTCTTGACTTGTTTATCCAGATTCTGGTTTGTAATGATTCATAAATAAGCAAATACTCCCCTATTTGAATCCAATAAAAATGGTTAAAAAATAAAATCCTAAAAGCATAAAAAGTAAACCCCCAGTTCAAGAATAAAAACTGGATTTTCGGCGGTATGTGCAATTTTCAACTTTTAAATGCTAAGGTTTTTCTCAAATATAAAAATTCCATAAACTTAATTATGGTAAAATATTGCTAAAAACCAACAGTGCGGTAAAATATTTATTTGTTTTGATGTCTAAGAAAATATTTTCATTCAGACTGATTTTGACAGCATTCGCGCATACCAAATGAGATTTGACCGAAACATAACTCCTTCAATAAAATCAGATTTAAGCAATCTTGGATTTGTTGGAAAACTTTTTGTTGTTTATAAAAAAGTGTCTGTCAATGATATTAGGCATAAATAAGTGCCTGTATACCAAGGTTTCCCACCGAGATGACCGAGATCACTAACGAACCGAGATTGAGATCTTGACCAAGATCTCAGCAAGACAATGCATTCCTCCTATTTCTCCTATCATCTCGTCTCGGTGTTTTAAAAAAGCGAGATATTACCGAGATCTCGGTGAGTTCTTGTTCCATAATTCTACTTCCCAAAAGGGTTACAAATGGTATCATCTCCCTTCCTGCAAACTCTTCATCACCATGGATGTAACCTTTCATGAAGTTGAGCCCTACCACCAGTATTCTCTTTAGGGGGAGAGTATTGAGGAAGAGATTCCTTCGTGTCCTTTTGTTATTGATACTATTTGACTTCAGGGGGAAAAGACATACTGTTGAATTCTCTCTGGGGAAGAAGATAGTTACTGTTCAAATTGAACCCTCTGCTTTGTTGGAAAAAAGGAAACATACCCAAAGAATCTTGGGCTCTGATACCAAGTTGAGAAGAAGAGAATGGAGAGAATAGATTGGCTTGTCTATGGTGACTAAGGCCATTATTATTTGTAGATTGGATAATGGATTACAAATATGGTATGCTTAGCTAAGGCTGAGTCATAATACAGTCACGATCCTTAACCCTTATCCTTAACAGTTTCCTATTGAACAACCATCAAACCCGAGCTTCATAATAGGCTGGGGGGATGATATCATTACTCTATGGGTTTTAGGGTGATGACTGAATGATGATAGTCGATTCTCTCACAATAGTACCATGCTCTTTGACTGCATCATGCAACATTTTTTACCTGGATTGGATCACTCAAACAGATAGTTAGAAAACCTGTTGAGACCTGTTTGCAGATTCTGTGCCTGGGTTCCTTGATTGTTTGTGTGGCTGCTGATTTACTTTTCCATCTTTGAACTACCATTCCATCAATTTCCCTTAAAAAAATTGTTCAGTCTGTCTGATTTATCAATGCTTGATCTATATTAGACTTTGTAGAACTATCTCATTTTGTTGTTTATGAATCATCAATCATTATAAAATGTTTTTTCAGCTTTAATGATCGAATACGAGATGCAGTTCTTGGTGGATCTCCATTCGGTCATCCTCTTCAACAAGGTTTTATTACTGGTCTTTCTTTGCAGGTATTCCATAATTATTTATGTACCTTTTCCGTTTACTTAATATCAATATTTCTTTTAGTTGGATGGAGCGCAACATTAGGAGATGGACTTCCAACTCTAGGTCTTTCAGGCAGATCTGGGATTCCATCTCTTTCGATGTCAGCTCGAAATCCTCCTCCCCTTCCCTTACCCTCCTTCCTCTTGTGTAAACTCCCCAAGGAACAGGCTCATTGTTGCTTCCTGGGGTCTCCCTTATTCTCTTCTCTCCCCTTCCTTGTGCGTCGGTTAGCCCTATGTATTGAAGGATGGTCTATTATTTTCTTTCCTCCCCCTGTATTCTGGGGGTTCTTGTTTTCTCTCTTTGGTAATGAATGTTTATTCACGCAAAAAAAATTATTTCTTTTAGTTTTGTTTTGATTAATAAAATTTCACACCTGCAGTCAATCATTCTTCTCAATCAAACATCATTGTACAATGTTCATGCACTTAACTGGATTGGATCCTCGCCTAATCATTGTTGTAGGGATGAAAACTATTTCAGGTGGACTTAAAAAGGATGTTTTGGTTAAAAGTGGTTTTTAGTTTTAAACTTTTAACTTTCTTATATTTAATCTGTTCCTGGAATTAGTTTCCTTTTTTCTGTTATGATCTTGTCAGTCTGAATGATTTAAGAAATAGGTTCCATGGTGGATATAAATATATGGCTCATGCTTCTTGTACAGCCTAATGCACAAGACCACGGTTCCAAAACTGCCATGGACCAAATGCTTGCAGTATCAAAGGATCACATCCAGGTGCATATTTTTATATATGTGCTTAATATTATTTAGTCTGTTGCTTGAGCTGACATACAGGACTTATGTATCACATGCAATTTTCTCTCCATTTTTATTAGATCTCCTGACAATGATCATTATGGTTGAATTGATAGGTAGTAAGGGGATTTTATGATGGGCCTCTCATTAGATGCATTAATTCACATGTCTCAGTTGATGCCATGGTGAACAATTAAATGAGGCTTCATATTTAAAAACTATTGTTGCTTTGTTGTTCTTGCAACTATGGCTGCTGGGTATGAATCTCAGTTTTGATATTTGACCTGGTAACATCAGGATACAATGATGCAGTTCTATTAGGGGTGAACTTCAGTAACTTCAGTTCCATCAAATCCTTTCAGTATGGCATCTTTTGAATTTTATCCATATTAATCCCAGTTTGAGACGGTCTATTCAAACCTAGTAAATGGGTCAAAGCCTCCAACCGGACCTGTAGAAACTTGGCAGTTTGGTTGAGTTTTTAGTTGTGTCATTCATCTTTTGTTGGGTGGCTGCAACTTTGAGAAGCTGTTGACTCAACCTTATGCCAATCCAATGTTGAAACCTGGCCTGCAGTAAAACATCACTATTTACACCCAGTAAAGAGAAACAGGCGAAGAAGAATTCTCCCCTTCCAGAGAGTGGATTTGGGTGGACATGACCTTTGCGGGAAATTCTGTCTATGATATGGTTGGACAGCACACCTTCGGAGTGGCCATCTCACATATTTGGATGGAGCGCAATCTCAGGAGATGGAAACTCCAATTTTAGATCTTTTCATCAGATTAGGGACTCCATCTCCGTCGCAGTCTCAAGCAAAGTTTCTGGGATCTCCTCTGGTTGTGCTTACTCCCCAAGGAACATGTGTATTGTTGTTTCCTGGGGATTTCCTTCTTCTAAGTTTATTCCCCCCATCCCCCCCTGAGGGGTGTAGTTTGCCCTTTGTATTGTAGGATTGTTTCTTTGTTCTTTGTCCCCTATTGGGGGGGGGGGGTCTTCCCCTTTTTTCTTTCCTTTGGTGATGAATATTTATTCACCCCAAAAAAGGAAAAAAAAGAAAGAAAGAAACAGGCAAGTTAGATAATATAATATTATTTTTTCCCTGGTATGCTTGATTTATTGTGGTTATCGTATCAATATGGACCTTATATCCATAAAGCCAAAATAATAGTTTAAGGTTGTCACTATTACTATTGGGGGAGTTGAATATTAGAATGATTTGGCTTGTCTCCAGAAGACAGAGGCCCACTTTATTTATAGATTAGAAAGGGAAAACAAATAAGGTATGCAAGTGGAGATGACTCAGCTCCACCAAATAAGGTATGCAAGCTGGAAATGACTCAGCTCAACCTTAACACACACGAGGTACATTGAACCTAGACACATTGACACACATTAATGCTCCCCCTCAAGTTGGTGCATATATATATCTCGTGCCCAACTTGCATGCAATAGGATGAAACCATTTACAATGTAGGTCTTTTGTGTACACATCAGCCAATTGATTCTCTGTGGTAACAAAAGGAACACAAATGGTGCCTTGTTCAAGTTTCTCCTTGATGAAGTATTAGTCAATCTCAATGTGTTTGGTCCTATGCTGATTGCTGCCTTGTTATCACAATATAGTCACATAGGCTTTGCAACAGTTACTCTCAAATCACTAAGTTACATCTTTAGCCATACTAGCTCACAGACTCCATATGCCATCACTCAATACTCAGCTTCTACACTGGATCTAGACACAATGAATTGTTTCTTGCTTCTCCATGTGACTAGATTCCCTCCAAGGAAAGTATAGTATCCTGATGTAGATCACCGATCATCAATAGAACCATCCCAGTCAGCATCTGTAAAGGCCTCCAACTGTAGATTACTATTATTGTAAAATGTTGTAATATGGGTTCAAGGGTAGAATTGTCCTAAGGGTATATTTGTCTTTGTACTCATTCCAAAATGTTCTTCTCTTTATTATAAATAAAGATGGCTGTAGTCACTCTGACTCAAGCCAGTATTTACGGAATTCAATATGGCATCAAAGCTAAAGATATTCCGTTGATATGGGAATTTGAAATTTCTTCCTTTTTTTTTCTTTTTTTCTTTCTCTTCTTCTTCTTCGTGATTCTGCCTTAAGGACAGCCACCACCGCAGGCCGCTCCACCACCGCCAGCCCCCGCAGGCCACTCCGCCAGCCTCCGCAAGTCCCTCCACCACCTCCCTCCACCTTCCGCCAGCCACAGTAGGCCACCCCACCACCTTCCGCCACTTCTCCCAAGCCCGCAGGCCTCTAGCCTCCTCTCTTTCTCGCGTGCCCAACTTGCATGCAATAGGATGAAGCCATTTGCTTTATTTTTTTTTGGGGCTTTGTTTATTGGTTTCTGCGATTTTTCCAACTACCATGCCTAACGTTTCAGAGATCACGTCTGCTTCCTCTGGTTCTGATGGGTCATCCCAACGTGACTTTATACTGTTTCCGGTGAATCCCATCAAACTAACTGGCAGCAATTATCTTTTGTGGTCTCATTCTTGCTTGTTCGCTATTGGATCTCATGGTCTGTCTGGCTACATCACGGGCACTCAGGTCAGGCCTACTGAGGCTGGTTCTGCACTGGATCGATGGATGAACTTCAATTTTTTGGTGATGTCCTATCTTGTCAATTCGATGGAATAAGATATTGTCAAGCGCTATCTCCTTGATTCGGCTGCGAAGATTTGGAAGACAGCCAAGGACACTTATTCTCAGGTGGGGAATGCTGCCCAATGTTACGAGCTTCGTCAGAAGATTCACTCGCTTGGCTTTATATCTGTCAATACTTCCATCAGACTTGTGTTTGACAACAAATGCCCACTTACACCCTACAGCTCTCTTTCACGGTGGAAGCAGAACCAAATCCCACGTGTTATTTTTGCCAAGGGCTCTCATCTCTTCCTCTATAGCTTCTTTCTAGTCCGAGTGTACCACTGCCTCCTGCCAGGAGTTAGGAAGAGAAACAAAGGATAGGGAAGCAAGAAAAGTCTGGAAACTAGGAGACAATGAGTCATAAGAAACCACATTAGAAATCGGGTGATGAGTGCAACTGCGTTTACCTTTCCTAACAGCAATAGGAAGGTCTAAAGTAGGATCATAAGGAGGAACAGATGGAAGCTTACCAGAGGGTTCAGAGGTAGTAGAACTTGGAACCGTTTCAGTCAATCTTATAGGAAAGATGGTAGTAAGCCTGTTCTGGTCGAGCTTACTCTTCCTGGCAAACATCTGAAGTGACTTATCTCCCTGAACTACCTTCTCCTTCTCAGGCTGAATAATAGTTTCACTAGGCACATGAGTCTCCCCCTGAACAGAAACCTCACTTTGGCTTTGCACCTGTTCTTGGCTAGTAACCCCATCCTCAAGAACATCTTCTTCTTCCCATGGAGAATCAATAAGAATTTAAAGGACCTCTTCCCGAGGAACAGACTCCCCCTGAAGAGGGATAGGGTAAAAGGGAACATCCTCCTGAAAAACAACATCCATGGAAACAAAAACTTTGTGAGAAGAAGGATGATAACATTTATATCCTTTTTGGGTAGCATAGTACCAAAAAAAAAATACATTTAAGCCCCTGGGGATCTAATTTCCTATGGACATGATGATTACGAACAAAAGCAACACAGCCAAAGACTTTAGGAGGGACGGAAAAGGTAACAGTACCAAGAAGAGTTTCGACTGGACTCTTATTATTTAGGACACAAGAAGGCATCCTATTAATATGAAAAACAGCGGTAGTAACAGCATCGCCCCAAAAACGAACAAGAACATTCATAGCAAATATGATGGACCTAGCAACCTCAAGAAGGTGACGGTTTTTTCGTTCTGCCACGCCATTTTGCGGTGGAGTATCAACACAGGATGTTTGATGAACAAACCCATTGGCAGAAAAATATGACTGAAATGTCCCAACCGAGTACTCAGTGCCATTATCAGATCGAAGAATTCTGATTTTAGCATCAAACTGAGTGGAAAACATATTGTAAAAATGCTGAAATATAGAAAACACATCACTCTTTTGGTGCATTAAATAAACCCATGTCGTACAATTAAAACAATCAATAAAAGTCACAAACCATCTATAACCAGAAGAAGATACCACACGGGCAGGGCCCCACACATTGGAATGAATTAAACTAAAAGGAACCATACTCCAATTATCCGACACAGGATAGGTATTCCGAGTTTGCTTTGCAAGAATGCAAGCATCACAATGAAAATTATTCAAATTACCTTACAATTGAGCTCATTTGTAATACTACTAATGGATAACAAGTTAGTTGAAAAATGTGGAACATGAAGAACAGAAGATAAGGAAAGGGAAGGTGAACAATGAACAACACCCTTACCAGATATAGGAGAAAAAGAACCATTAGCAACCTTGACTTTATGGTTACCAGCTAATGGAAAATACTAAGAAAAAATTTTAGGAGAGCTCGTCATGTGATCAGTAGCCCCCGAGTCAATGATCCAAGAAAAAGATTTGATAGAGGAGCTATGACCATAAAATGAAATACCTGTGGAAGGACTGTCAGAGGAAGGTGCGGTAGTGGCAGAGGCAACACCGGCATGGGCCGAAGGTGCTGGAGTGCTAGAGTCCAGCCTTGACATCAAACTCCGCAGGTGACTCATTTCATCGGTAGAGAGGGGTGTACTAGAGGAAGCATCCTCAGAGATCGACTAGTGGGTAGCATTGCCTCCAGTTATCGGCGGACCACGCCCACGAGGCTCGGGAGGGCGACCATGGAGTTTTCAACAACGATCTTTGGTGTAGCGCTCCTTCCCACAGTAGTCACACTTCACAGGAGGGCAACCAGATGGGGCAGCAGGTGCAGCAGGACCACTAATCTGGACCCCAGGAGAGCCAGCAGAAGATGCTCGAGTCCCTTTGGCAGAAGAATTATATAGGGCAGCACGCTCCACAGGCAGAGGATGCACCATAGCAACACTCTGGCTTTCTTCAGAGGCCACAATTGCATAGGCCTGGGAAAGGGTAGGAAATGGATCCTTATTCAAGAAATGAGCACGGATGGGATCGTACTCCGTATTCAGCCCTGCCAAGAAATCATACACCCGAAGCTTCTCTTCCCACTGGTGATAGGCAATAGTGTCAGCTTGATAAGTAGCAGTAAACTTTCCATAGAAATCTAGAGTCTGCCAAATTCCCCTCATGGTATTATAGTACTGGCTCAAAGTGAGATCTTTCTGTTCCATCTTATGGATCTTCCGATAGAGTTAATAACACTGGGCAGCATTACCAACCTTAGAATAGGTTTCTCTGGCAACACTCTAGACATCGGCAGCAGTCTCTAACAGAAGATAACTCTGAGAAATAGTCTGATCACTCGAATTGAGAAGAAAAGACATCACAAGGCACTCATCGAGATCCCATTTATCCTGGGCCTTCCCTTCAGCAGTAGGACGAATAAATGTACCTGTCAAATGGCCTTTCAAACCACGAGAACCAATAGCGAGCGAAGTAGACCTCGACCACATGAGGTAATTATTGCCAACATGTTTAACTGAGGTAGTCTGGAAGGTAGGGAAATCCTTTTCACGGTGCACAGAGGACCCTCCTTTGTCCAGAAAAAATGGCAGAATTTTCGTCGTCAGACATAGCCGCAGAGAAGGGAAAAAAAAATCACAAAGCTTCACTCAACAAAGCAACACATTAAAAAAATCCCCAAAAAAGAATAGAAGATTTAAGGCATAGGTGAAGGCAAAGAGCCCTTGGTGGGATACACTCACCACCAAGGGAAGTCGAAGGAGAAAGGCAGGGAAGGGGACCCCTACGGCTTGGGCTATAGAGGCAGAAAAAAGGTGGGTGGGAAAAAAGGGAAGGAAAAAGTGGGGAAGGGTGGGCGGTGGTCTCGCGAAAAAAGAGAGAGACGCGAGAAGAGAGAGAGAAGGCGGAAGGGGTGGAGGAGATGGGAGGCGGAAGTGGTGGTGGTGGTGCACGGTAGTGGTATTGCGGCGATTGTTTTCTTAGTCTCAACCATTACCAAAAAACCTAGGTCGATTTTCCCTCGCTCTGGATACCATGATGGAATCTGGAAAATGGGAGAATGACTTGTGTCAATGAGACATAGGCCAACTTTATTTATAATAAAGAATAGAACAATCTAGAATGAGTACAAGACCAAAATACCCCTATTGAGAATTCTACCCTTGTACCCATATTACAACACAAATTGATTCAACTCTATAGAACCCAGAACAGTTTTGATTTCAGCTCCTATCTTCTCCTTTCAATTCTTGAACCCAATTCAGTTTCCTTCCAACTTCTTCCTAATTCTGGAACCTTTCTTAAAGCTCTATAACCCAGTCCTTTCTTCAATTATCACAGCCCTTAGATATAGAATTTAAATTCTGGTTTTCAAAAGTAAATGTTCCATCTTCAACCTCACAAATAGCCCAATAACTCTTAATCACTTACTTAATTGATAATCCAACACCAAGTTCTTCTTCTTAATCCCAAATCCTCCTCACATTCCTCTAATTCAGCATTTCAAGAATTCAAATCCTTTAATTAACTTCATAAAGTCATAGCAGCCTGCACTAACTTTTATTTTTGTTGTTCTTTTCTTCTCTTTCTTCTCTTTCTTTCTTTTTCTTGTAAGTTCTCTAAGTCCTGATTCGGTTCTGGTTTGCCCAGGTCCAACTTAACTCGGCTCCTCTGATTTCTCTGCAACTCTTGAATTCCCTCTGCATTTCTTCACTTCCAGCAGTTCCAACACTCAACCACAAACCCAAATTGATGTTCAATCCTTCATAACTCAGTTGTAACCCAATTCAAATCCTCCTAATTCTTGGTAAATTCAGTTGAGTCCATCCTTAGTTATAGCTTCCCCATGAAATTTCTTGGTTCAGCAGTCTAACTCACATGATACTCTCTTAACCATGTTATCCAGTAATCCCTATTCCATCTGCTTCCTTCTTCTTTCTTCCTTCTTTTCTTCTTTCTTCTTTAAGTTCCAGAATTTCAGCAACTCCAGCAACACATCTGAACTTCAACTTCTCATCCCCTTCCTTTCTTCTTCTTTTTCCTCCAAGTCTGAAACTCTGCAGTTCCCATTTCAGTTTCCATCGTCTCCTCTTCCTTTTTTTTCTTCATTTTCTTCTTCTTTTCCTCCTCCTCTAAGTCCAGAATGACTCTACTACATAACCGATTCTTGATTGAGCTCAAGAGTAGGAATAGTAAATCTATTTCCTAATTTTAATTTAGCTTATATATAAATATCCTAATTACTGACTCATTAGTGCTATTACAATTTAATCCAAATAGCTTAATGGGAGCTGATTACTAATTATGTCATAACCCACATTAATATAGTCAAATCATCACTAGTCCCTAATTACTTAGCATTATAGACACCTCAACAGAATTTGCTAGGTGGCTTCACTTTATCATGCCTCTTCCTACTAACCATACACAACCTCATATGCTACCTCTTCTTTCCTCAGCCATGTGGCTGGCTTTGAGCAGCCACCACCTCCTTCCCCATGCACAGCTCATAGGCCACCTCCTCTTTCCTCAACCATGTGGCTGGCTTTGAGCAGCCACCACCTCCTTCCCCATGCACAGCCTCATAGGCCACCCCCTCTTTCCTCAACCATGTGGCTGCTCCTCTTTGAATCTCCATAACTCAAACAAACCATAGTTATCCATCTTTGAACCACTTGGTTCAGTCAAACCAAACCAAACCAAACTAGACCAGTCCAGACCAAACCAAATCAAACCAAATCAAGCCACCTCCTACTTGACTATTCACACCTACTTCACTATTCACTTAGTGTATAACACTATTATGAATCCTATAATTTGTTAAACTTATATGTAAAATCATAAAATAACATGCCCTACACTGACATATTATAAAATATCACTTTTCACAATAAAATATGTATTAAATAACAGTAACACTCACCTTCTCCATGCAAATATTATTAAAATATTCTCACAAAGATATTAAAATAATTATGGACATCTAAAATAATAATATAATAATCATGACATGCATGCGGGGTGTTACAAGAACTATGGAGAACAACCTTGGAATCAAAAGGTTTGAAGATAAGTAGAACTAAGACCGAATACATGATGTCTAACTTTAGCAGCTCGGGGACGGATAATGAAGTGGTGAATATTGAGTGAGGCGGCATAACTGATGGCATCATAATAGAACGATGGTGGTCTTCATGTTGAAGGAGGTTATATGCCTGGAGAAGAGTCAGAAATTTGTCCCTGCTAAGAATCTGAACGTGAATTTGGTCATACTCTTGATTGAGGCCAGTAAGAAAGTCATAAACCCTTTCATTCTCACACTCTTTCTGAAAAGTAGTGGCATTCGAAGTACATGCCATGGGAATAGGGTGATAAAAATATAGTTGTTGCCAAAGAGCATTCAGAGCACTATAGTAGGATGTAAGAGACAATTCCTTTTGAGTAGTCTCACGAACTTGGCGACAGAGCTTATAGATTTGAGAATAGTTACTGGTCTAGGCATATGTCTGGTGTACCGTATCCCATTATTCTTTTGTATAATTCATAAGAACAACACTAGCTCTAACATGAGGTTCCATGGAATTTAGGAGGAAGGACATAACCAATGCATCATTGGCAAGACATGTAGTTTTGGCAGTGCCATCAGTTGGTATGGGGATGTTGCCTGTCAAGTACCTGAAAAGATGATTTCTACGAATGGTCAACTGACATGCCTGTGACCAAGCAAGGTAATTAGACCCATTCAATTTTGTTGGTCCTGGCCGGAGAGAGAGGCATAGTTATCAAGGTGACGCCATGATGTTGCCATGGCGTTCAGGCTCCTTGGTCACCTTGGACGCCTTGGGCGCCATGGCGGGCGCCTTGCCACCATGGTGGTGTCGCCTTGATTTTTGACCCTCTAAAACACCATGGTCGCCTTCTTGCCTTGATAACTATGGAGAGAGGTGATGGCAATGAGTCCCAACAGGACTCACCTCACTACCCCCAAGTCCTCCCAAGGAGTTAGAATTACTGTTATTCTCCGTCATAGAGTCAGAATCTCAAACAAACTGATAGGGTGCTGAAAGTAAATGAATGAAAAATAAAGAGAGGTAGTGTAGTGGCTACCGTAATTCATAGATCTAGTGATGCGAAGGACTTAGGAGTCCATATGATGATTGGTGATACTAGGCAGCAAAGCGAACAAGGCCTGAAGGCCTTAACTATCAGAGGTAGGGACCTAGAGGCCTCCCGGATAGTGGCAGGGGCCTTAGGAGGCTTGGTGGACAGCAACACGGGGCCTCAAGAGGCCTTGTGGGCTCACAATAGCAGCAGTAGGATCCGCGGAAGGCAAAGGAGCCAGGCAAGAGGGTGGATGGCCTGGAGGGCTCGCGGCAGCAGTGGGAGGGCTTGGGGCCTTACAGTGCAAGGCCTAAGAGCCCAGTGAGAGGGTGGATGGGGCCAACGAGTCCATCGTGAAGGTCTAATAGGCTTGGCGGTGGACAACAGGTGGCAGTGATGGTGGTGGTGCGATATGTGCTGGTCAGCGATGGTCAGCAGTGTTGTTAGAGTCACATAAGGTGCGACATGTGTTGGTGCATGTTTAGTCAACCATGTTTGACAAGGGAGGCCGGAGCCTCGAGAACTGGTGGTGGAACCTTGTTGGCGGTGAAAAAAAAAAAACAAAAAAAAACTTTTTCTAGGGTTTTGGGCTTTGGTACCATGTTGAATATTAGAATGATTTCGCTTGTCTCCAGAAGACAGAGGCCTACTTTATTTATAGATTAGAAAGGGAATACAAATAAGGTATGCAAGGTGGAGATGACTCAACTCCACCTTAACACACACATGTTACATTGAACCTAGGCATATTGACACACATTAACAGGGGGTTTGAAGGATAAATGTTCCATTCTTTACAAACTAAGCTATTTTCTTGATGCCTTGGATGTGCTCTTTTTTTTATTTTTTTTCTTTTCTTATTTCCTGCATTCTGTTATTTCTTATTTCTATTTTTTTTTTTTTTGGTGGGGAGACAGTTATTGGTTAGTTCTTAGCATGTAAAGATAGGTTTTGAACCCAGTTCCATGTTTGAGCATCCAGAAACTTTGCCGACTTATTCTTTCCCCCAGTCGAGCCTCTGTGACAAGACCAAGAACATAGTTTATTGATCTTTAATTCTAAGGTCTTCTTTTGTTCCACTCGGTGGGTGAATATTTTTTCATGTTCTTGTTTATAGATGAACATGCACTCTTGGCTCAATCTTTCATTCTATATGTTCTTATAATTTGTTGACATAAAATATGTATGTAAGCATGTCTCTGGGTTTCCCTTCTTTTTGTTTTCATTTCGTTTTGGACACCCTAGCAATTAGATTATGAGGAGTTCCCTCATAATGTAGTAATTCATGTGTTGTTAATTACAGTTTTCATCAAGTCATGCCGTCCATTTGTTTGGGATGATGTGCTAACTGAACCAAACTGAGCTAATGAGCTTTATATCTTCTACATGGGGTTGGCTGCAAAAGCCTTATTTCACCATTCAACCTTGATTAGGATAATATCTTCAGGTAACTCATTACCATTTATCTTTATCGCCACTTCAATCCTAGGCATTTTGGTGCCTAATAACTCCTCCAACGTGTACCATGCCTCCTCTTGCTTGTGCACACATTGGTCTTTGATGCACGTGGCTGAACCATCTCATTTCATTCTCCCTTTTTTTTTTCACCTATAATTGTTATGATTAAAGTCTCTTGACTGCTTTTATTTCTGATTCTATCCCATCCTTAGCTCAGCACTAATCCATCTCAGTATTCTCATGTTAGCAACACATAATATATATCCTTTACACTATGAATTTTGTGGATTGGGTATTTTTTTGTTAATTATTTATTGTGATTTTCTTACTACTAATTCTCTGCGTGTGAAGTTATTTATTATGGTTTTCCTACTACTAATTCTCTGTGTGTGTGTGTGTGTGTGTGTGTGTGTGTGTGTGTGTGTGTGTGTATTGTCTCCTGCCCCCTATTCAAATCAGGTCGCGATGGCTGCGAACTTGAGGGACTTCGTCTTAACCAGTCGTAATGGTGAAGAGGTAAAGCATAGCATTACATTAGATACTCCTGACGTTCTTTTATTATCCCTCGTACTGTCCCTCTTAAAATTTATATCATGATGCAGTTAAATCGTCTTCTACATGAATGAAAAGAGTGATAATCTAATTTTTTGGTTGATCTCACAGAACTAATTTCATTAATGATCATTGCCTTATGCAAACCCAGGGAAATGAAAACCTTTGTAATAGTGACAGTGTTGATCTTGAAGTTTCTTGTAATTCCTTAATGTTGTTTCTTTCTTTCTTTTTCCTTCTTGTTATCTTTTCTGTTATCCTTTTGTATTCTGTTTAAATTTATCAGCAAGAATGCTTTTTTACATGCAGTCTTAAAGAAAATTGAAGATAAGTTTTTCATTTGCTAAAGAAAGGTAGTTCTAGCCTTTCCTTTTTCCTTAAAGTTACTCACCTGATGAAGAAAATAAAAGGAGATTTCAGAAATTTCTACTTTTATTTGTTTCATGAATTGTCATGTTTTGTTTTGGATCTAGCTTTCATTATGGTTATTACATGCTTCCTATTCCAATGAAACCAATTTCCCATATTTTTTCTTTCTCAGGTGAAAGGATCTGAAGTTTTAACGCATGATGGGTTACCAGTTGGATATGCTTCTTGCCCCACCGAAACAGTGAGGATCATTAGAGTGTTTATTGTGTGTTAGCTGAGTAAAGCTATGACTCAAAAGTTCTTCATTAAATGCTTATGCACTTTATTAGGACATTTGATTTTTCACCTAACTCAACATGCTGCCTGAGCATGGTTGCATTTCACCTTTCTCCTCAGATTTCGTTACTTTGTTTTTGGTGTCCATTTCTCATTTGGATATCTTTATGGTTTTGTTCAAATCGAATACGGTGAAAACCCCAACTGCATATAATTCTGCTCATATGATATTAGGGATCTTTTATTTTTCCAGATTAATTACGTGTCAGCTCATGACAATGAAACTCTGTTTGATATCGTGTGTTTGAAGGTATGCTACTTATTGTATATCTTGCCTTTTACAGCATATCTAGCTATACTTATATATTGTCTTGTATGAAGTTCTAACCAGCCTTATTGATTTATGCAGACCCCAATGGAAATTTCTGTGGATGATAGATGCAGGATAAATCATTTGGCGACCAGTATTGTAGCACTTTCACAGGTTTCATTTTCCTTGCATTAAGATGTGGTGGAGTCTTACATTTCTATCTGTAATATTCATAGACATATACCATGACAATCTCCTTTTCTTTTTTTTTTTTTGAGTTGTCTGTTGAGCTGTCTTGAGAGTAGCTTTAAGGGTTTTGTCAACCTCACAGAAACGACCTCCCAGGTCAATAACTTTCCTTTCTGAACACCTCACATGGAATTGCGGGCATCAGAAAACTCACAAATAGGGGACCTTTTAAAAAAAATTTTCTGAGATGTGATATGTGGATGTCATTAAAGATATGTATGAGGGAGTGGTGACTAGTGTGAGATCTGTGGGAGGTCAGGGCAAGGAATTCCCAATTATGATTGGATTACATCAGGGTTTAGCCTTAAGTCTTTACCTTTTTCCACTATCATGGATGATATAACCATGAGTATTCAAGACGAGGTCCCATGGTGTATGCTCTTCGCCGATGATTTCGTTTTGGTGGATGAGACAAAAGAAGGGATTAATTCTAAGTTAGAGCTTTGGAGGTCAACCTTGGAAACAAGAGGCTTTAAGATTAGTAGTATATGATGTGTAATTTTAGTCACACTTTGATGGATACTGATATGGGGCGAATTGAGGAAAGAGAGATACCACAACATAGTTGTCATGGCGTCGCCATGGCGTCCTGGCGCTGGAGAAGGTTGCATGGCGACCTACGCCATGGCGTCCCTCTTTGATTTCTTCTTCCTGTCTCTCTTTCCCTCTTCGATTTCTTCTTCCTGTCTTCTTTCCCTCTTCGATTTCTTCTTCGATTTCTGAATTTTCTTCTTAAAACTTGAGAAACAATAGAGAAAATAAAAAATAAAACATGGTCGACATGCTTGCCATGGCAACGTGTCGATATATCGACGTGACACCCCTCCACCGACTTGGATTGCCGTGACAACTATGTACCACAAAGTAACTATTTTAGATATCTAGGGTCAATCATAAATAAAGAAGGTGACATAGAGGATGATATTTCACAAAGAATTAAAGTGGGATGGATGAAGTGGAGATGTGCATCCAGAGTGTTGTATGACCGACGTATTCCTCTAAAGTTAAAGGAATGTTCTATAGGACTGTTGTTTGTCTGGCCATGATGTATGGGGCAGAATGTTGGGCAGTTAAAAAGTGTCATATGGATAAGCTTTGTGTTGCAGAGATGAGGATGTTAAGATGGATGTGTGGAAAAACAAGGAGGCATAAAGTACGGAATGAACATATAAGAGCAGACTTGGGAGTTGCCCAAATCAATGACAAGCTCCGAGAGAGTCGTTTAAGGTGGTATGGTCATATTCAATGGAGGGCTAGGGACGCCCCAGTAAGGAGGAGTGATATGATTCCGATTGAAGGAACTACAAGAGCTAGGGGCAGACCTAAAATGACCATAGGAGAAATGGTGAGGAAGGACATGCATAGTCTAGGTCTGGTCCCAAGTATGACCTCGGATAGAGCCTATTGGAAGGTAAGGATCCATATCGCAGACCCCATTTAGCTAAGATTATCCTGATGTGTTGGGCTGTGCCTCTTTCCTCGTACTTTCATCTTTTTATTTATTTCTCATCGCCCATTTATCTTTTTTCCTTTTGTTATTTCTCATCTCTTTGCCCATCCCTCTTCTCCCATCTTTTTTTTCTTTCTTTAGTATAACTCTGTTTTTCTCTACTTTGTTTTGTTTGGATCCATGTAGCTGACCCAGATTTGTGAGGTGAGCACAATTGTCTACTTAAATTTTATTGTTTTGTTCAGCTTGACACATAAGTTGATGGCAGTTGTGAAACATATTTTGGTTGAATTCACAGAAGGTTGATTAAATTGACAAAACATGTAGATAATGAAAAGTGGTGACTCATTTTATGTTCACGTAATACTAGTGAAATGCCAGGTTGTATGTGTGGGTTTTTGCTGATAAAATTGTAATTTCTGCCAATAATGAAGCATGTAACTCTCTTGTGGCTTTCTTTTACTAAATGAGGGAAGATAAACCATAAATGGCATGTCTATGCAATAGAGATACTTATGGAAAGGGCCATAACCTAGTGCAGGTTATGCGTCCGAGTAAGAGTGGATTGAAGACGATACCAACCTTTGGCATTTTTGCTTAAAGTGGCAGCTCTCGGACTCATGCTTGCTGCTCATTAACCATCGCCCCAAGCGACAACCCCTAAGGAACAATCTTTATCTCCCTTTATTCTTTTGATTACATTCACTATTATCAAGAAGAATGAAGAGAAAGAGCAAACAAATTCTCACTACTCAAAGTTCAAGCTCTGCATTTGCCCATTGCAAGAGTTCGATTTTCTATTTGCTTCATTTTGAGGTTGAACCTTCCTTCGAGGGGTATCTTAAAAATATATATGGATGGTGCTTGCCATAGAAACCTTGGTCCACAAAGTGGAGTCATTTTTAAAATTTTTAGGGTTGTGTGATGTAGAGGAGATATCGGACGAGTTCTTAAGCTGGTTGGACTAGCAGAAGTCCACCCGGACTAGTTGGAGGAATTAAGCAATATAGGGTGAATTATATATCAAATCGAAGATTTCGTCGAGCTCTTTTGGGGTCAGCCCCGTCGGCGCTGACGTATGCGTTTTTTGGCCATTTTCGAGTGTTTCGAAGGCGAAACAGCCAGCCAAAGTAATGAAATTTGAATTTCGAACTTTTATTTTCTTCTTCTGTAAGCAAGCCTCTCTATATAACGGCTTTGAATTCTCCTTTGTATGCAGTTTACATTCTGAATAGAACAAGTTTTCCGTTTTTCTCTACTTGTGGATTCAAGGTTCGTTTGTGCTAGAACGATATCTAGCTGTTGAATAATGTACACCAGAATACCGTGGGGGTATTTTGGTCCTTTTGGGTTTATATTTTTTATGTTCTATGTACTGCCGACTCTAACTCTAGAGTAGGGACAATTCTGTCCTTTAGGATGTAATTCTAATATTATAAACATATGGCTTGCTTGGTCTAATTTATCATTTAAGCATTCATTAAAGTTCTGTTTTATTAACATGGTATCAAAGCCAAATTCTTTGATCTAGGTTTTCAAAACGTCCCCTCCAACGTTTTTTCCTCCCTCCCTCTTCCACTCAATCTCTTCTCCTCTTTCTTTCTTTGGTTCTCTTCATCCAGTTTAGGGCAGCTCTAATGAGGTGATCTTATGATCTAGATGCTGCCCCTTCATCATACCTCTTCAAACAATGTTATAAATACCACTTGAGATCGATAACTGCTGTTTTTCCCTTCTGTGATTTTTGGAGTTCTCCCCCTCTTGAAGATCGTGCCTCTATTTGATTTGATTGATTTTCCATCTTGGAGATCCATATTAGCTGCCTTGGACATCACCTATCACAGGTTTACACCACCAACTGAAGACAATTCCCCTAGATGACTCTTTTCGATTTTGGGGTTACAGGTTTCAGATCTTGCTGATTTTTGGAGGGCTATTTTCTTCTACTTCAAGGAGCACTCGAGCAGGCTGGTACATAATTCTTCAGCAGTTTTATGGAAGTTTTTTGAAGATTTACAGATTTCCCTCCTTGGATCGATTCTGCCCATATCGATCTGAATTTTTTTCTGTTTTGGCTCTTGGCTGGCTGCATCGACAACTTGTATTTTTGCTGTTTTGAAGTTAGTATGGATCGGTCTGAAATTACTACTGCTACTTCCAGCATTGATGGCCACCAAAGGAGTGAATATCTGCCTTATGCTTCTGCTATTAAACTTAATGGGACAAATTACCTGATGTGGTCCCGCTCTACCTATTTAACTATTGCTTGCCGTGGGCTTACTGGGCATCTCCTTGGCACCACTACTGCACCATCTGACCCTGGTCCTCTTCAAGACCGATGGCTTTCAAATGATGCCATGGTGATGTCTTTTTTGTTGCATTCTATGCAATCAGACCTATCCAGTGGTTATTTGTTATTGGACACTGCACATCAGATTTGGGCTGCAGCAAAGGAGACAAACAGACAGATTGGGAATGATGCACAGGAGTATGAAATAAGAAAGAAAGTACATGACACCACTCAAAAGGAGTTCTCTATCTCTCAATACTATGCTGTCCTCAAAAGCATATGGCATCAATTGGATCACTACTCTGCTTTTCAGCCTATGACTCTTCCTGATATTGCTGCCTATAGGAAGCATGTCGATAAAATTCGAGTGACTTCTTGGCAGATCTGAACATTGAGTATGATCCTATTCTTGTGCAAGTTCTTAGTAGGACTCCCTTCCCTACTCTGGTGTGTCACACCCCGGCCCGGTTAATAAGGGCCTAGTGTGACTGGATGCCATCCAACATCCAATCAATCCCAAGGATCGCAAGTGCAGTACCCTATTCACAACAATGATCACAATATAGTAATTTAAACGCAGTGGAAGAGTTTAAATAAGAAGAATAAGATCAATAATAAAGAGAACTAAGTGATAATTCATTTATATATAAATGTGTGAAACTTGAGTTACATTTGTACAAATTCCACCAGTAACCCAAGATAAAAGTACAAGATCTATATCGTACTAAAGTATACAAAAGTGATGTATAAACACAAAAGAGTGGGGGAGATAGCCTAGACTGTCAGGCCACAATCAAGAGAAAGCACAGTCATCACACAAGCACGAGACATCGTGCTCCACATACAACGGAGCCTGAACTCCTGCAGCAATAGGAGGATCCAGAGCAGAGGTAGCTCTCATAGAAATATCGGCAGCAGTAGGAGAATCATCTGAAAAATAAGGATATCCACAGGGGTGAGCTCCACTAAGCCCAGCAAAGGAAACACACAAGCAAATGCAGATAGTCCATGATGAATGACCTAAAGTTAAGTATGCTCCTAATATTGATACTAGGTCACATGGGGTATAAATGCTACTGTAGTAGGTATGATATCCTCGGTCCCAGAAACACATAACCAGACGTCGGTCACCCGAACGATACCACTCTACCACGGTGGGGACCTGCCAGCTCAGGTATTACACATCTGACGCCAACGAACCCCCCAATGTTAACCCTACTGTTTATTCCTATTCCTGTAACGTTCTTCGGATATGGGACAGTAAATGGCATCCCAGAATCATCCCTTCGAACCTATCATGGGTTATCCAACACCTCTCCGCTGTTGGTAAGGGCCGTAGCATTGGGTTTATGATATCCCTATCTCAATGCACACTATCATGATGGCATATGTTCCAGTATTAGATAATAAGAGAGAAAATTTCCAGTGACACATTTCAATCAATTTCAACAAGTATCAAGATAATTTATGCATATGCAAGATGGAATGCACCCTAGTATCATGCAATCATCTAATGCATAAAAAGGGAAAACTATAAAACTATATGTAATAACCTGCTATAATGATGTATGACATGGCAACCATTAATAAACTGAAATTAAGCAATAAACACACTCAAATTAAATCAAAATCCCCTTACCTTAGATTGTAGAACAAACTAGGCAAAAGAGAAACCCAAACTCACATTCAAACTTCACCAGAGGAGGGGGTAAACAGTCTTAATAGATATTAAATAACATGAATTAGACATGGAAGAAACCCTAGGTTATACCCCTAGCAATTAGGTTCAAAACCATCACAATAAAGTGAATCAGATTCAGGCCAGGTCCAACTGGTCGACCGGATTCAAACCTGCAACTCCATCCGGTCCATAAAACAACATTGGGGGTTTTGGCTGTTCTTCAAGGATCTTAACATGCATGGCCATAAAACTCAAAATTGGTTAAGGGGAAAGGAAGGGCACACTAATTGGGTTATTCCAACTCATTTGCATGGTTGGTTCAAGATCATTACAACAATTTGCTTAAATTCTTAAGCATGGGCTGAGATGAACTAAGAACTCAGCAAGAACACCAAAGAGGAAGAGATTTTGGGCAGAATCAAAATCTGGTTGGAAGGCCAACCAAGGTTTGAGATGGAGCAGAGGCTAGCAGTCCCAATCCAAGCTTTCCCAAAGCTTCAGCTCCAAGTTCAAGCAATTCCAAAGCTCTAGGTCTCCTTCTCCCTTCTTATTTTCTTTCACTTCTCTAGAGCAGAATCAGTTTTCCTTGGTTTTGTTTGGTAGGAAATGAAGTCTAAAGCTAAATGTTTTCTTATATAGCTAAGGCCAACTAAGGCTTGTTTGGTATAGCTAGGACTAAAAACAGTTTATGAAATTTATTTCTTTAAACTAATTTTATATAGTAATAACCACCTAATTAACTATATTCAAGTCATAAGGGTGATGTCACGTGACATAAGCAGGAATCCAGTTGGGGTTATCTACGTGAAGTTGGATTCCACACTAGGGATGTGGGTCCCATAAGAGGAAATTACCATTCTGCCCCTACTATACTATTTAAGTAAAAAAAAATACTATAAATCTACATAGAAGAAGGGATTCTCACCCATAATTCAGCCTAGAATAGAGTGAGGTTCGCAGGCTATCAATCCGGCATGCCAAGCTTATGTGTTGTCTACCGCTAGACACCTCAGACTCATTAGAGACTAAGTTAGTTGGTTGTTCGGAATGCCTTTATAGACGAGTCACGAGATTGAACCAGAACCTGAAATCACACAGGTTCCAAAAGTTCAAATTTATAACGGGTTTCACATGGTGCAGTCCTATGCTTTGGTCCATACAGAGGAGACTCGTAGGACTGCTATGCTTCATACTCCTACGATTGATAGGTCTATCCTACAGGCTGGTTCCAACCCTGCTCCTACTACTATTGATGCTTCTTTCTACTGATTCCACTTCCACCAAGTTAAGTATGGACATTGCAACAAGCCTTATAACACTAAGGCTACTTGCTGGAAACTTTATGGGAAACCTGCTGACTTTGAAGCCAAAGGTGGTCGTGGTAAAACTAAAAACAAGGCTAATCATACTGAAAGTGTTACGACTGCCCCCACTTTTGAACATAGTCTCCCCAGGAAGAATTACAAGCTTTCAGGCGTATGTTACAGGTTTCTGCTGCTTCTATTACATACACTCCATCAGGTTCCCACTTTGCCCATTCAGGTATTTCGATTGCTGGTCATTGTGCATCGGTTGTCTCTTCCTCATGGATTATAGACTCCGGTGCCACTGATCACATGACATGTTCTTCCAGCCTCTTTCATACATATTCTCCTACTTCTGGCAAGGATAAAGTCCGGGTGGCTGATGGCTCCCTCTCCATTTCAAGAAAGGGTTCCATTAGTTGCTCATCATCCTTTACCTTGTCTTCAGTATTACATATTCCCAATTTTACTACTAATCTTCTTTCCATTAGTAGTCTTACTAAAGATCTGAATTGCAAAGTTACAGTTTTGTCCCACTCATTGTGTTTTTTAGGAACTAGACATGGGCCGAACGATTGGATGTGGTAAAGTGCATGGTGGATTGTACCTGCTTGATGATGGTCGTCTTTCTCTTACAACATTACCTTCTCAATTGTGTCAGCCTCCTTCTTTCTCCTCTAAATTGCACCAATGGCAATCTAGATTAGGACATCCCCTCTTAGGAACTTTATCTCATTTATTTCCAGATTTGGTTAGAAATTGTAACGAGGAAGAATTTTTTTGTGAGGCTTGTGTTTTGGCCAAACAGACACGTTCATATTATCCTATTTCTAATAAAAGATGTTCTTCCCTTTTTTATTTGGTTCATACTGATGAGTGGGGTCCAAGTCACAAAGTTTCTATTACTGGACATTGTTGGTTTGTCACCTTTATAAACTGTTATTCTAGAACTACTTGGGTTTACCTGATGCATACAAAAAATGAAGTTTTTTCAGGTTTTCAGCATTTTCATAAGATGGTTCAGACCCAATTTAATGCCACTCAAAAAATTTTTAGAAGTGACAATGGGACAGAGTATATGGAAGATCAGTTCCAAAAATACCTTGCTGCCCATGGGATTTTATATCAGATCAGCTGTGTTGATACTCCAGCCCAGAATGGTGTGGCTGAGAGAAAAAATCGCCATCTCTTGGAAGTGGCTTGGGCCCTTATGTTTGTTCGAAATGTTCCCTCCTTTTTTTGGGGGGATGATGTCCTCATTGCAACATAATTGATTAATAGGCTGCCTACACGGGTCCTTGATTTTAAGTCCCCAGATGAACTGTTACATGGTTCTTCTTCTTTTATTGTTCCCCCTAGGGTGTTTGGCTGTGTTTGTTATGCTAGGGACACTAGATCTCCCAGTAAACTTGAACCCTGTGGTCTCCGCTGCATTTTCTTAGGCTACTCTGCCACCCAAAAGGGGTACAAGTGTTATTATCCTCCTACCGCCGTACTATGGTAAGTATGGATGTTGTTTTTCATGAGAGCCTCTTCTATTATTCGTCCCAACCTCTTTAGGGGGAGAGTTTCAGTGAAGATGTGTTGAACATAGAACCCCCCCCCTCGGTATGTGCATGATGAATCTGTTTCTGCTCCTGTTCCTCCCTTTACTTTAGGGGGAGATGTTCCTATACAAGGGGAGATTACAGATAATAATGAAATTCCTGCTCAGGGGAAATCACTCCAATCCGGAAAACCATTGGTGAATTTTAGCGGAGGATTGATGATTCCAATTTGAAGGTCTATACAAAGAGCAGAACCAGACATAAGCAGCTTCAATCCACTACAACACCGGTACCTATCCAAGTGCCAACCCCGGATCCTGAACCTACTTCTCCATCTGGTAATACTTCTTCTCTTGACCTACCTATTGCTGTTCGCAAAGGTATTAGGGCTTACATTCAACACCCTATATCTCATGTTGTTTCCTATGATTCCCTTTCTCCATCTTTTCGTGCATTTGTTTATTATCTGTCTTCTGTTCGTATTCCTCAAAATTGGAAGGAAGCTCTATTAAATGGAAAGTGGAAGGCAACAATGATGGAAGAAATGGAAGCCTCAAAGAAAAATGACACATGGGAGCTTGTGGTACTTCCACCAGGGAAAAGACCTATTAGGTGTAAGTGGGTGTTTGTAGTGAAACAGAAGATGGATGGCACTGTGGATAGATATAAGGTACGACTTGTGGCAAAAGGGTTTACTCAGACATATGGCATTGATTATTAGGAGACCTTTGCCCCTGTTGTAATGCTAAATACTGTCCGAGTTCTATTATCTTGTGCAGTTAATCTTGGATGCGATTTACAACAACTGGATGTGAAGAATGCTTTTCTTAATGGAGAACTTGATGAGGATGTGTATATGGATATTCCACCAAGGTTCTCTTGTGACAAGACTCAAGGCAAAGTTTGTAGATTGAAGTGTGCACTTTATGGGCTGAAGCAATCACCTCAAGCATGGTTTGGCAGGTTTCATAAGGCTATGATTTTTGTAGGCTATAAACAGAGTAATGTTGATCACACTCTTTTTATTAAGAGAGTTGGTGAAAAAATCACTGTTCTTATAGTCTACGTTGGTGATATTGTGGTAATCGGTCATGATGGTGATGAAATCAGTAGTTTGAAGAATTTTCTGGGATAGGAATTTGAGATTAAAGATCTAGGAAAGTTGAGGTACTTCCTTGGAATTGAAGTTGCTCGGTCCTCCAAGGACATCTTTCTCTCCCAAAGGAAGTATATTCTAGACTTGCTGACAGAAACTGGCCTGTTAGGATGTAACCCTTCAGATACTCCTATGGATGCTAATGTTTGTCTTAAAGAAAAAGAGGGTGAATCTATTGATAAAGGACGATATCAAAGGTTGGTAGGGAAGTTGATTTATCTCTCACACATGTCCAGATATTGCTATAGCCGTGAGCACTGTGAGTCAGTTCATGCATGATCCCTACTCTTCCCATATGGAGGTTGTTCTTCGTGTCCTTCACTATTGGAAGTCAGCTCTAGGGAAAGGCATTCTCCTGTCTCCTCATGACCACCTGCGGATAGAAGCCTATACTAATTCTGATTGGGCTGGTTCTCCTGACCGGAAGTCTATTTTTGGGTACTGTTCTTTTTTAGGTGGCAATCTTGTCGCTTGGCGTTGCAAGAAGCAAAATGTGGTAGCTCGTTTCAGTGCTGAAGCAGTTTGTGCTATGGCACAAGGTATTTGTGAGTTACTATGGCTAAGGGTTTGCTACAAGACCTTGGTGTTCCTATTTGTCTCCCTATGATGTTATACTGTGACAACAAGGCTACAATTAGCATAGCACATAATCCAGTACAGCTTGAACGTGCCAAGCATGTTGAGGTGGATAGGCATTTCATCAAGGAGAAGTTGGAAGAAGGATTGATTTATGTTCCCTTTGTGAAGTCCATGATCAACTTACAAGTATTTTCACCAAGGGACTGTCTAGAAAGTTGTTTCATCCTGTTTTAGTCAAGTTGGGTATGATTGACATATTTGCTCCAACTTGAGGGGGAGTGTCAAATAATGTACACCAGAATACCGTGGGGGAATTCTAGTCCTTTTGTGCTTATATTTTTTATGTTCTATGTACTGCTGACTCTACTAGTTAGAGTTAGCTAGAGTAGGGACAAATATGTCCTTTAGGATGTAATTCTGATATTATAAATATATGGCTTGCTTGGTCTAATTGATCATTCAAGCATTCATTAAAATTTTGTTTTGTTAACACTACTAGCCCACCTATCTTCTACTGCGTCATTGTGTTATTTTGGCTTTTGCTAAATATTATGGCGAAAGGAATAACGCATTGGCAGAGGTTAGGGTGGTCTATGAAGCGGTGTTAATGGTTGTTCACTTAGGTTATGATCTGTTGTAATATGGCTTCAAGGGTATTTTTTTTCTTTGGGGCTATTTCTGTCCTTATATCTATTCTAGAATGTTCTCTCCATTATTATAAATAACGGTGGGCTGGTGTCTAAGGACGTAAGACATTATTCTCAATTCCCACATGGTATCAGAGCTAGGATCCACATCAGGATCATAACCCTAATGCCCTCCATCACGAAACCCTAGACCATCCCTACTGTCTCCCCTTCTCTCTCCTTTCTCGGTTTTTATGCCGTAAACACAATTACTACCGTCTCCCACCATCGTCTCTCTTCTCTCAGTTTTAGCACCGTTAGCCACCACCACCATGTCTCCGTTTCTCCCGCTCTCAGTTCTAGCACCGCCAGAGTCCACTGCTAGATGCCCTCTTTTAGCTGTCCCTTCACACATGGTTGCCTCTCTCTTCACCCTTGGTAGTGAGTTATCTCCCACCAAGGGCTTTCACCTACAATGATCTAAATCCCTCATTCAATCGGGATTCGTTGGTGATTTTTTCTAGGATCCTTCGTGTAGTGTGTGCAGTGTTGATGTTTTGTTGAACATGACTTGACCAGCAACCATGGTGTCTGATTTGATCACCACCTCTTTTGGACAGGAAGGAGTTAGTCAGCAAAACTTTCCTTCATTCCCTCTTAGCTCCATCAAACTAAATGGGAGCAATTACTTGATATGGTCACATTCTTGTAATCTCGCGACTGGTTCCCGTCATAGTTGCCAGGTGCTTTGTTGTGTCGCATTGATTTTGGACCCTCTTCAACGCCTTGGGTCGCCTAAACGCCATGACAACTATGGTTCCCGTGGCTATTCATGCTACCTGACAAGGAATCTGCTATGCCTTCTACTGCTGGAGTTGCTTAAGATAAATATCTGGTAATGTCATATCTCATCAACTCGATGGATCCCACCATTGCCAGGGGCTATCTTATTCTAGATGCTGTTGCTAAGATCTGGAAGACAGCCAAAGACACCTATTCTCAGGTTGGTAATGCTGCCCAATGCTATGAACTCTAAAATAAAATTCATGAGTCCAAACAACAAGAATTATCATTATCCCAGTATTATTCAACCCTACCTAGCATGTGGCAAGAGTTGGATTTCTATGGGTCTTTTACAACTACATGTGATACTGATGCGACTGCATTCAAAAAATGGGAAGACAGTCTCCGCGTCTGTAATTTTCTCGCTGGTCTCAACATTGAGTTTGATCAGATTCGGGCTCATATCCTGAATCGTGATCCCTTTCCATCACTTGAGCAAGCTAATGCCCTGGTGCAGTCAGAAGGTAGTCGTTGTAATGCCATGGTTCTTCCGGTGACAAAGGAACGATCATCCCTATATTCTGGCACACAAAATTCATCACATGGATGTCTTTCTTGTGGTACTTGTGATCGTTATACTTCTGACAGAGTCCCAGTGAAGTGTTATTATTGTGGAAAGGAATGACACACTCGAGACAAGTGTTGGAAACTGCATGGGAGTCCCTTTGATACTCAAGGTTGTAGACAGGGTTGTCCTCCTTCGGCCAAGGCTCATCATACTGCATTCGAGGCATGGTTCAAGATTTCGCGAAATATCACCGATATATCGGGATATTTCAGAAATCTCGGCAGTACCGAGACGAAATGGCAAGGCGAAATGGAAAAAGTTCATATTTCGGTGATATTTCGTGATATTTCATGATATTTCTTGTGAGTCTTGCACTCTTGTGACTTTGTGTATTGACTATTGAGTAATGAGTATTGACTATTGAGTATTGAACTATTGACTATTATGGAGTTTATGAGTTATGACTTATGAGTTATTTTTGTTTCATTACTTTGTTTAAATTTCTTATATGTCTTTTAGTACCTAATCAATGTGTATTTAACTATTTATACATCAAGGTCGGCGACCATATACTGTCAATTAAGGGTGCAAACCCAAAATACCACTTTGAGTTCATTTTGTTTGCAATATGAAGGTTTATATGTGTTAATTTAGCTTAAATAAGGGTGTACACGAAGTATTAGGCCTTAATATGGCCAAAAACCCACCGAGATGGAGTGCCGAAATATGGCAGAGAAAATACCATAATTTGACGATATTTCGGTATATTTCGGATATTTCGGCCATCTCAACCAGCCCGAGATACCGAGATATTGCGAGATTTTAAACTATGATTCGAGGATACAACTACTTATCCATTACTTTCTCAAGAGGAGCTATAGACCTTGCGTCGTCTGATGACCAGGCTGGACTCATCTTCACCAGCACCGTCTGCAGCTTCTGCCACATCCTTGCCAGTGACCTTTGCTCCATCTTCCTCTTCCCAATCAGGTATTTCTTTTAGTGGCCATTGTGCCTCAGTCGTATCCGTTTCCTGGATAATTGACTCAGGTGCCACTAACCATATGATTGGATCTCCCACTCATTTTTTTCAGTATTTTCCTTTATCAGGTAACAATAAAGTTCGTGTGGCTGATGATTCCCTCTCTACTGTTTCTGGAAAGGGCACCATTAAGTGCACTCCTTCATTCTCTCCCAAAGGAAGTATGTTCTAGACCTACTCACAGAAACTGGTTTGTTAGGGTGTCATCCATGTGACACTCCCTTAGAAGCTACTACTCGTCTGCAAGAGAAAGATGGTGATCCTGTTGATAAGGTTCGATATCAACGACTGGTGGGAAAATTAATTTATCTCTCCCATACCAGACCGGACATTAGATTTGCAGTAAGCTTGGTTAGCCAGTTCATGCATGATCCCTACTCTACTCATATGGCGGCTGTTCTTCGTCTTCTCCATTACTTGAAGTCAGCTCCAGGAAAAGGGATTCTTCTCTCACCGCATGATCATCTTCGCATCAAGGCTTACACAGATGCTGACTGGGGTGGGAATCTAGACCGGAAATCCACTTCAGGTTATTGTACTTTTGTAGGAGGCAACCTTGTCACCTGGCAAAGTAAAAAGCAAAATGTGGTGGCAAGATCCAGTGCTGAAGCTGAGTTTCATGCCAATGTGCCATGGCCCAGGGCATATGTGAACTTTTGTGGCTTCAGAGTCTGCTCCTAGATATTAGTGGTTTTGTTCATCTTCCAATGATGTACTGTGACAAAAAAGCAGCAATCAGCATTGCTCACAATCTAGTGCAGCACGACCATACCAAGCATGTGGAGATTGACAGACACTTCATCAAGGAGAAGTTGGAAAGTGGGCAGATTTGTATACCTTCTGTGAAGTTAAGTGATCAACTTGCAGATGTCTTCACAAAAGGGTCAAGTGGAAAGTTGTTTCATCCTAGCTTAGTCAAGTTGGGCATGCATGATATATATGCACCAACTTGAGGGGGAGTGTTGAGATATGTAAACCCGATAAGGGTATTTTGGGTATTTTCTATGTTTTATTTCCTTTATTTCCCTCTCTAGCTATCATAGTTGGCTATGGAGGGTTATATTTGTAATTCTGCCCTATTAATGAAATCTATAAGTAAAGGGGCTGAGTGAAGACATTATTCACTCAAGTATTTCAGCTCTCAATCATTCTTTCTCATCTTCTAACAATTTGGAAATTTGAAGCACCAATCAAAGTGCACTTCTATATGTGGAAGAACGCCTCTAGATAAGATTCTCATAGTATACCATCTTGGTCATTTACTGATGAAGTAGTTGTAATCCATGGGTTGTGGTTATTCTTCCTTGCCTTATTTGGTGATTCCTGGGATTTCCCAAGAATGATGATCGATCTTATTAGTGTGTGGGACATCTGCCACATTCAGTCCTGGTAGGTGACCTTGTAAATACTCTTGGCCATATACAGCAGTCTTCGGAGAGAACAGACTGCACACATCTTCAAGAATGAGTTAAGTATGAATTATGGTTATTCAAATTTTTCTTGCTTTTATTGTATCTTGATTTTCTGCTTTCTTGGGGGTTTTAAGCGGGGGCGTTTCTTTTATTGCTGTTTCAATTGGAATCTCATGTATTGGAAGCCTCTTCCTGTTTGTTTAGGCTGTGGGTGCTTTTGTTGTAGCCTCCTATTTTGGTTGTTGTAATTGCTAATTGGTGTTGGTCTTCTTATCTTTTTTGTTCACTTACCTTGTTTTCTTAGTATACTGCCACTGACTAAGTGTCCCATTCTAGGGCATTCCATTTTTTCATTCTGGTGATGAGATTTTACGCTCGAAATCACTTGATCGTGACTCATATAATTCGGGTGATTGGTTCAACAGGTCAACTATTTCTAACCCTGAATTACACTATTATTTTTTATTTAATGTATTTCCTTCTAGAATGAGGATGCCCTTGCTATTGCTTGATTTATTAAAAAATTATCCTCGGTGACAGTGCTGCAGTGCTGTGATTAAAATCTAACCAAGGGTCTTAAAGTCTTTCCAATTTTTTTCCCCATTTCCTTCCTTTTTCCCCTCTTATCATCACAGAATGAAAATGACTTTCTTCTTCGTGTTTGACTTCTGTATTTTCCTTTGTTCAACGTTGCTTTTCACCCTTTCCAGACTAGACTTCAGCTATGAAACAAACAATTGGGGTGTTGGTCTTCCTCCTAAGGGAAAAAATGAGAAGAACTGGCCACTGTAAGTGTTTATTACTTTTCACTTTGTTGGACATTGTCAATTAACAATTTTTTTTTTATTAGGTCATCATAGTTTTTCAGAGTATTTAAGCATAGAGGTTGTTTCCTAGTTTAGGACATCTAACACAATTTTTCTACTAAAGGTTTTTGAATCTAACTTCTTTTCAGGATTAAAACACGTCTGGCAGATCCATCCTTTAAGCCTAAAAAAAGTCACATAGTTGCTGCAGTAGAAAATTTTTCTAACATTTTAAGGATTAGGTACTCTTCCCCACTTCTCCGTTTGAGGACAGCAAATGCCATCCAGGTGAGATGTTAAAAAAAAAAAAAATTATGTCTATGTTTTTTTTACCTCTGCAAAAGAATGCTTCAGATCAGTCTCTGCACTTGCCATCCAATGATGTTCAGGCTTCCAGCCTGATTTTGTAACCATTTTTTTTGTTTTTGGGCTTCCTAGTAGTTTGAGTTCAAATAAGGTCAGCTTGATCTTGATCTGATCTAGTGATAGGTCTCCTGAGTTCCAGTCTGACCTGTAAAATCTTGATCTTTGTCCCTTGTGCCGTATGTTGGAGATTATGAATTTCAAAGAATAGAAGAATATTTGAGGGGAAAAGAAGATGGATCAATAGGTTGTGTGCGAATATATTGTTAGTTATTGGAAGTTATGTAATAAGGGTAGTTTAGGAACTAGCCTTTTGTCTAGTTGTCCTATTTTGTAATTTCTAGCTTTTTATCTTTTTTACCTTTTACCTCCCTAGAGAGGTGTATGTAATTGTTCTTCTGTTGGATTGTATGGGCCAGAATACCGTAGGGGTATTCTGGACTTTTTACCTCTTTATTGTTCTTTATTATTCATTCTAGTATGTAAGGACAATTCTGTCCATGTAATGTTTTTGATTATTATAAATATAGAGCTTGGGGTCAGTCTTAGACATCCAAGCATTCAGCTCTAATTCTGATCCTATTAACATGGCATCAGAGCAGGTTTTGAATTAGGGCTCTCCTCTCCTCCATTCTCAATCTCCTCTTTCTCTTCTCTTTCTCGATCTCCCTTTCCTCTCCTTTTTTCTCTTTTGTTACTTCTTTCATAGGGCAGCACTGATGAGGTGATCCATATGATCTAGTTGCTGCCCTCCATCACCTCAGTCCATGCTATAACAACTTCAATCGATAAGGGCTTGCTCTCTGTTTGTGAAATTTGAAGACTTCATATTTTTGGATTGATTCAATCTCCATTACAAGGAATCTCTCCACCTCTTTGAAGATCAAGTCCTGTGACAGTTTATTAGCCAAGCCTCTATCTTTGGCCAGCACTTCTGAAGATCCCCTCCTTGATCGATTTTTTTCAGGTTTTCCCAAAACCTTGCAAATATCGATCTTAGGGGTACAGCTTTCTATTGGTGCTGATTTTTGGAAGAGTAATTCAGCAGCCCTACAGGCCCACTCGATCCCAATTTCAGCACCATCCATTGCTTTTTTGACAGCCTTCTCCCAAAAGTCGATCTCAGCCATGGTACAAGAATTCGCGATATATCGGAATATTTCGAGCCTACCGAGACGAAATGGTAGCTCAAAATGAAAAAGTATCAAAACTCGCCGATATTTCATGGACTCACGAAATATCGTCGAAATATTGTTTTTTAACTTAAAGTGTCACGTGACACTTGTTTTAAATGCCATATTTCGCAAGTCTCAGTCGATATATCGACCGAGAACTGCTGAAAGCTCAAAGTTCTTCATTTTTTGCTCTTCTTCCTCTCTTCCAAGCATCATCCAAGCCTTGTTGAAGCTCATTTTTGACGTATTGTCGCCGGAAACACGTCGGAACCTCATCTAAGCACATCCTCCAAGGGTTTTTCACTATTTAAGGTAAATCCTTTTTCTTTAAAACTAATTTTTTTGAAATTACTATGTTCAAGAGTTGTTGGATGATGATGAAATATTTATATGGTAGACACCGGAGGCCGATCTACTACCTCACGGTGTCAAAAATTTTTTTACATATGTATTTTATATTTTATATTTTTTGGTTTTAAAAGTTGATTTTCCTATAACTAAAATAGGAAAAAATTAGGGGTTCTATAACTTAGATGGGGATGAATTAAATATATGTTAGACACCAATGGCCGATCTACGGCGTCACGGTGCCGAAATTGAGTTCTTTTTTTTTTTGCAATATGAACGTTTAAATGTGTTTATTTAGCTTAAATAAGGGTGTCCATGAAGTATCAGCCCTTGATATGGCCAAAAACCCACCGAGATGGACTGCCGAAATATGGCAGAAAAAATGCAATATTTCGGCAAAATTTTGGGATATTTCGGATATCTCGGTAGGCCCGAGATACTGATATATCGCGAAATCTTATACTATGATCTCAGCATCATCTGACAAAAATCGATCTCAGGGAATTACTTGTCTGTTGCTGTTTTTTGGAGGCACATCTAATCATCTTTTACATAGTCTCTCCTCCTCTTTCTGGACATTATATTGGAGTATTTAGTGGGTTTCTCATCACCACAGCCTCTGCGATTTGGGCTTGTCTACTGCAATTATGGGTGACTCTGTTACTTCCACTGCTACTTCTGATAATGATGGCCTAGGCAAAACAGACTATCACACTTTTCCTCTTAATCCCATCAAACTGGATGGCTCAAACTACCTACTGTAGTCTCGGTCTGCCTCTTTTGCCATTACTAGCCATGGCCATACTGGCCATATTGATGGCACCTGTGTTATGCCGACTGAAACTGGTCCTCTTCAAACTAAGTAGCTTGCCAACAATGGGGTCCTCATGTCCTACCTGATTGGTTCTATGACTTCAGACCTTGCCCATGGGTTTCTTCTCCTTGATATTGCTTGTCAGATTTGGTTGGATTGCAAGGAAACATATGGGCAGCTTGGCAATGATGCCCAAGTTTATGAACTCAGGAAGAAGGTCCTTCATACTACTCATTACTCAAGGAGAACTATCAGTCTCCAAATACTATGCTACTTTGCGCAGCCTTTGGCAGCAATTGGATCAATACTCTGATTACCACCCTACTATAGTTGCTGACATTACTTCATACAAGAAGCATGTGGACAAGATCAAAGTTTATGATTTTTTGGCTGGTTTGAATGTGGAGTATGACCAGATTCGTGTTCAAGTGTTGGGCCATAAACCTTTTCCCACACTTGAACAATCCTATGCTTTGGTCTCCTCTGAGGAAAACCGTAGGGCTGCTCTGTTACATCCTCCTATCACTGAAAGATCAGCCCTATAGATTGCTGCCCCGACTCCTACTACAAGCACTGTTACTCGTGAGCATTGTCACAACTCTCACAAGCCTTACCACACCAAAGATAAGTGTTGGAAAATTCATGGTAAACCAGCTGACTTTGAAGCTAAACGGGCTGCCAAGAAGAAGACAAAAAATAAGGCAAACTTATGTTCCGCAGCTTCTTTAGTTTAGGTGTTACTTAATTGTTATGAGTCCTAGACAGGGTTGGTTCTTTGAGTATTACTTAGACTCCAACTCTGAATTGTCTATTTTCCTTTATATAGTGAAGAGGTGGGCTGAGGGCTTCTCACCCGATTCTGTTTAGTTATCAGAACAGAGCCTTTGCTTCCATCGAATTCTTCTTCTTCTGCTTCTGCTTGTTCTGGTTTATTTGTCTGATATTGTTACAATATCCATGAATTTCAGCAGTAAAAGTAGATTTTTCTTGTTTTTAGTACCTTTATGATCTGTTTAACTTAAGGTGATGGGAAACCATACCTTCAACAAAGACTTTTAGTGTGTTAGTGGTAGAGTCTTCATTAGAATTGCATAGAGATCTGGTTTATTTCTTCAGTGAGTGTTAACACCGACACACTCATGCATGCATGCACCCATTGAAGGTTCATTCTTTTGTAGAAAAATAGTTTTATCATGGTGTTCCTTGGGCAAGAGACAACACTTACCATATAGGATTGATGCGATGGCTCTTACCACTGAAGCTATGGTGATCAGTTGGTTTGCAAGGTGGAAATGCCAATCTTCTACTTTGCCTGCATAGTCCAACAAAAAGGTTAGCAATTTTCCCCACCTAATAGGTCAACATTAGGTTGTAAGCTTTTAAAGTTCTGTCAAAGACCTTCAGTGCACCAGCCAGGAGGAATAAAAGCTGTGGCGAGAAGGCCTAGAATGACTTGGGTTTTAGTAGTGAGAAAATATGAGTGCTTGTGATTTATTGGATGGTATGGCTCTAAATTAGAGAACTGGCCAAACAAGATTTGTACAGCCAACGCTAGTATTCTGATAAGGCTTAATTGAGTTGACTTTTGTCAAGTTTTGCCGTCTTTAAAATCATTTTAATTGCTTTTGAACAAAATTGATATTATGCTCTGGTTTTCTAAAGTTTATAGGTTATTGGACTGAACCATTTTGTACTTTTTCTAACCCTGTTTTCTGGTAAATAATTTCGATAAATTGACCTAAGTTGAACATTTATTTGAGACAAAAAGAAACCTACAACAAAATAAAATTGAATTCAATTCAGTCTCAACGAATAGATGGTGCTTCCCTCTCTTGTATTGTTCTCCTTTTCCTTGGTGTCGTTTTCCTTTGTGAGAGGTGTAATACAGACCTGCTGAAGGTTTCATGTTCTTTTGGTGAAATAAAAATTTTCATTTATTGTTATGCCAGATTAAATTATGCATTTTGTTTCCTCCTTTCTTTGTGCATCTAATTTAGTGCTTCGAGCTGTTACATGAATGGGCAGCATAATAGGTATGACACCAGATTGAAATGTTGATCTCCTTCTTAAGGTTTAATAGCTTGAAGTGCATCTTTCTTTTTTTTCCAGCAAAGGGTACGGTTCCATAATACTGGTCCCTCATGGGTCCCTGGGGTTATTGTGATGAGCATCGAGGATGGCCATGATGGCATGCCTGGTTTAGCTCAATTAGATCCCATGTGGGTACACAAATTTAACAAATTCTAGGATGGTTACTTAACATGTCATTTTTTGATAATATTTTTAATTCTGTTTGTTCCAAACAGCTACTCCTATATTGTTGTAGTTTTCAATGCCTGCCCAACTGAAGTAACAGCTGCAATCCCTGCACTGCAGTCGAGAACTCTTCAACTGCACCCAGTACAGGTAATTTATTCAACTAAGAAAATATAATCTTCATTGCGCATGTGGTCTTCTTTCCTTTTCATTACTCATGGTCTTGGTGCAGTTGATGTCAACTGATAAGCTAGTCAAGAGTTCTAAATATGAAGCCTCCTCTGGGACTTTTAATGTGCCATCAAGGACGACATCGGTGTTTGTTGAACCTCGGGGCATATAATTGTTGCTCTATCAGCTGGAAAAACTTCAGAATCAGAATCAGGAATAGCACTCAGAGGTTATCCCATCTGTTTGTCTGAGAGGTGGATGTACAATAAAGAAAGGGACTTCATCCAAAAGCTGATCTTATTATGGATCAGTTATGTTGTTCAGTTTTACCCGCTGACAGAAAACTCGTTCTATGTATAGCATCACAATGAATAAATTTTTTAGCGATTCTACATGATAAGAAAAAGCAGAGTTTGTTGATATTCCTTTTAGGGTTTGAGTGGAAAAGATTCAACCAGACCAAAATGTTACAGAGATGAACAGTACCCTATTCTATTGGATTGGAGCCACCATATATTAGGATCCTGAATTTCACAAACCTCTGCTGACTTGTCAACTAGATTGCTTCAAGATATTGCAACTGACCAGCCATGGAGATTGGACATGATCTGGAGATCCTCGGTTGTTAAAGATTAAGCAGCCTACTGTGTATTTCACTCTTTTTTGCATTCAGTATTTCCACCAAGACCTAATCATCATTGTGTAAAGAGATCTTATAATAAATTAAGAGTGTACTGGGTTTTGGGCAGATGATGGAAGGTGATGAACTAGGATCTTGAAGTGTTTTCTTTCCCAGATTCTCATCAACCATCCTCACTGGTATAAGCAAGAATAATGATATTCTTTTGTTATACTTTGATTTTGCCATGCGCCTAGCTCCATTTGTGCTGAAACCCCTTAGGTCTATTTGTCCAAAAAATTTCAGACTCCATCAGACATGCCATTTAGTAGAACTAAATTCCAATCTAGTGAATCAAGTGGGATGTAACCTCTACTTAAGGAATTGTTCCTTCATTGCAAATGGATGAGTGGAAGAAATCACCTTAAGAGGCACAGGCAAATGTTGTCTTTATTATGCAGGTCTGGGGAGAGTTAAAATGTACGCAGCCTTACCCTTGCTTTCACATAGAGGCTGTTTTTAGACTCAAACCCGTAACTACTTGGTCATAAGTAGCAAAGTTGAAGGATATTAAGGATATTTTTTCTGCTTTTATGAGGTTCATAGACTTCCCATATTGTTTATTTATGTCCATATTTTCTCTTGTTGCATGTTTCCATCTGTATTCTTTCACAATGTTGCATTTTTTGTAATCGAAGGAAAGGAGCTGATATTATTTAGCTATTAGATAAGAGTTGGACTCTAGAGAGCTCTTGTACATCAAGTTCTATGACAAGTGTTGCTTACATATGACTTCTTATGAAAGCAGATTATTCACCCCAAAACCCTAAAAAACCACCTCGAATTGTATCAGAATGACCGAACAAAAACAAAAAAAAAATCCAGTTTATCAGCTATAAACTCAGTTGGATTTGGCTTTAATAGAATGAAAACGGTCTCAAAATGAAAATCACGAGAAATTACAGGGGGTGCAGATTGACAACTTCGCTTATATCATTCAAAGATCGCTCCTTCTTTTCATCCCTCCCATTCCCATTGGTGTCATTGCCGGAGAACCTGTAGAAATCTCTCTCAATGCCTTTCCTGTACTTCGCCAATTCATTGGACGAATTAAAACGCCCTTATTAACTTTTCCTGCCACCTTCGTGAAAACCCTTTGCACTCCAACATTTCTTGGTCGGTTTTTCCCCGAATTTGTTTTCTAGGTTACTTCATTTCCGTTACGGCAAACCAATAGTTCTGCCTGATTAACCCCGGCCTTGTTGTCGACAAATGCCGGTGTATTTTCGTTATTAGAGTACCTCGGTGATCTTCTTAGACATGAGAAGATCTCGGCTTGTAGATTTTCTTGACCCATTGAGCGGTTTCACAGAAGTTTCTCGCAGACCATTAGATCTAATCGATCTCTCTTCAGAATATTTCGGAATAACATTTATGGATTTATGGTTGACAGCACAAGAATTCTATGGAGAACATTCATGGATTTTGAGTTGCAGGTCATGTGAAGATGATTTTAGGGTTTTTAGATTCAAGGATAAAAAAATAGCCAATCTACACTGGTCAAGGGTAGTTTAGGGATTTAAATTTATTTAACTGGGTGATATCATCACTTATAAGCATAAAACTAACGTCAGGGACTAATTTGGCATTTTGGGATCTAAACTAAGGGGTGATTTGAGTTTTTTTCAAAGACCAAGGGGTGATCTATAATTTACATTATAAAAAGATAATCTCATCTTCACCCGTTCTTTTCCTTTTTGTTCCTTGTTTTCCCCTTTTTTTTTTCTTTTCTTCTCCACTCTCACATGATAAGTAAATTATTTCTTCCATTAACAGGTAGAGTTCTGTTAATCCATTTTGACACGACCCATCATTTTCAATCCGTACTTGAACATATTTATATTATATAGTTAGTCCCAATACATTTTACTTATTTTATGTTTCAAGTATGATGTAATTATTATTGTTTATTAAATTAATCATTATTTTATTAATTAATCCAACTGATGTGTGGGCTAATATTCAAGTGAGAGATACCAATTTCTATTCGATTTAGAACCGTTGGTATTGTGGTGCAAATCAAAATCCAACCAAAAAGAGAACCTATAAAATCAAAACAGGATCATTTTTCGACATGCGTTTCAATTCAATCGTAAAATGGTCGATTCTGATTTCGGTATTTGGTTTTAGTTCCATTTTGACACCCTTAGTTTCATACATTTTTTTTTCTTTTGATCAACCAAAAACACACAACTTTATTCAAAAAGAGAGGAAGCAAAGCCTCCACTCAAAGAAGGAAAAAGAAGTACAAGAGGTGGAGAGAGCCACCAAACTTGGGAAATACCCAAACGCTTAGCCCCTGAAGTTAACAGATGAGCCTCTCTATTAGAGGACCTAAGAACAAATTTAAAAACTACATGATGAAGAGAAACTAAACGGACTATGTCCTCTACAACAGACTTTGCAGCTCAATCCAAAGAAGACAAGACATTTGACAAACCATTTACAATAGATAAGCAGGTCTAAATAGACAACTAAAGGAAACAAATAGAATTGCAGAGCTAGAAGAATGCCATAGTTTCTGCTTCAGTAGTAGTTGCAAAAAAGCTAGATCAATGCTTGCATGTAGCAGCCACAAAAGAGCCTGACTTTTTGTGAAAAACAACGTCCCTACCACCAATAGAAGAACCAGCTTTCCAAGTGCCGTCCAAATGCATAGCAAAGAACTAAGCAGAGGAAACAAGTGGAGCCGTATCAGCACCTGGCCGAGGACACGGAACACTGGAGCAGGGGTGAAAACACAAAGGTGCCCTTCCATGATAGAAGCATTGACAGTTGAAATAGTACACGAGAGGTCTGGTGGAACATGATCAAACGCCATTCTATTACTAGATTTCCAGATCTGTCATAAACAGGAAGACCAAATAATGTTAAAATCCAACAAATTTGGAACATTTTTATACTTTGTGACCAAAAAATTGAGCCAATCCTTAAAACGCTCACTATGATATTCAGAAGTATTAAAGCGAAGAGGAGATACTAACCACATTGCCGAAGCACACGAGCAACAAAAGAGAGTATGAACAATGGATTCTTCCCCAACCAAACATAGAGGACATATGGCATTAGTAGGCAAGTGATGCAAAACCAAAAGTTTATTTACCGCCAAAGCATTAGAGCTACATCTCCAGACTAACGTTTTTATTTTTGGAATAAATATCTAACTTCCAAAGCCTCAACCAAAAAGGTTCAAGGGAAGGACCCTGGGTGAGGGAAGAATCATATGCAGATTTAACTGAAAAACAACCAGACCGATGAAAAACCCAAATCCAAGCATCACTAGTATAACAAAAAGGGATAGGAACTTGAGATATTACCGAGATTTCCATAGGGAAGAAAAGGGAAAGGACAGGTCTGCCCTTAAGCAAACTTTTCTAAACCCATGAAACATTGGCCTTTGAGGATGCTTCAAAGAAAGAAGACTGGGGAAATACTCCATGCTCAAGCTATGTTAACCAGATAGATGTTTCATTCCTCTTATAGCATTGTCACAGAAATACATTGTTGTAATACATGATGAGATGGACTAAACTCATTTCCCTCTAGTCCAATGGTATACTCAATTCGCTCTTCTTCAAATGCACAAAAAACAAGAAGAATAAGCGGACCAAGAAATTCAGTATAAAAAGGGAATTTGGCAATTTTAACAGAGCTATAAAACTGAAAAATAAGCGGCGCAAGCCGCGGAAACCCCCAAAACCAAAAATGAGACGCCGTTGCCGGGGATCGAACCCGGGTCACCCGCGTGACAGGCGGGAATACTTACCACTATACTACAACGAGTTGATGGGTAAAGGTATATTATAGTTTTAATAATGTCCAATCCTTTTCAAAGAAGAACAACTTCTACTACTTGTGTAGGAAGAAAAATTAGCCATAATAATTAGTACGGAGAAAAGAACACTAACCGGTCATTAGGCGCGGCGTGCACCTGTGCCCAAACACAACCCAACGTGAAAAGATCGATGCACCCCTTGGAAAGGCAGAATGGACCAGGGGTGCGCTGATCTTTTCTCGTTGGGCTGTATTCGGACGCAAGTACACACCATGCCCAGTGACCGATTAGCGTTCCTTTTCCCTAATTAGTATTTAAAAATCTTTGTGTTAATGTATCCATTTGGTCGGTTGATATTTCTATTTTATTATAGGCCTTAGTTGTAAAATTCATTTAGATGGTCTTTTGGCTTACACCCCAAATAATATTGCTAAGGGAGAGGGATCCTTCTGATCCTCCGTGTGTAGTTTCAATCAAAGGAGCAAGGAGGGTATTTAGGGAAACCCGTCAAATAGGGAGTATTTAGGACATTTTTTAGGGGATGCTATAGTATTTCAAGTGGAGTAGGTAGTTTCAGTTTTAAGTGGGTGTCGTGGGAAACATTTATAATCTGTTTCTAAACACTAGCAAATATACGTAGTTGTATTTTCAGTCAAAATATTTAGGTAAGGATTTTCTTCCTGTCACTATGCCTTCTAGTACAATGCTTTACTATGTGCCACATGGAAGTACATGGGTTAGTATATGTGATAGAGGAATAGACAAGCATCTCATTGGTATAATTTCAGCTTAAAATGAGTAGAGGAAGTATCTAAAATTACAAAAGATGTCATTTTGTATTTTATTTTCATCTTCATTTGATGACATTTTGGTAATTAACTAAACCTTTGAATTAGGACTTGAGCAACTTTCCTTCTTACTTTGAACTAAAATTTGGCCATTGACATATATGTGGGGTTCTCTATTACATGGACTTTCATACATAATGGATCGAAAAAAATTGACATGCGATCGATGTAGAAGGTTCCTCGTCTAGGCAATGGTCAAAATGGTTAAATGAACTCTAAAATGACCATCAATATATTTTCTTTTCTAGGCAGAGAACCACCACTGGTACTTATAGTTAAATATCTCCTAATTCCTTTGGTTGGATTTCTTAAGGTTAAAATGTCGCAGGATGTGGGTGAACACGTTTTTCTCAATTCATCGAGACAGGCAGTTACTGTATTTATAATATCGGGTGAGAGATGGGTATGCTAGCAGTGATACCATATGCTAGCACCCTTTGTGTCTCTCTCTCTCTCTCTCTCTCTCTCTCTCTCTCTCTCTCTCTCTCCCCCCCCCCCCCCCTTTGAAGTGACTCTCTTACCCTCAAAGGGAGGAAAAGAGAGATAGATACATGGTGTGCTAGCATACGTATACCGCTAGCATACCCAGTCTTTTCCTTTATCCTTTATTTCCCATATTAGACTACAACTCCCTGCTCCACTTACTACCTCTCTCCCCTCCTACTATACTCTCTTCCCCGCCTAAGAGTTTCAAAATGGAACAGTAACTTTATGTTGAAACCGCAATCGACTGTTTACGATTGAACCAAACCGCACCGCAAAAAAATGATTTGGTTTTGGTTTTATAGATTCTCTTCTCAGTTCGCCTTTGATTTGTACTACACAACTGCGATTCTAAATCGAATAAGAAACCGGAAAAACTAAATTGAAATCGGTACCTCTTGCTCAAATACTAGCTCATGCATCAATTGGATTAATTAATAACATAATAATTAATTTTAAAAACTTTATTATTACATCATACTTGAAACATAAAATAAGTAAAATGTCTTGGGTTAACTATATATTATATTTGTTCAAGTATAATTGATAATGATGGATGGTGTTAAAATAGATTAACAAAACCCCACTTTCTAATAGAACAAATAGTGTGTTTATCATGTGAGATTGGAGAAGACAAAAAAAAATGGAAAAACAAATTTAGGAAAGGAAAAGAAGGGGAAGATTTTATTTTTATCTTTTATCACATAGCTAGGAATGGAAAATATGATGAGTGAGGGAGATCGTGAGAGAATGGGGAAACACGGGAATATAAAGACCTTGAAAACCGAGGATGTCTTCGTTACTGTTTCCCAAAACCAACACTACACAAACCACATGTAAACCAATTGTAAATCGGATAACGAAAATCAAATAGAAACTGGTAAAACTAGACCGTATGCAAAACGATTATGATTTGACTGATTCCTATCCGATTCGGTTTTGATTTCACCTTATTAAACTATAAACTGCACCACAACCAAACCGAATAATCAAAACTGCACCAATTGACACCCTTACCTCGGCCCTATGTTTGCCCTCTGCCCCCACCCCCTTGGATTTGTTCTGGTTTTCATGGTGGCAGTGTGGGACTTTGCTTTGTTTCAACAGATTTTAGTGCCACCGATCCTACGGGGCCTTCAATCTCTACGACAGAGTAGTTTGAGTTCTCCATGGTCACAACCATTGCAAAGCGAGCAGCCAATGCATCACTTTTAAAAAATTCAACCTTTGCTTCAATCCAAACACAGCTTCTAGGATTAAGCATTGGTTCTCAAGAATCTTGAAAATGTCATATGGTGATGGCCCGTCAAAGTATTTGAGGTTACCATCAGATCTGGGAGTGAAGAAAACGGATCTTTTTCATGAGATTAGTGATCGAAATAGTCAGAGAATTCATGGATGGGCTCAAAATTATCTATCTCATGCTGGTCGAGAGGTGTTGTTCAAATCAGTGATCTTTCCAAATGCAAAATTTTTAGCTCCTCATTTTAAGCTCCCCATATCCCTTCACAAGCGCATGAACATGGAACCAGCTGAGTTCTATTGGGGAGGTAAAAAGGGGAAATTGAAAATCCATTGGTTGGCTTGGCAGAAACTTTGTCATTCCAAGGAATGAGGCGACCTTGGGTTTAGGGACTTATCGCTCCATAATAAAACCCTCCTAGCTAAGGTGGCATGGAGGCTATGGTCGGAACCTAATACTCCTTGGCTGTTATTTATGAAGCTAATCTATTGTCCACATTGTAGTTTCCTTGAAGCCAAGTTGGGATCCTCTCCTTCTTGGGCATGGAGAAGTATCATGGAAGGCAAGAAGCTTCTTAAAATGAGATTAATTTGGAAGATTGGCCATGGTACTCAAATTCAGATCTGGGGTGATAGTTGGATCCCGAAGCCTCCAAATGGTATGATCATTGACCCAATGCTAGATTCCCCGAGCGTGGCTTATGTTGCAGACTTAATTGATCAAGAATCAAGGCAGTAGAAGGTGGACTTGATTAAATCAATTTTCAGACCAGCAGTGGCAGAAGCTATCCTGGGTATTCATCTTCCTCTTTTTCTAGCAGATAACCAACTTATCTGGGGAGAGGCACAGAATGAGATGTTCTCGGTGAAGACAACATATCATATGCTTTGTAACAAGAGAGATTCTCAAGAAGCAGCAAACCCATCTTCATCTTCAGCTGGTCGAGTACACCAAAGTCGGTGTGGCAATCCATTTGGAAATGCTCTGTTTCTCCTAAAATCAAAGGTTTCCTTCGGAGGCCTTGTGCAAATGGACTCGCCATTGCTGAAGGTTTGCGTCGAAGACGTACACACTGTAGTTTTTCAGCTCGTTTTGAAGCAGGGAATCGGGCTCTGTTGCCCTAGCTTGTTGATCTTGCTCCTTCAGTAGGGGTAGGGGAGATGTAGTTGATCCCACAATTGCAGGAATTGGGCCAGAAGGTCACCATTGATCAGAGTTGCCCAAGGTGTGGTGCTCCCTCTGAATCTATTGATCACATTATACTCTACTGTCCATTTGCCAAGGCGGTGTGGTTCAGGTCGCCTCTCTCTCTTATTGTGCCCCCCAAGATTCAGCTTACTCAGTGCCCCAGTGGATCAATGACTAGTCATCAAAACAGATCAGAAACAAATCAGAATCTGATGTCATTCAAGCAACAGTAAAGGCAGAGAGGGAGTACTCCCAGTCTTGCCGAGCACCACAAGCTAATGGAAGTAGCAATACTAATCAGATCAATAGTGAACTGGTGACTTGGACTGCCCCTCCTAAGTTAGTTCTCAAACTGAATTGTGATGCGGCATGGCAACAGAAAGAAAAGTTAAGTGGACTAGGATTTATCATAAGAAACTCAGTAGGTGATCCAGTACTAGCCGTCTCTATTCCATGTTCTTTTGATAACATTCTTCTCGAAGAAGCTCTGGCGATTAGGAGTGGTATTCTGGAGGCTATTGCTAACGGTTTTGAACACCTCATTGTGGAATCAGATGCCAAAGGGATCATAGATAACATTCTCGATCAGCAACAAACAATTCCAATGGATTTGTGTTCTATAGTCAAGGACATCAAGGAGCTTACAACCTATCTCATCTCTTGTAACTTCCACTTTATTCCTAGGGAGGCAAACTTTGTTGCTGATACCTTAGCGAGGAAAGCCTTGTCGATATCGTGTAAGACAACATGGCCAATTTCCACTCCATGGCTTAGGGAACCTGTTACTGTCCCAACCACGAGTCCTTCACGATCTGATCAATAAATTTATATTTATTGGAAAAAAAAATGGTCACAACCATTGGAGTTCTGTTCCTTGTTTCCTTAGCCTAAAAAAGACACAAATTTCGATCTTGAGCCATTTCCCCCTCTGATTGATAAACTCATGGGACAAAACACTCTCCCAAACGAAGAAACGGAACCCTAAAATGTTGAAATGCCCAATAAATGTTAAAAACCTGGAAGGGATATATCTCAAAAACAAGAAAACTATGAAAACCTAAATTAGGCTACAATTCCAAAAACTAGATCTCCCTATCGGAAATCTCAAAAACCCCATTAAACTCTTTTTCATTCCATATCCAATGTAGCACGGAAAGCATAAAGAGGAGTAAAAGGTTTTTTTTTTCTCCCCCCATAGAGGCTCTACAAGCACTCAAGCAAAGGAAAACACCATAGTAGAGGACGCTATCAACAGTTATGAAGCTCTAAACTATGTGACTTTTATTCAATAAATCCAAGCGAAACACAACCATTCTTTTAAGGAAATCTAGGTTTGGTTGAAAATCTGCATCAAACATAGCAAGGAACTTGTAATTCTTCACATAATCACAATTCATTGCAGACTTGAGATTCCCAGCTTTATAACTATTTCTAACCGCACTGGCAGATGTGGGCAATGGAGAGGATATTTTTCCGACTTCTAGAGAGAGAGAGAGAAGGGGAGAGACGCAGCGGTGCTGGTGGAAATGATCCATGTGGCAAAGGAGAAGAAATGTCGTTCTAAGCTCAATTATATATTATTTATTGAGGAAATGTCTTTGTGGGTGATAAGACCTAAATTGAATATGAAATTAAAGTCGGTTCGGTTTCGATTTTGAAATTTTGAAATCTTAGTTTATGCATTCTAATCTTGACCAAACCAAAAATGAAGTAATAACCGAAACTAAAACCAATTGACACCCTTAGATCGAGCTGTTAGATTAAAATCGAACACAAGTACACGAGCAACTGGCATTCTCAAATCCTAAAAGGCATTGTCGGAATGCATTTTTGACCTAGAATGCATTCCAAGAATGCATACCAAACGCAGTATAAGTTTTTGACTCTTTTTGTATGGCAAAATATGATATCCCCAATGAAGTTTGATTACACTAGTCGGAGTGAAAAATAAAACCGTGAGCCTATTCTTCTTAGTTCTTCCAAGTTTTAACAAGAGTAATCCATGAGAAAAAAGAGAAGAGAAGCAAAGAAAGAAAAAAAAAAAAAAAAAGATTAAAAGGCTTTGGTGGGTTAATTAAAAAATAAAAAACTAATCAAATATAAAATATTCAGAAAGGTGGAGTAGATGGGCACATCAAATGTCGCCTTCATCCAATCCCAAGAGGTCAGAAGCATTATATTCTTGTGGGAAATGAGAACCAACCAAATGTAATCCTTTGCTGCAAAAGTTGCAATTTTTTTTTTTTTTTTTGGTGAAACAAAAATTGCAATCTAAGCTTTGGAAACAAATTCCATGAATGGTTTCATTGATGATGTCAACTTCCCTAGTTTTGAGCTACCATCCATTTATAGAAAATTGGAGAAAACCTCTTAACCGCTATAACTGCCCCTGTTGTCAAATCAAACCCTCATCACCCATAGCTTTCTTTCATTCTTGAATGAAACATGCCAAAGCAAGTTAAATAATATTAAGCTCTCTTAGTGACAAGATTAAAATTAGATTATCAATTCCTCAATCACTTTTGCACCTGATAGCTACCTTACAGCCAATAAGAATCCACTTTCTGATCTCATTATTTGACTTAGCTATTCTCTTTCCTGTTTGCTGCATCCACTTGTTGGATGGGAAATAGCATCTTCAGGGGTAGTTTGGTACATACATATAAAGAATTTGTGTGAAAGCAAAATTTTTTTGGTATAGAAAAGATATATTATAGTTAATTTCCTATCCCTCAATTTCATAATTTTTTAAGTATAGAAAATATATTTTATTATTTGATCTCTCAACCCCTCCAACCTCCTTTACCTGGTGAAAACAACATTTTGCAGGGCTCTATGGCACCAGACATGAGAGAACCAATCAGTGATAACTTTTTATTTTATGATAAACCCAATGACTTTTCATGCACATTAATTTAAACTTGTCATTTTCTCATGAGGGCTTCTCCATATTAAGAATCTTTTTTTAAAATTTTATCAAAAGAATTAAGCTTATATATATTTAAGGTTCTGGTCACTTTTTCCATAAAAATACCAAAGTATTAACAAGATGTGGTAGACATGAAATTATGAAAGCATTGAATGTCATAGGGATGGGACTCTATCCCTGACACAGGAACGTGCAAAATGACCTATTATAACCTTGATCATTTTTGGGGTTAGAGGATGTGACGATCATATTGTGTACCCCTATATTAGGGCGTAGAGACAACATCCACTATACGATCAGATGGCATTTTCTTTCCCTTTGTTTTAACTCATTTTGTTTAACCTTTCAAGAGACCAATAGCCATGAGGCCCATGACATGTCTTTTTAAAATCTAATAAAAAAAATTATGGTTTGAGAACAGAGGAATATCTTATGATCTTGTTTTTTTTTTTTTCTTTTTAGGATTGTTCTTATCAGAATTGTGGTCATAGAAGAATTTTGTGTCGGCATGGCTTGATATAAGCCTCTATCGTGTAAAATTGAGGAGGATTTTGATCTACGAACGAAACCAAAAATAATGTGTAAATGAAGAAAGGGAAAAGGAAGTGTATACTCGGTGTGTAGATTCTTGTGCAATCTCTCTCACATTTCATCCATAGACCCTATATCCTCTCTCCTCAATAAATGCAACCTGTATTGAACAAATCATCACCCACTCTTGTAACATTATTTTTATCTCAATATATCATTTGCTGATCTTTAGTGGAAAAAAAAAAAAAGTATACTCTAGCATGATATGAAACCCTTTCCCATGAAGAAAACTACAATTTAAATTTGGGAAAGAATGCCATCTGGTCACGCTAGACACGCTGCCCCTGCTCCTTGACACAGGGGTGTGCGAAATGACCGTCGCACTATTGATCATTTATGGGGTTCCAAGGGTACAACGATCATTTTACTTGCCCCTGTGTCAAGGTGCAAGGGTGGTGTGCGCTGCACGATCGGGTGGCATTCTCTTTCCCTTTAAATCTTCCAATACCCAATAATAAATTCAAATATTCTCTTAAGCTCCATTTGGTTGGCGAACAAAAGGGTTGGGAAAGGAGAAGTTTTGGGTTCCTCATGTAATGGGGTTAGAGAATAGGAAAGAGAACGAAAGAAAACAATGGGAAACAATGAATTTTTATGATTTTTTATTCTGATGCGTAATAAAGTTTTGGGTCCCACATGTAACAACAATCATTCCCTCCTTTCTCTACAAAATCCTATCCAAAATTGTGGGACTGTAGAAAATAGTGGGATAGGATAAATGACTTGCATGTAGGTAAAGATATTTTCTTAATTCATGGTGGTTATCTGCTTAGTTTTCCAGACAACCAAACACTTAACCATTTTTAGGGTTTTATGAAAAATTCTACTATTATCATATCCCTTTATTTTCACCCTACTAGTTTTCGTCAAACAAACATTGTCATATTTTTTTTTTAGAGAAAGTTTTCCTCCACCGTGGGTGTAGGAAAACCTATGAACAATCATAAATACTCCTCATTTTCTTTTCTTTCCTTTTATATTTACAATAGTAACAAAACATGGACAACTTTTTCTTTGGGTATCTGTATATAAATGTTGTGGCTGAAGTATGACTTTATACCATCAACACCAAAAACAATCAGGACAAGAACCTTTATGTCATACCGTTTTTATTATGCCCTAGATTTTTTTTTTTTCTTATTTTGGAGGGAGAGGGTGGTAGGGGTGGGGAGTTCCTTTACACCTTTGATAACTTCGATGTGGTAGTTAGGTTGGAGCCTAAATTTGATAGATATATCCACATGTGTCATTCTAGAGGTATAAAACAAGTTTGAAAATGTTGGAAGTAAACCTAGATAATATGAACTCAACAAGAACAATTGGAAAATCAATGGGGAAAATCCATACATGATAGGTTATATAGTTCAAATTGGAAGTCAAATTCAACAAGTTGCCTGTCAAAAAGATTGCAAAGATATCTAATAATCAACCTGCAAAATTATTACTCAAAGTGATAAAAAACAATGTATCATGCATGTAGGAAACATGAATGTTTTGAGAAGGAATTAGCTTATTGCATCAACCCATTTATAATGTTTTGTTGTAATTGTTGGGGTTCCACCTGAAAGCAATTGATCCTACATCGGATGTGAATAGTCGGATGTGTAGACTTAGAGGGACTTAGGCACCCACTACCTAACGACTCGCTTTTAAGGATTAGTTCTACTCGAGTCTCAACAATTGGTATTAGAACTAGAATCGATGTGGCAACTTCGGTGTGCCTCTGAGGATGAAAATTTGAAGATTATTGGGGTCCCACGTAAAAGCAATAGATTCTACATCAGATGTGAATAGCTCGATATGAAGATTTATAGGGACTTGTGCAATCTGATTGCCACAATTTAGGTAGAGGTAGAGCAACCCATCCCTTATATACTTGTATAGTTTTAGTTTGAATGGATCCTTACATATGGAAAAAAAAAATGGCTGAATCAAAGTTGGTTAAAAATTCAAAGTATTAGTAAAAGCGTAATCTAAAATACAAACAAAAAAAGTTTAATGCAAGGTAGATCAATCATATGGTTGGTTCAGTTGGATCACCAAACTTGACATGTAACCAATTCATAAGATGTGATATCTAATGAACATGTTAAGATTGACCACATGATCATCCACAAGGCTAAGATGGGGTGCATATTGTGATAATTGTATCCCAAAGCGATTTGATTGCAATCCTACCTAATGTTTTTGGTAAAAAAGGACCTAAACTTTTTCCTATTAATAATTTGATGAACTTTTGAAAATATCTTATGTGTATTGTGTGTTAATTGTACAAGTGGAAAATTTTAACATATGGTGGATCATATATTTGAATGGAATATCAAATTTGGCATGTGGACTAGATAGAGGCATTCTTATTATCTAGGGTTTAGATCAAATATGTTTCCCCTACACAAGGCTAAACTAGAAGAAATGATATAGAGCCAAGTTTTCTAGTTTATGCAAGCTAGCTAGATTGAGATGGATGTTTGTTGTCCCAACCATTATTTTTAGTGGTGATCCAAATTACAATAAGGAAAGGGTAATTTCTGACAAATGTTTCATATTGTTGATTCCTAGATGTAATGCTTCTTCCCCCCATGTCGATTACTGTCTTTTTAGTTTCAGAATGTTTCAGTTTGTGCTCCTATCTATTATTTGGATATATCACGAGAGATGTACGCTCTAATAATACTACTACAAAATATTTAATAAATACTAGAACGAATAAAAATAGATATATAGTATGATAAAAAGATTCATATATTTTTTTTCTATATTTTAAGAAGTGGAATTCCTAAAAGAGAGATAATCGAAGATCCCCTTAATAAGAAAAGGTTTTACTTACATTTCTTTGCTATATAACCTATCGGTTATTACTATATATGCATACCTCTTCATTAATAAGAAAGGGTGTTCCTAACTTTGAAGAAATGACTTTTAATTCACCTCACAGTTTCAGTTGGATCCAGATCCGCTACGGTGTGCTGCTTGTAGTGGCCTGAGCAGTGCAGACTGAGCCGCATACGCAAAGACCTCCTTACCCTTGCCTAAACGCCTTGCCCTAGTGGGGATAAGACAGTCATTGCACACACGGCCTAGTCTGCATCGCATAGACCGCTACGGACAACTGCGTCGTAGACGATTTGAAATCCAGTTCTATCTGAATATAAAGTATGAACACATCACATGAGAATAATGAGATATACATTGGGCATCAAAAACCTCAAAAATTAAAATAAGGGATAAAAAATGATATTATGAATCTATACCGGCATGGCCTTTACCTAGCTAAAGCCCTTCTATTCAGTTATTCAAGTACACTCACCTTGCCTTTCTAATATTGAGGCATGCCTGTACACTATGAAAAGGTAAAAGCCATAGTTGGGGCATGCCTTCCCTATTCCAAGATGAAAGCCTAGGCCCTACCCAATATCCTTAAAAAGGAACCTTTCCTCTCCTTAGCCAATTTGGATTATGAAATAACAAGTACTCCTTCCCCCATATGGAATTCAGAATCCAAAGACATTATTGAGTGAATTGTATCTTCTTTGTGTTAGTTGAGCTAAGCCTCACCATTATTGTTGGGGTGGGGTTCGGCCTATGAGTGAGATTGTCATGGCACAAAAGTAGATATGATCTCTAGTATTCCCTTGTTCTTTAGGCATTGAGCACGAGCACCCCTACTATGTTCCTCCTAGTATTATCATAGGTGCATGAATTCAAGGTCAAAACTTAGGCATTCCATCGTCATCAAAAGACATATTCAATGTTAAACCATTATCCATCAAAACTTGTGGAATTTGGTTTCCATTGCACTCTATTGTTAAATGCAAAGCTGTGGTGTGATCATATTAGCCATTTCTAATGGTAGTTAGTATCAATTAACATTATAGCATTTACAGCGTAGACTACCCCAACTATGTTAGCCAAGTGAATAGGGTCTATCTCAAGTGAATCGGAACATGTACTCTAGTCGGGGCATTCACTACATCTCCCCCTATGAGGAGACGAAGCCATTAGTGATCCCCAGTTCGACACATTAGCTTGCGTCTTTTTTAGTTGCTTTAGGATCTCGTTCTCAGCTTTTGGCGGCAAGGCACTAGTCTTGCCTTGATTGTTCTTGCGGCAAGCCAACTCGTCCGGATTATCTACACTCAATTCCGGTTGCTTATAATTCTTACCACCATGCATTGTCGGAGCTATTTGGTCACACCCAAGGTCTACATCAAAGTACAGCTCCATATCAAGATGAGCCATTAGATTTTCAGTCTCATGATTAGATTCTTCCTCATATAGTCAGTTTTCCATCACTAATGATGATCATGTTTATAGACGATCGTTCTAAAAGAGGATCCATATACAAAAACTAGGGTTAAGGTAGTTTTATACCGATTCTAACCGATCTAGCTACCGATTCCAATCTTTGAAACCTTGGTGGCCTACAAAGCAACTTAGATGAAACAGAACTAAATCTAAATCCATGCCATTGTAACCAAAACCTAATCCCTTACGCATGCGGTCCCTCACACGTGCAGGCAACTACACTAAACATATATGCAAATGAAGATTGCATAAATACCTCAACGTTAACAGAAATAATATTATAAGATTAATCATAAAATAATAATAACCTAAAAATCTACAAAAAAAGATATTCCTTAGGTAGACATCAGAACTTTCTTAGGCACTACATAATCAAAATTGATTCCTTTAAACTTAAAACAAATTACGTAGGTAACTTGAAATTAATTATTAGTTTCTTTTGAATAATCGTTTATTAATTAATTAGATAGTCTACTTAAGCTAGAATTATATATTTTAATTACTTTACTCTTTTCATTCATTAATCGGAGATATATATATATATATATATATGTAGGCCTTAGGGCTTAGGTCTTAGGCCTCAGGCCCACCACTAAAGAATGTATATATATATATAAATATACAAAGAAACGGTGGTTTTGGAAAAATTAAGGTTATGGATTAATGGATTTATTCTCTGGTGTAACTTTGTCTTTCATAGTACCATCAGCTTGGATGATTGGATTCTTGGAATTCCACTTGATATGGTAGGCCCCATCTAGGATTCCAATCAGACGGTTTAATAGAACCGCATTCTGCTAGGTAACACTCATTGAATCAGAACCCTTTAATCATTAAAAGTGAACAGCGTGATATTCCCGTTTGATTGCTCTGAAACGGCGTGAGAAGACCATCTCGGGTGTTCCATTAATGGCTCCTTAGTTTATTTATAAACAGAGAATTGATAAACAGAAGGTGAAGATCAGAAGAATAAGCCATGGATGGTAACTTAGAACAGTTTATGAATCTCATTAATGAAGGAAATGCAGAACAACCCAACTCTAATTTCAACCCAAATTATGATCTAGATGAAGAAGAAGAGGATTCCTCTGTATCTGTTACAGAGAACAGGGCAAGAACAGAGGATAGAGCAAGAATGTTTGTTTCAGAGAGAAGGAAGTGGAGCCGTATAAAGGAGAAGCTCCTTGCATTGCATGCCTTGGTTCCTAACATTTCAAAGGTGACCCTTTTTCTCTCAATCTGTGAATCCCTTCTTATCTAATCTATTTACTGAAAGGGTTTTTTGTTTGGAATGCAGATGGATAAGGTCTCCATGGTAGAAGATGCAGTCTTGTATGTACAAAATCTGCAAATGCAAATTAAAAAGCTTAGAACTGAAGTTGCAGGGCTCGAATTAACATTAGGAGGAGGAAGAGAGAGAATTGAAAAGTTAGCTTCTCCTAAGCCCAAAAGGGTACAAGTAGTAGACAAGAAACATCAAGGTTGCAGGAAGATATTGCAGGTAAAGTAAAGTAAACCTTATAGAGTTCTTGGGTTCATTCATCAATTCAAGACCCTTTTCAGGTTTTATATGTAATTAGAAGTTTTGTTCTTGTGTGTAGATGGATGTAGTTCAAGTAGGGGAAAGAGAGTTCTATGTGAGATCAGCTTGCAATAGGGGAGAAGGTGTAGTAGTAGCCCTTTACAGAGCTCTTGAGTCCCTGACTTGCTTTGATGTTCAAAGCTCCAATGTCACTGCAGTTTCTGAGAGATTTGTGTTGACGTTTACACTCATTGTAAGCCCAGTTTCCAAGTTTCAAGTTCAATCCATTCTTCTTCTTCTTCTTCTGTTTATATATTTTGATTGTTCATGGTTAATTACATACAAACTTGAAACAGGTTAGGAAGGGTGAGGAAGAGATGAATGTGTCCACATTGAAGAAATTGGTGACAGGTGCTCTTCTCAGTCAAGGATTTGAGTTGAAAACACCAGGAGATCCTTAATCACTTCTCAAGAACCCAAGAGAGTAGTTAGGGAGAAGGAAACCATGGCTCTCATCATCTTCCTGAAATGTGTAGGTTGTTACAGTTTCCACACCAGTGTGGCTGTTAAGAAGTCAACTACTTGGGGGGGAGATTCTTGAGGATTTTTCATGGTTTCTATTTGCATTTTTGAGTACTCTCTTGCATTTTTCTAACTGCACCAACTCAGAGGTTGAGATGAAATTAATGACTCTTTGGGTCCCTAGGAGCCAGGGTTAATTTTGATTAAATAAAATCATATTCCTATTAAATATTATCCTTAATTTTATTTTGGGAAAAAGTTCTCTGACCCGCTAGTGCAGGGTACATGCACCTCTGTGTCTATCTTCGTTGAGTGGAAATTTTAAATTTTGAATTGAGCTCGTCTACCAACAATTGGATTTGCATCAAATTCACGTGACACCCTGTGAGTTAAGCGCTACACAATGGCCGCTCAACCCCAGGCCACAAAGGATCCAGGTCTCTTGCTTGCATATCAAATTTCAGCTCAATCAGAGTTGTACAAGTGGTAGAATGAAGTATTGAGATATGCAAAAGGCTATGTATGGTGCATGTGACATTAATATTACTAGTTATAATTGAATTTAACTCTAAAATTTGACAAATGGCCAACGAAGAATTTTTTCCTAGATATCCAATGGCTGGAATTATCACACCACTTTTCTATATGGTAAAACTTTGTATATAATCAATAGATTCCATAGTTGATTGGTGCATGCTAGTAAAATTTTTTATGAGAAAAAACAGAAAAAAGGTTTAAAAGGTTTAGGGAGAGAAAATGACCTCACCAAGATGTAAGTTATCACAAAATACAGTCTAAAGTATGTATTAATACTGGAAAACTTGGATGGAAATACACAATATAAGTAATCATGGATGAAATTATGTAATATGGAAGCCCATGCATTTTTGTATACAAATACGTCTCGTATTGCATGGTATGGTCCATATACTTTTTCATAGAGAAAAGCAAGAATACGTTGTCACTTGTTCTTCCCTCTCATAGTCTCTTTCCTTGTTAAGTATGCGGTCCCCTATCTCTCTTCTCATTAAATATATCATTTCGTTACCAGCTATTGACTTAAGATGTAAAATGCCAATGTATGCAGGCAACATGCAGACCCTCTCCCTTCTAAATTGGTTGCTTTTTATAATCAAAGTTTTTTTTTATTTTTTTTATGAGAATATAATCAAAGTTTTTGATAGTATGCATTTTAGTCATTTAAAATTAGGGGTAAAGGCTGGGCACAACGCTTGTCCCTCTCCCACCCCCTATGGAAATGATCCCCCTGCCCTCCCCTTTCCCACTGTTCCATTGGGCACAATAGCTAGCTTCAGGAAAACTAGTGGCACGCCCAACCATCTCCATTGAGGTCATTTTCCCATGTTTAGAGGACTTAATATATATACCATTGTTTGAAAGGAAGTTAGAAATAGGATGTATCCACTTTTTAACACCCAAATGGAAAAGAACGGTGGTCGTGTGGCTCCTTCGCCTAGACACAAAAACTCGCAAAAGTATTACATTGCAGCAGAAATCCCACCTAAGTTGATGCTTGTACGTGCATTCCCATTGGCCAGCGTGCACGTGCAGGCTCTAAAGGCCAAGGCAGCCATCTCTTTCCCAAATATAAAAATAGAAAGAGGAATGCTAACAGTGGGAACAGGGTGGAGTTCAGAACTCTACAACCTACGTGGGCCTTAAAATGTTACTATTATTTTCACATATTTTAAAGCCCAAATGTAAATGGGTTAGGTGATTCGCACAAGTTCCTACCCTTAGCCTGAATTCATTATTTCTTATTTTTTTGGATATACCACGATTTCAGGGAAGGAGCTTAATTAATATATTAAGCTGCGGTTTGACCTTAATTAGTTTAGATTCCAATTTCCAACCATGATAAACGACAAACATAATAGTTTTTTTTATTTTTTTTGGGTAGGAACATTAGAATTGATGACCATGTTATGTTAGGTAATTCTTAATTGACTCAATTTATTGTTTCATTGGATTTTTTTGTCAGATTTATTTCATTAGAGTTGAAATTATTCCACCAATTTGGATAAAAGTTTATGGGTGTTTGGGTGTTGAGCTAGAGAAATATAAACAAGAAATTCCTAGGACCATTGCATCAGGTTTCAAGTAAAATTGTACTCCTCCAAAGAAACTCGAGTCTGGATCATCTACCCGTACATGAAGGCTTTATGTAAGGTTTCATGACTACATGTGTCCTTTTGCTTACATAATTGTACCTCTATGCACCATTAAGAATGTTTAATTAGAAGAACATTTGTGAAAGAAAAAGAATACATGTTGTCACGAAACCATACCTAAAGCCTTTACTTATAGGTAAAATGATTCGGAATCAAAGAACCTCAGCTATTGCATTCTCAACATACAAACAGAACCTCAAAATGGTGTCAAAAGGCTTTTGCTAACCTCATAGAAGCCACAAAAATCACATGGGAAAAATAATGCTAACCGGTTGTGTGGTTAGGGTGGTTTCTGCGTCTAGACACAAATCAATGCCTTTGTGTGCGAAGAGACCGTTCAACCTCCAATGAAATCGAAAATCACATCCAAACCAATGCCTTTGTGGTTTCTACGTCTAGACACAAATCAATGCTTTTGTGCGCAAAAAGACCGTTCAACCCACAATGAATAAAAAATCGCATCCAAACCAATGTCTCTGTGTGCACTTTCAATGGCTACCGCACTGATGCAGGGGATACACGACCTATGAGATTACTGTTTTTTTTTTTTTTTTTTTTAATATAGAAATTGTACTGAATACAAATACTTGCTCAATGGTGTTATCGTAAGAAGTGCAACTTGGGCAAGGCCTGCCCAGGCATGATTAAGCCCAACTCGATTTTTTCGACGGGCCGGGGCTGGAGTGACATAATCAGTATGTGGGCTGGGTCTTTTTTGTTAGTCCGTGCAACTTGGTCTGTAGGGTTTAACTCAAGCCCAATTCGGTTGATCAGAGACAAGTGGATTCAACCTGAACAGCCCAACTTCATAAGGTGAAATTTAGGCTGCTGACTATACTTTAAGGGCTCAAGGATAATCAGATTGAAATCCTTTATGGGAAGAAACTCAGGCTAGGTTAGGTCAAAACCTTTGGCCCAACCAGATGGAGCAAGTCTTTTAACCTGACCTGATCTGGCCCAAACTTGGGTTGATGGCTGTCAACTATAACCGTAATCAACCTAATCAAGCGCAACCCCATAATCCTAGAGAATGGATCATCTGCACGTACATGTGAGAGCCAACCACCTATCCTATTTTTGCCATTTACAAAGGGAGGAGAGATTTTTATGGAAACAAAATTAAAACGTGATTGGTTCTCATAAGTACATTCACCTGTTGGTACATGCAGAGGAACCGAACTCTAATCGTTTCAGTACTGGCCTTTTTTTAATGAGAAAATCTTGTTGTAATCAGGGTTGGTGAAAAGAATTCCTAACCTCACTTTATTACTTTTTAGTATAACATATATTTTTTCGCAATGAGAGTAAATCTTGTAATTTTCATGTCTACTTGAAAAATATGTATTTTTTAGTAATGACATAATGATAAGATACTTCCAAATTATTTTGGAAAACCCCTTTTTACCGGTTTGGGGTCCGATCAGATCAACCAAGGATCGGTTTATAGAACAAGGAGTGTTGCAAGGGCCAAGAGATTGATGGAAGAATCTGGCCGAAGTCAGTGTTGTGTTCAACTCCATTGTTTGGCTAGTTGGAAGGATTGCTTTTTGTCGTCTATCTTTTCCTTCTCAAGCGGTAAGCCATTTCCTCTTATTTATCCATTTAACTCGGACCTAGTAGTAGTTTCTGCCCGGCATTTCTTGCATCAAGAAGAAATGGGATAACGGCAACCCTTACTGCTTCTCCTACCTGCATTGCATGGACCGCCGGGAATCTACTTCTCATTATATTACTATCGGGTGTAGTAGCTGAACTAAGCGAACAAGCTAGTTAATCTGAAGTGTCGAGCTGTCGTTATTCAATTTCTTTCTTGACATAGGGAATTGCGAGCATAATTTTTGGAAATAAGACAAGGAGTAATCAAAAGAAGGCATCAATTTCTCACTTCACCATTTTGGTGACAAGAACATGCACCATTGTTTAGTATACTGGCTGTTTTGGTCAAGTGATCTAAGAAAGGATTGGTTAGATTTAATTGAACCCAAGCAATCCAAATTAAAAAGGAAGAATCCGATGAACCAATAAAAAAGAAGGGCAATTTAGGTATTTTAAAATACCAAGGAAGAAAGAGAGATGAAATTTTGCTTTATTAGTTACATACGGCAAAGAAGAATTTCATAGTGTAGAATGAATAAAATATAGGGAAATTAGGGGATTGATAGAAATTTACCATCCTTCATTCACTGCATTTATCTATCTAAAGGTCTTTCAAACACTTGTATAAACTTGAGTTCAATTTTGGCCAAGGCTGAGGCCCCAACCTTACCATGTACCGTGAACTAATTTGCAGCCATGAAAACCTAATCTAATTTCACCAAAATTCACTTTGGCTCGACAAGGAGAGGGAAATGAAATCATTTTTGAAAAGAAAACAAGAAGTTTTATAATCATGATTGTTCAATTTACCTAAAACTCTTTTCATATTTGGTAAATGTTTTTTTAATATAAAATTTGATTAATTTTTCATATAAAAGAAAGAAGAGAAACTGATATGTCAGAGAACCAATTTGGTTTTATGCCAGAGAGATCCACAACTGAAGCTATTTACTTGCTAATGATGCTTATAGAAATTTTTAGAGCTTACAAAAGGAATCTCTATATGGTCTTCATCGTCCTAGAAAAGGCCTATGATAGAGTTCTTAAAGAGCTCATTTGGCATGTCCTAGGGAAAAGAAGGAGCTTAAGTAAATATTATAGATACAATGAAGGACATGTATGAGGGTGTGGTGACAAGTGTCAAAACTACAGAAGGCCAAAGTACCGGATCCCCAATTACAATTGGGTTACACCAAAGATTAGCTCTAAGCCCTTATTTGTTTGCACTCATCATGGATGATTTAACCAGGCACATCTAAGATTGAGGTCCCTTGATGTATGCTTTTTGTTGATGATATTGTTTTGATAGACGAGACAATGGAAAGAATTAATGCAAAGATAGAGTTATGGAGATCTTGCTTGAAATCAAGAGGTTTTAAGTTATGCAGAACAAAGACAGAATATATGATGTGTAACTTTATTCAAACCAGGAGAGGTGATGAAGTGGTGACACTCGAGGAGCGAGAGCTACCACGTATATATTGAATGCTTTAGGTACTTGGGGTCAATCTTTAACAAAGAGGGTGATATAGAGCATGATGTTTCCCACAAAATTAAAGTAGGATGGATGAAATGGAGCGGTGCATCAAGAGTTTTATGTGACAAATGCATGCCTATTAAGCTTAAGGGAAAATTCTACAAGACAGTAATAAGACCAACGATGATTTATGAGGCTGAATGTTGGCCATTAAGAAGAGTAATATAGATAAGAAGAGCGTGGTGGAGATGAGGATGTTGCGGAGGATGTGCGGCAAGACTAGGAGAGATAGAGTAAGGAATGATTGTATTAGAACCGAATTGGGAGTTGCAGGAGTCCAGGACAAACTCCGTGAGAACCGCTTGAGGTGGCCGGTATGGTCATGTCCAGCGGAGACCCATAGATGTACCAGTAAAGAAGAGTGACCAAATTCAGTTTGAAGGAGGTAAAAGAGGTAGGGGCAAGCCTAAAATGACTATTGGAGAAGTGGTAAGAAAGGATATGCATGGGGTAGGGCTCGATTCTAGTATGACCGCGGATAGAGTTGTTTGGAAGACAAGGACCCGTGTAGCCGACCCCTTATAGGGGGATGTTCCTGGGATGCTGTTTTGCCTACTGCTTAGACTTTTCCCTTTAGTAATTTTATTCTATCTCTTTTTTACTTCCTTTTACTCCCTTTTTCTTTTTCTTTTTCTTCTTTTTTTTTTTTTTTATTTTTATTTTAAATGACCTCTTCGGATTCATGTATCCGACCCCATTTAGTTGGGATAAGGTTATGGTTTTTGTATAAAAGTAAGTTGATTGCAAAGCAGAGTAAAAATTAAGGGGGAAATTTTCTTTCACCGTGGATGAAGGAAAAGTATAGTCTGTCAATGGTTGTCAATGTCTGCTCCCTATTTGCGAATGGTCGATAATTACCTCACTATTCCCCTATACCCTCTAGACATTATTTGAACCCACTGTTCAAGAGATTCTCCATTGACATAGGTGTAGGAAACCTCGATCAAAGAATTCATAATCAAATTTAATAATTCTGGAGTTAGTTACACCATTACATGCGCTTTATGTCCATGCTCACCAGGAGGTCTCGAGTTCGAATCTCTTGGTTGTTACCTTTCCCCCTCCCCAGTCCCCCCCCCCTCCTTAAATTAAAAAAAAAGAGTAGACTTGGCTTCTCTAACCTTTATTTCTCTTGCAATTAAAGGAGCTATAGAACTTAGTACCTCTTTCCTCTTTCTTTTATTTTTCACTTTTTATTTGTCATTTTTCTTTTTTCATTTTTCATTTTATTTTTTACACCCCTTTTTCTCCTTTTTTTTTTTTTTTTTTTTTTTTTTGTCCTGTTTAGACCTTAGTTTTCCCCTACCATGTTTTGTTTGAATCCATGTAGTCGACCCCATTAATTTGGGATAATGCTGAGTTTGTTGTTGTTTGTTAAGTTTTGGTCTAGCATTGTTTTTGGACTACTATGGGACCAAACCAAAACCAATATTGGATCGATATAAACCCATTAAGAAAAATCAAAGCCAAGCTATACTGTAACGAACTCTTACCTTATTGGTTTGGCGTAGGCATTTCATGCTTGTGGATATGTTGTCCACATCAATTTCTTTTTACCTGGTAAATTTCAGCCAAAGTATAAGTCTTACAAGACTAATTAAAGTTTTGGGAAGATAGATGAAAAGTCATTTTGGCCCTTTGATGTTAACTAATAAACATGAAGGTAAAAGTTCAACACATAGAGAAGATAGGACAAAGTTTTCCTCCACCCATAAAGAACGGTTCACCCACCATCCTAGAGTTCACAAACCCCCCTAGGGTTTTAGTATGTTCCAAAATACTCTCCTGATACCCATTGTTGCCTTCTCGTACCTCGATGAACGGGATGGTGGAGGAAAACTCGGTCTTAGAAAAGATATATACATGAGATTGTGTAAGGAGCCTTACACAATGTCTCATTAATATAGTGGGCTTCATGACTTTGATACCACATCGCAAAACTCAATCTTCTGTGAAGCAGCCAGAATGCCCGGAATCAAGATCGTTCATGGTTAATTTTGATTCAAATCAACTGATCCAAATCAGCAAAGGTCAACTAATTCGATTCCAATTTTTGAAACCATGCATGCAGCATAGGGATTGTGCAAGTCAAATTATCTTTGATGACATTTCTCAACAAGCAGGTCCTTCACTGGGACCCACATTTTGGAACCAATGAAATGTTCTACTAAGATGCACAGATTAATCTAGAGCATTTCTAAAACTACTCTCCAATTTCTATCTCTAAAATTTCAACATTAATGACTTGCAAATATTTCCTTTCTTCTTGGACCTTCTTTGCACTCTCTCCTCTATTTCAACACTAACTCATCCTAGTTATTCTTACTCTTAACATCTTTCCTTTTTATTTTTTTGCTGCCCTTTTGTTTGTGATTTGTCGGATGCAAGGCAAAGGTGGTCCACTACATCAAACACCTATAGAGTACTGTTAGGGGTAATTTTTGGATTGGGCCCCATGGCAGTAGCATCGGCCAAGGGCCTTTGGGAGAGGAGCCACGTCAGCAGAGCTTGGAGAGGAAGACGGACCCCATCCAACCGTAGGAGGGAATCTCACCCACGAGGGAGGAGGTCCTCAACGTTAGGGAAGAGAGGGGTGAGCCACGTCTCTTTCAAAATGGTGGGGCCCAGGAAAGAAGCAACATCTTTTACCGCGTGGAGATGGGAGAGAAGAGTTGGAGTCCAACAGGGAACCTGCCAGGGGGGACACTATAAAGGGCAGCAGTTGCAGACGAAGAACGACACAACACATTCAACACCCCTGGCATTTATCTTTACTTTTGTCGCTCTACTTTGCTTTCAGTCTAGTTTTTTTCAGTCCTTAGAGGAGTGTACTTGTTGTCTCGTTGAGCCAATCATTGGGAAATTCTGCCTTGGTGGAGTTTTGATCTGGCTTAAGGTGGTTAGTGTATTCCTCATTATTTAATTTAGTAATTTATTCTAATTCAGTCGTCTTTCTCAATTGGATCTTTACAAGCATTCTTTTTGGGTCTATCGCCATATAGTCTAACCCAAAAGTCCTTGGAGATAACTCACGCACGAGGGAATTCAACGTCCCTGGTTGGTAGTCAGAAAGGCCGCTAGCCCCAATCCGTTTGAACCTGCGTCAAAGGTTCTGGCACGCCCTACATTTATTACTGTTCACATCATCCTGTAGGTGTTGGATTTTCCACCAACACATTTTGGCACGCCCGGTGGGACCCTCATAGGCTTAGGTTTGCAATGGGACCCAAGAAGAAAGCAGACAGGAATCAGATTAGAAGAGAGATAACTGATGAGATGGTTAACCCCTTGGCCGCTCGAGACGGCTAGGAGACCGTGGGCTCTGACTCCCAAGAAACAGGCAGCAGTAGTGAACTGTCGCATCAGTTTGCCTCCGCTATGCATGACGCCTTGGAGCCCATGACCGTGGATATGAGACACCTGATGACCGCCATTAGGCCGGTCGCTGAAGATATCCGCAACCTTATTCAAACTCAGAATCAGGTCGCTGAAAACCAGTAGGCCCGCTTTGATCGCTTCATCGCTGGTCAAGATTCGTGTCTAGACTAGCTCATTATGGTCTTGATGACCCAGAGGCAGCCCGTTCCTCAAGGATTGGTCCAGCCCTTGGGATTTGTACCACCTGAGGTGACAGCATCTCAAACCATTACGCCAGAACCAGACACAGGCCAGATCGACCGTAGGCAGCAGTATGCCTACACTGGAAGCTCCAGCCAGGCTCCCATCCCTAGAGACCAGCCTGTGGCGTACGACAACCCTTTGTTCCATACCGGCCCTAAAACCAACAACAGCCCCACTTTTACGTTTGCCAACGTAACAGGGGCGAACGGGACGCAGGCCGGATTGGTCTACATGCAGCTGCCAGCACCCATCGCGGCCTCATTTGGGGTTACGACGATGCAGCACGGTTTTAGAACTGACGCTAGTCAGATGGGGGCAAATACACGGCCTTCCCATGTGGCCACAGGGGCGAATGCCATCCCCATAGGAGGATATCGAAACCAGGCCACGACAGGAGACCTTGACCACCGTAGGGCAGGAAACACCCCAACGTGGCCTACCACAGGCCCATGGGCAGCGGTGGCACCCCTAACCAGGCCATGAATCCCGAGGCGGCCGTTGGGAATAGGTCGATACTCGACTATGAGGAATTGACGCACCTAATTCAAAGCAGAATAGACCCAGCCTATCGGTCGGTGGCTAGGCCGGTCTATCGAAAACCTTATCCAGAGTATCTGGACAATATTGATCTGGGAAGAAATGGGAAGATAATGGAGTTTACAAAGTTCTCAGGGGAGAACAACATGTTTACTATTGAGCACATCGCCCGCTTTACCATTCAATGCGGAAACTTGGGGGCGAATGACGCCATAAAACTCAGACTATTCCCTAATTCATTGACAGGCACCGCCTTTATTTGGTATTTCCACTTACCAGCCAATTCGGTGTAGAATTGGTAGGAAATGGAGGAACTGTTCCATACCCAGTTCTAGAGAACTGAGCCTGAGACTACTATTCGTGATCTGGCCCGCATGTGCCAAGAGCCAAGAGAAACCGTCAACAAATTTGTTAATTGGTTCAAACTGGCCAAATACAAGTGCCCCACCCTCCTCCACGAGGGTGAGTACGTAAAGATGGCCTTGGGCGGACTAAACCTAAAACTAAGAAAATGTTTCGCAGGCCAGAAATTCGTAGATCTTGGGCAGTTGGTAGTACAAGCGGCTCCTTATGAGGTCCTCTTAAAAGAAGAAGACCAAAAGAAGGCATCTTCTCTGGGAACCTATTACAAAGAGGCCACAGCAGGCAGTTACCCGCTCTTAGGGGTGGGCGAATCCAAAATGGTCAGCTTCCTCGATTATGAGGTCAATGCGACTGAAATAACTGAGGGAAAGCCTTACGTTTGCAAGGCCTTAGCCAAATAGGCCATGAGCGACCGACAGGCTGAACAGCCCAAGTCAACTCCCCAGTGGACTTTCGACGCTGGAGTCAAATACTGCTTTGATATATCAAAGGCCAAGCTTATCTTCGACCAACTGTTGAAAGATAAGCAGATCAAACTGCCGCCAGGGCATCAGATCCCAGCAGAGGCAGATGTGAAAGGCCAGAAGTATTGCAAGTGGCATAATACTCGGACTCACATGACTATTAACTGTGTTGTGTTGCGTAATGCCTTGAAAAAAGCCATTACTGAAGGACGAATCAAATTTCCTGAAAGGGAGAAAGGAGTGATGACCATCGATGAAAACCCCCTTCCCAGTCAACATGATCAGTGCAAACTTGTCAAAGATGGCCAGGGCGGAAGCAGCAAACACAGTCAGCCCCATTAGACCTGTAGGCATAGAATCGGGACAGCGCAGAAGCAGGGTTTAGAAGAGCAGCCCCAGAACCCAGACCGTCTTTGCACCCACTTCACCAAGTAAGACGACAATTGTGGCAAAGGGAAACAGGCCGACCGCTAGTACGTCTCGGGCTACCCATAAACGCACTAGGCAGGATAGGTCACCAAGGGGACTCCAGGATGAAGGCTATCGAGAGAGCAATACCTGACTAAAGCCATTCAACACGTTCAAGGAGTATAGCAGCGGCCCTGGGGCCTCACCACCCAAAGAATCCCACACATTTTAATGGGGGGTATGCACCCACTACAGGCGGCTGATCGAAGACCAGAGTCTCGGGAGGGACAGACCAGCACCCGTGCTGTATACTACCCCTCTCCAACAGAGGCTTACAGGGAAAAGAGTTGAAAGTTGGCCTCGCACAATATGGACTACCGAATGGCAGGCAACATCACAGCCTTCGGTCAGAGACCGTTTAGGTAGGACGCCCGTGAAGCGTCGCTTGACTTATAATTCTGGAGATCCGGGCTTCGTTAAAAGCCAGTCAAGGCTAGGAGAAAGGCGAAGGACTGTCCTTCCCAAGCCTATCAGATGGACGATTGGACGGTCATTAGACACCCAAAATTCTCGGCTGAACCAAGGGTGATGGAAATAACAAGGACCCAAAGAAGGAGGTGGCAACGAAAGGAGGCCGCCCTAAGAAGAATTCGAGCAGGGGCAGGACAGGAAAATGGGGAGGCAGTTATAGAATGGCCTTCAGTCACCATTCTTAGTTGTGGTGAACAAGATCCTAGGGGCAAAGGACAGGCCCTGGAGTCCAAAGTGTCAGGCTACAAGACAGAGGAGAGCGACTTCGAGGTCTTGGTAAGCAACTCCCCAAATCGAAATGATGGCCAACCAGCCGTGGAGGCCGCACAAGTGGAACAATTGGGGGACAGGCATTCTGCCACACAAGGAAGTATACCCGAGGAAGAAACGGACTTTGCTGAGTTTGTGAGTATGATGTTTGGCTCGGTAGAAACACAAGTTCAGGTCTCCATGGTGTATATCCTCCCTCGGATATTCGAGTATCAACTTGGAGAGGCAAGTCAGCTGGAGGGAGACGTCCTGGAGGAGATAACATCCAGAGTAATGGACATCAAAATAGTCCCAGACAGAGAAGATCAGCTGCCAGAAAATGTTCAAACGATAATCACTAGAGAAACCGAATGAACGGTTCATACCCCAATTGCTAGGGGGCGAGTGCCAGACGTCCTAGGCAGACCATCGAAGGAGATGTACGAGCACTTGAAACCTTTGTACGTCCATACACATATGGAGGGCAAGCCTGTTTCTAGGGTGTTGATCCATAATGGGGCAGCTGTGAACATCCTCCCAGCCTGAATGATGAAGAATTTAGAAAAGGACAAATTGGACCTTATTCCTGCTGAAGTATCCGTGATAAATTTCCTGGGGGCCGCTACAAAGCCAAAGGCCGTATTGCCCATAGAATTGAAGGTCGGGGAATGTACCTCCATGACGACGTTCTTTGTCATGGATACATCAGCCCATTACAACGCCCTCCTTGGACGAGACTGGATACATGCCAACGTGTGCGTACCATCGTCCCTACACCAGATCCTCATCTTCTGGCACAATGAAGGTGATATCAGGGTAGTGACAGCAGATAGCAGGCCATTCGTGGTAGAAGCTAGCCATGCCGACGCCATCCTTTATGGAAGAGGCATTGGACCGCTCAAGTTTGCAGGGGAAGATGACTACGGGAGACCAACTTCTTTGGTCACAACAGCAACCGTGATGCAACCAACCCTTCAGGCGAGGGTAGCGTCGGAGCTGTTAGAATCGTCGTCAGCACAGGACGGGCGGTTCCTTATCATCGGTCATCATGATTAAGACAACCAGTGAAACAGTAGCAAGCATCCTTCAGAGGTTGTTCGTCTCAGGCCTGAAAAGGAGGATGTCTGCTGAAGAAGGCTTCATGGCTGAAGTGACGGTCAAGAAACGAAAGGAGCTCAAGACAGAAATCAGAATGGAAGATCTGCAGCCCGCGTCGCCAAAGTTGGAGGAAACATTGGCCAAAGTACAGGACCCATTAACGGAGGTTAACCTAGGAGAACAGGACGACAGACGTCCTATCTTTGTTAGTAGTTTACTTAGCCCTGTATTCCAGATGAAACTTGTAGCCCTTTTGAAAGAATATAAAGATTGCTTTGCTTGGGACTATTCTGAGATGCCAGGCCTAGACCAAAAACTGGTCGAACATAGGTTGCCCATTAAAGATAATTTTAGGCCGGTAAAGCAACTGCCCAGGCGCATGGCGCCCGACGTCGTCCTAAAGGTGAAAGATGAGGTCGAACGGTTACTCAAGGCCGGATTCATACGGCCTGCCCGCTATGTCGACTGGTTATCCAACATAGTCCCTGTAGTTAAGAAAAATGGTAAACTGCGAGTATGTATTGACTTTCGGGACCTTAACAAGGCAACCCTCGAAGGACGAATACCCAATGCCCATAGCGGACATGCTGGTGGACTCTTCGTCCAGGAGCCAGATAATGTCCTTCATGGATGGACACGTGGGCTACAATCAAATCTTCATAGCTGAGGAGGAAGTACCAAAAATAGCCTTCCGATGTCCTGAAGCGTTGGGAGCCTATGAATGGGTTGTAATGCCATTCAGCCTAAAAAACGCTGGGGCAACGTACCAGAGGGCCTTGAATGCTATCTTCCACGACATGATTGGCAAGTTTACTGAGGTGTACTTTGATGGTGTAGTGATAAAATTCGAGGCCGAGGGAGAACATTTGGTTCATTTGTGGAAGACGTTTGAAAGGATGAGGTCTCACGGCCTGAAGATGAACCCACTCAAGTGTGCGTTTGAAGTGGCGACTGGAAATTTCCTGGGTTTCCTCATCCACAGGAAAGGAATAGAAGTGGACAGAAACAAAACTAAGGCCATCCGAGAGGCCAGGCCTCCAACAAACAAGAGGGAGTTAAAGAGGTTCCTAGGGCAAGTAAACTTCCTCTGCCGTTTTATATCTAATTCAGCAGGATGAACCAGGGTGTTTTCACCCTTACTCAAGCTGAAGCCAGGAGAAGATTTTCGGTGGTCGGACGAGCATCATGGGGCATTTGATGCAATCAAGGACTCCTTGGTAAAGCCCCCGGTGTTGGCCCCACCACGAGCAGGAGTGCCGCTAAAGCTATACATCGCAGCTACAGATTCCACGGTGGCTAGCCTGTTGGCCTAGGATAATGAGGCCAAGATCGAACAGGCCGTGTTTTACCTCAGCCGGGCCTTAACTGAGACCGAGTAACGCTACACGTCAATAGAAAAGTTGTGCCTAGCACTGTTCTGGTCTTGCTCAAAATTACGATACTATCTCCTACCAACTATGGTCGAAGTCATATGCCAGACCGACGTTATTAAATACATGCTTACGCGCCCAATTTCGAGAGGACGAGTCGGGAAATGGGCATTGGCATTGGTAGAATTTGCCCTCCAGTATGTGCCCCAAAAGGCAGTAAAGGGCCAAGTGCTGGCTGACTTCCTTGCAGACCACCCACCAATGAGGGTTGCAGGGAGCGAAAGGGGAAGAAGAGGAGGCAAAAGACGTCACACACGTTGGCATCACCCCCTAGTTCTTGGCCTTTGACAGGTCAAAAACCAGCCAGTCGGCCGGGGCAAGAGTGGCAATCTGATCCCTCTAGGGGTTGAGACCCAGTTAGCAGTCCATCTGGGGTTCGCATGTTCAAACAACCAGGCCGAATACGAGGCTCTAATTATAGGACTAAGGGTCCTCCTGGCTATGAAGGCCAGGACGATACAGGTGACAGGAGATTCCCAACTGGTAGTTAAGCAAGTGGCAAGGGAGTACCGATGTGGAAGCGAGCACTTGGTACGCCACCATCTGCTGGTAACCAACCTGATGGCTAAGATCGACGATGCGGCCATAAGGTATGTCCCTCGGGATGAAAATCGGACCGCCAATGTCCTGGCACAGATACCATCAGGTCTGCGCCCCACGGAGGACTACTTGGAGCGAACCATTATCGTACAAAAGCAATTGGCTTCGTCAGTGCTGGACATGGATCAGGTGGAGGTGAACCAGGTGGAAGACACACAACCAGATTGGCGAACCCCGATAGTCCAATACCTGAAGAATCCACACCCCAGCATGGATAGGAGAACTAAGTACAGGGCGCTCAATTACGTCTTGGTAGGAGAAGAACTGTTCAAAAAGGGAAAGGACGACCTGTTGCTGAAGTGTGTCAGCCTCAATGAGTTAATGGTGGTCATGGCAGAGGTGCATGAGGGGATCTATGGATCACATCAAGCCGGTTCCAAAATGTGATGGCTGATCAGAAGGCATGGTTACCATTGGCCAACCATCTTGGCAGACTGCATAAAGTATGCTAAAGGGTGCTAGGCTTGCCAACGGCATGGCCCAATACAACACGCCCCGGCCGTGGGACTTAGTCCAATAGTCAAACCGTGGCCATTTAGGGGTTGGGCAATGAACTTGATGGGCAAGGTAACGCCCCCAGCCACGAGAGGGCATTGCTTCATAATAGTAGCGACAGACTACTTTACCAAATGGGCGGAGGCAGTCCCCATGAAGTCAGTATCCCAGACCGAGGTTATCAGGTTCTTGAAGACCCAGATAGTCCATCGGTTTGGGTTACCCGAGACCATCACGTGTAATAATGGGTCCGTTTTCACTGGCGACCAGGTCCTTAAGTTTGTTGCGGATTACGGGATCACCATAACCCATTCTACGCCCTACTATACCCAGGAAAACATTCAAGCAGAGGCAAGCAATAAGGTGTTGAAAAACTGCTTGGCAAAGGTAGTGGATGAGAACCCAAGGAGATGGGCTGAGTTGTTGTCCGAAGTCTTGTGGGCGTTTAGGACGTCACAACCGACCAGTACGGGGACCACGTCGTTCGCCCTTTCCTATGGGCATGACCCAGTTCCCCCCATGGAGATAAGTATCAGGTCTGCAAGGGTGGCATACCAGCAGGGGATGACTCTCGCTACTTACAGCAATGCCATGTTAACCGAGCTAGAGGACCTGGACGAAGAACGATTCATGGCCTTAGACCGGATTCTGGCCTAAAAGGCAAGGGTGGCAGCCTTTTATAACCAAAGGGTGGTACCCAAAAGTTTTCAAGAGGGCGAGATGATCCTAAAGGCTGTCCTCCCAATAGGGACTAAGGATCCCGTCTATGGTAAATGGTCCCCCACTTGGGAGGCCCTGTTGATAGTTCATCAAGTATTGAAAGGGGGAGCCTCCAGGCTGAAAGAAGTAGAAGGAGACATTCACTTGAAGCCCATCAATGGCAAGTTTCTAAAAAAGTTCTACCCCACTATGTGGGATTTGGGGTAATATGATCAACAAGGGTTGTAAAGGCCGGCCAAGCGGTCAGGCCAATCAGAATAAAAAGGAAGCTGACCAAGATGGTCAGCCCAAAAGACAGAAAAGTTAAAAAGTTGCAACAACTGAGATGTTCAGGACTAGGGGACATTCACCCTAGATTTAACCAGGCACACAAGCCTAAAGAAAGTCCTCTTTGAGGAAAGACCCCCACAAATCACTCCATTACGATTCCAGGTTGGCCACTTCTTGGTTGGCCATGGCCAGCTGGGCAGCTCGTTCGATCTTCAGGACAAGGGTCTCTACGGCGAAAGTCTTCAGACTCTCTGCAAATTTCACTAGGGCTTTGAATTCTTTAAAGTGAGGACCCGCTTGCGCTTCCTTTTCCTCCTTAGCCTAACAGGCAGCCGACAGCTCGCCCTCCAGATGGGCAATGTCGGAGCCTAGGGCAATGATTTCATCTCAAAAGTGCTTATTGGTAGCGCTCAATTCTTTGAGCTTCGCCTTGGTCTGCTCCCATGTGGCGCACCGGCCGTCTCCCTCAGTAATGGTTGTTTCTAAGTCACGGACTATTTTCAAAGCCTGTGGCGCGTTGGCGGTCAGGTTTGGGATCACAGTGGAAGCTTTGCCTATCCACGACTTCGTTGAGTCTGAGAGAATGGTGCAAGCCGCCAGGGTCTGAAGAGGTTGATTAAGTGCAAGAAAATAGTCAGGATCCTGGCCGCCGCCGGCGGAAAGATGTTGCTCTACGAATTCAACAAAGGCGCGTTTGGCATCCTCAACAGCCGAAGGGGGTGGGGCCGGAGTGCCAACGAGCAGCGACTCCCCTAGGGGAGTAAGGCACTCGGCCAAAATTGAATCAAAATCAAAGTCCTGGCAAAAGGAGAAGGAAAAAGTCAGGAAAAGTAGAGTCAAAGGGAAGGATAATGCATCCCAGAAGACTTACGTTAGGACGTACCGGTAAATCAGGAGATGGGCTTCGAATTGGAACCGGGACAGGGCTCGAAGTGCCGACCTGCTCACCAGTACTGAGGACCTTTGAAAAAGGGGATGAAGTGACAGGAGTTGGAGCCTTGGAAAGTGTTTCATCATGGGAGCCCGCGGCGAGGGTGCCTTCCTGCTCTTTTTCTTCTGACCCTGAGGGAATGTCCATAAGGGTTGGAGAGGCCGGTTGGTAAGCTTTCACAAGCCAGTGCCGCGAGCATCGCAGACCTGAAGGTGCTTCTGAAACCTCCTCGCTGGGGGCACCTTCTCGGAGAGGCTGAGGCTGCTTGTCAGACGGTTTTGGGGCTGGCTTATATTTTTTCCTAAAGAGATTCTTTAGACAAAGGGCTAGTAGGGGCCAAAGACGGGGCCAGTTGCTTGAGGGAGACATCAGTACCAGTAGTCTGAAAAGGCACGGACTGGGTAGGACGAGCCTCTGCACGACAGAAAATAGGCCGTTAGTAACAGAGACGTCCATAGGGTAAAAGCAATAGCGGTACAGGGATACCGTGCCGGGTAGGATTAACGGCCTACCTCGTACGAGCAACCTCGTAGTCATCAGCATAGGAGCCGATGAATTCAACCCTGCCGAACCACATCCACAGGTGGGGGTTGACAAGCTCAGCCACGCCCAGGCCAGCGTCAGGGAGGGCAGGCTGTTGATCCAGAAAAGCCTTAAACGAGCACTCGAAGTTACTCGTGTCCACATACGCCCTCCTAGCTACTTTGCGAGCATTAGCTGGGCAGTCTAGAAATGCTTGGCGCATCTAGTTTCGGATGCGCTCTACGACCAAGGTGTGGTGCCCCTGCATAATTGTCCGGTCTGGGTGATACTTCACTCCGAAGGCTTCTTCGTAGCGAAGAATGGAGTTTAGGATTGACTTACTTGAGGTATGGGAGACCACCGCCTTGCCTCTGCCTGAAGCTTCCTCCATCTGCATTTTCGATTCAGAATCAACGTCATCAGTAACAAGAGAGAGCGCCTCAACAAAAAAGCTAGCATAGCATAGAGACCACCAGGCCAAAAATTTGGGAGTGGCAGAGGATTCCAGGTCAAGCGGTTCAGGGGAGAAGTAGGACATGATAAGATCGCTCATACTGGCGACAAGTGCGATGTGGCTTGACATCCTCAGAATAGGCAGAGTAGGTCCACCCTTGTTCTCGAAAAAATAACACGACAGGGGAACGAACTGCCGAAGCCCAAACTGACAGGCACAGATCTGGGGATTATACACCTCCACCCCACATGTATTGTTGCCTGAATGTTCTGCTGTGACTCCGAAATGCAAGTCCCTGCAAACCAGAAACTTACGCCAAAGTTTAGGGGCAGCCTGTGGGTTGGACAATGCGTCTACCAGCCAGGACGGGAGGTCAGGATGAAGATGGAACGGCATGAAAAGGGTAGGCGCACGGGATTCCTCAAGACTAAGGAAGAAGGAGTGGTACTCTTGGAGGGTAGGATGTTCCTCCTCCACTAATTAGGGCATGAAATAGAGGCCGATAGAGCGGCACTCGAAGAGAGGGGAGGGGGTGTAGAAAGCAGGAAAGTAGGCACGTAACCAGACTTGAAGAAGCCAAAAAGGGCCACCACCGGACTCGAAGTTGGTGCTGACGATAGAACTGCATCCTCTGTAAAGGTACGACAGGACAAAAGAGGCCATGTCCACTGGACGACCCCAAGCCAGGGCATTCGTCGGGTGACGGTAGGTCTTGGCAATTTTATAAGATTTCGCCCAGGCCAAACACCGACTGATCCAGAAAAAACAAAAAACCCACAAACCCGACCTCAGTGACCTATTCTCCGGACCCCCGAACAGAGGAGAGGTACATGTTGTATCTAGCCTTCTTGCTGATGTCAAGGCCATGTTGGATCTCATATCCCCTGGAATCCATGTGACCACGGGAGGCCCCATAAAGCTCAGGGCCCACAGCTTTGAGGTTGGTAAGGGCCCCGATATCAAGAAGAGTGGGGGTCATTACAAGGGAAAAGGAAGGCATTGCAAGAACTTGACCAAAAACAAAGAGCGGCCTGGAGAAGAGGGATATCTGGGGTGATGGGAACACTAGACATTTCCAGGGCCTCAAGGATCCCCAGGGCGGTAAGACGATCGCGCTCCAGCAACGTCATGCGGTCCACCCAAGCTTCCCAGTCCGGGAGGTAGGTGGGCCACAAGCCACTAAAGGGCTTGGGCCTAGCACGGAGTGGGGTAGAGGAACAGTGCAAGGCTGCTTCGTCCATATGACAAGGGAAGTTGGGGACCGGAGCTGGTACGTCAGGCTGGGCAGGACCAAGGGCAAATCGGGGAGGTTCAGGCGAGGGAATTAATACCTCGAATCGAGACGAAGGTGGGAGCTGCGCTTGCTTCACCTTCAAAACCTTTTCAAGCTCGTGCTCTCTCTGCGAAGGCACAAGGTAAGGAGGTAGCCTGTCCATGGCGCGGAGCTAGAGCTGGGTGATCGAAGGAGAATGGAAATAGAAGAAGAAGTCAAGAGGAACAACATTTTAAAAAGAGGGAAACAGAGGGACCCTTTGGGCGCCAGTTTCAAAATTCAAAGGCGCAGTTATTTCGGCCACAGATTAAAAGACCAAGCGGTTACGTTGGATAGGACGTGCTGGCTGGGGGAAGCAGGCCTATTGGGGGGTGTAGGACGTTGCGTCATAATGAAGGCGCCAGAATCCAGGATGGAACAGAGAATGGCGCACAACTCCCCGATGCTAGGATGGGCCACATGGCACCGCCTTAGGGAGTTTTGAGGGGCGATTGTTAGAGGTAATTTTCGGATTGGGCCCCACGGCAGTAGCATCGGCCAAGGGCCTTTGGGAGAGGAGCCATGTCAGCAGAGCGTGGAGAGGAAGACGGACCCCATCCAACCATAGGAGGGAATCTCACCCACGAGGGAGGAGGTCCTCAATGTTAGGGAAGAGAGGGGTGAGCCACGTCTCTTTCAAAATGGTGGGGCCCAGGAAAGAGGCAACGTCTTTTGCCGCGTGGAGATAGGAGAGAAGAGTTGGAGTCCAACAGGGAACCTGCCAAGGGGGACACTATAAAGGGCAGCAATTGCAAACGAAGAACGACACAACACATACAACACCCCTGGCATTTATCTTTACTTTTGTCGCTCTACTTTGCTTTCAGTCTAGTTTTTTTCAGTCCTTAGAGGAGTGTACTTGCTGTCTCGCTGAGCCAATCATTGGGAAATTCTGCCTTGGTGGAGTTTGGATCTGGCTTAAGGTGGTTAGTGTATTCCTCATTATTTAATTTAGTAATTTATTCTAATTCAGTCGTCTTTCTCAATTGGATCTTTACAAGCATTCTTCTTGGGTCTGTCGCCATATAGTCTAACCCAAAAGTCCTTGGAGATAACTCAGGCACGAGGAATTCAGCGTCCCTAGTTGGTAGTCAGATAGGCCGCTAGCCCCAGTCTGTTTGAACCTGTGTCAAAGGTTCTGGCACGCCCTACATTTATTACTGTTCACATCATCCTGTAGGTGTTGGATTTTCCACCAACAAGTACCGAATAGCCTAGCTCCCAAGTCTTACCCTTTCTTTTATCATAAGAGATTAAAAAAAAAGGGCGATGTTCTCAACCTGGGAGTGCACGAGATGCAAGCTGCACCCAAACACAACGGGACAATCATTTCGGTCATTCAGGGGAGCAGGGCGGTCACTCCGCCCACCCCCATGTGTGTGGGTGCAGGAGTGCTGAGATCATTTTCCCGCAAAAAAAAATCCTACCTTAGTAGATAGAGAGAGGCTATCCTTTGTTGCGGAACACAAGCGTCATGACATGAGAGTCGAAGTGATTGGTTTGGTTCGGTTTGAATTTGTTGGTTTACTTCAATTTTCTGCACAAAATTGCATAAAATTGAACCATTAAGGTTTTGGTCTGGTCGGTTTTAGATTCTTATAAGTTTTTCCTAGTGGTCACTTATCGACTCGCTATCAATTTGTTATTGGTTAGGTTTCGATTTTCATGTATTAAAAGACCACTTTTTCTTTTTTTTTTTGTGGAGACAGGAGGGGTATCCGACTTTAGGCCGACTAAATCCCCCCCTGGGCTCATACATGACCCCCGCACCACGCACAAACCGGGAGCTTCTGGGCCTTAATGAGCCTTAGGCGGGTGGCCCCAAGAAATTATGCCCCAAGAAAAAAAAAAAAAAAAAAAAAGACCACTTGTTATTGATTTTTTTTGTTTGCATTTTGGATCGGGCTTAGTGGTTGGTCCAATTGGTTTCAATTTTGCATTGGTTCCTAAAACCCCCAAAACCATAACGATCGAAAAAGGCATTTGGTCTTATTTTGTTTTAATTTTTTCAATTTATTCTAGTCGACCCAACCGGTTTGGGCCGATTTTTTATATCCATACGTCATGACAACATGTGATGATGAGGTGTGGGCGTGTGTTTATCTTCTCACTCCACCAGTGTTGTGACTAAAACACGTGTCAGCATCACCGGCTTAGACGTCATGCCACACGTACGTACTGCCCATTGGTCAATATTGTAATATTATTTATAAATACTGATTTTATTATAAAGATTAGGATAATAATGCTGATTATGGAGAACTTAGGACCACCATTTATAGGTTGATTAAGGACAACTTAGGACCACCAGACCCTTGTCACGCTACCTATCATAGGAAAAGCCTTTAAAGAAATTAACTGCCCCAGCTGGTCACTTTAAATCTAAATTAAATCTAAGGCCCTAAACTATCCTCCTTTCACTCTCAAAGTCTTTCATAAAAGAGAGAAACAAATAAAAATTGTTGAAGAGACCCAGCCCCTATAATGTAAATTAGCTAAAATAAATGGGAACAGGTTATTAGTCGAAGCTTTTCAAGGGAAAGCAACACTTGAGAGTGAAACTATTAGTATTATCTTCCTCATCCTACTCTCTTCCTTTATTTTATATTCTTTTTTTTCTTTTCTTTTTTATTTATTCTGTGGTGGAGAGTTATAAAAGACAAAATCCATTAAGCAAGGGAGGAATAATAAATATTTATGTATTTATCAAAGAAATAATTAAATATATTTTCTATGCCTAAAGAAATGAAAAGTTTATATTATATGTGTCGTTGCACAATTGGTCATTTTTCTTTTGGTAATAATTGATCGTTATTTAAAAATAAATAAATAAATATAGAAAAATGATTCTTATTAAAAACTTTGTATTTGTGGTAATAACCTTTTGAAAAGGTTACTTACTTGCTTGTGTAATGTTCTCCTAGAAATTTAAAGGATGTATGTCTCATCTTAATTGGTTTAGACCAATGGATCTTCTTTATTATATAAGACATATGTCTCATTTTATTGGTTAAGGGAGAACATATGTCTCGTTTTGATTGGTTAAAAGAGGACGTATGTCTTGTATTGATTGGTTTAGCGGTATCTTTTTTATATATCCATATAAAATATTTGCTCATAAATAAATTTTGTCTTCTTGAAATCATTCCTTGACCCTCTTTTTCTTTTCTTTATTGCAAATTATGGATTATTTTGATAGAAAATTTCGCCAATGGACTTGCTGTGTGAGGATAAATTGCAAAGAAATGCTTACCAGCTTGTTGCATGATTAAATAACGGGCAAGGGTTTTCTCTAAGCCGCTAGGATACGTTATATCCCCTCATAGTGATTTTTATATTCATTTTTTTGTTAGCCCAAAATATGGGCTACTTGGTTCGAAGTTTCCACTTTTGAGGCCTAAAGTGAAGCTTGGATTTGGCTACACTAACTTTGGCTAAGCCCAATTAAGCCCTGCTAATGCCAATACCAGATATAGTAAAACAAATTTAGATTATTTAACAAAAATAATATAGTCAGAATTGATTTATTCATTTTTTTTAATCTAAATATTATCTGGGATTTGAGGAAGCCCCGAATATTATCTTATTCATAAAAATTTGGTTTATGAGTTTGGGTTGGTTTGAGTCTGGCTTTGCCTGGTGTGTGATAGACTTTGGTTGGGGTTATCTCGGTCTGACCCAGCCCACTGATATACAACCATTATTGAATATAAAAGAATATTTAATTTTCATTTGGGATACATACCCTTTCTTTATTTTAAAATTATTATTTGCAAAACCTTCCATCTCACACCATAGTTAACTTTTGACCCCCCATAATATTGTTAAAAGAAACAGTATTCTAATAATTAATAGTTTCTAGAACATCTTAAAATATTTACACGGTAGAAGGTATTAGAGGTTATCAGATATGCACTTTGTAACGAATAAAATTGGTTCCTTTAAAAAAAAGGATATTGTAATTAGAAACCGTGACCTTAATATTTATTATTAGATTCTCCTTTAGCTAAATTTTTTATTTTATCTTATTTTAATTTGTGGGTTTTTTTGAGCAACACCCAAAAAATAAAATAAAATAAAATAAAAGAGTTGTGGTCACCTAGGCCTCTTATAAATAATTATGGATTTTGATTCAATGAGGAACCCCTAATGTGAGGCTCTCTTTTATCATCGGATTAGAATACATTTTATGCTCCACCCTATCCTTCAAATTGCATAGAACCTCTTAAAATAGTTATAAGTTAGAAGGTATTATAAGTTATCAGTTATGCACTTTGTAACGAAATTAGTTCCATTAAAAAAAATGATTTTATAATTAGAAACTCTGACCCTTAATATTTGTTATTAGAGTCTCTTTCAACTAAAGGTCTAATTTTACATTACGGGAGGGGGATTGGTAAGAGGTTTCTACACCAGTGTGGGGGCCAATAAGAGTGTTTGTGGGGAATCTGAAAGGGGTGAGATTTTTCTTTTCATGGGAGATGGAATGGTCATTTCGCCCTTCCTATGTCTGGTGCAGGTGCCATTCAACCTTCTTTTATCTTATCTTATTTTAATTTGAGAGTTTCTTTGCACCAAAAAGAAAATAAAAGAATTGTGATTACCTAGGCTCCTAATAAATAAGGGAGAAGATTCTCTAAGCAAGTAATATAGAGGGGCGCACCAATGAGGTGCAATAAAATAGTATCATACATAGGAGGGAAGTCAGGTCAATTCATGTAAAAAGAGAGAAAGACACAAAGGTACTAACCCAATCCTAAGTGCTTAGAAAATGTTTTCCTATAAATTATTATTGATTTTGATTCATCTATTTTTAGAATCAGATAAGAATATATTTTATGCTCCAATTTATCCTTCAATGGTATAGATAACTCATGATGATACTAAGGTAGGGATGTAAATGGATAACCAAAAATCCAAATTCGATCTGCATCCTTATCCATTTAGGGACATCTGTATTCATTTAGAGATATCCAGAAAAAATCCGAATATTTCGATAAAAATTTGAATATTTAATAAAAAAAATTTAAGTAAAGTATGATCTTGAGGGTTTTTGAAGATTCACCAGGTTCTAGAATATGAGGAAAAGAGAATCATGATCTAAGAGATATGGATTGAGAATGAATTGTATCCGTTAGGGGGAGGAAGGTCCGGGTTACACAAGGCAGAGATGTAAACGCATGATCGAAAATCTGAATTCAATCCGCATCCGAATCCATTCAAATCAGTTCAGAGGTATCCGTATTCGACCAGAGAATATCCAGATCTGATTACATCGGATCCGTATCTGAGCCAAATCCGATCCGTTTACATGCCAATACTGCCAATACCAAGGTGGGGTAAATCACCTTCCCTACCCTTCAATTGTATTGATGAGTATTGACAAATACATTTTACCAAAAGAGGGGAAAAAAAATATTGGCAAATGGAAGATCCTTATAATTTAGTTTTTTTTTTTTTTTTTTCTTTTCTGGGGAAGAATTAACTCAGTATGGAAAAATAATTCAGTCTCAGTTCTCAACCTCGAAAACCCACAATTTGATTCCATTCACACTTATCAAGAAAAGCTTTACAGTCTTCACCCTTTCTTTATTTATTAATTTTACTTTTTTTTACTACTATTATTTTTTTTGTGTTAAGAGATTTGTTCACCCTTTATTAACAACACCAACATATGGTATTAAGCTCTCACCAACTATGGGCGCCTTAAAACAGAAGGAAGGAAGAGAGATAGCAGAAGCAATGGATCCTCAAGAATTCCAAGTTTTCCATGAGCAAATTACCAACTTTGGCTATCAAAGTTTTATCAATGAAAGCAACTATGATCATTTGATTGATCTCATTAGAGGAGAAAATGCAGAAGAACCCATCACCAGTTTCATTCCAAATTATGATGGTAATGAACTTATGTTTAATGGTGGTTTGGTTGATAACCATTTTCCTCCTTCTTCCATGCTTGGAGACATGTTTGATTTTAACTCAAATCCCAACTCTACTTTCAATTCATTACCACAATTTAGTGAAGAAGATGAGATAAGAGAAGATGAGAACGAAAACGATGGGTATAATTCCTCTGCAACTACAACAACTACATCGACGAAGAACGTAGATCGATCGAGAACTTTGATTTCTGAAAGACGTCGAAGGGGACGTATGAAGGAGAAGCTCTATGCATTGCGTTCTTTGGTTCCTAACATAACTAAGGTTAGTTTCCTTCTTATCTGTTATTGGTGAAGCTTGATCTCAGTCCAGAAAGTGTTGTGATGATTCTTCGGCGGACTGTTTCACCTTTGAAACCTGTCAGAATAGCCAAAAACTACAATCGCCGTTGATGTAGCCTTCTTTCTTGGGGGTGAACCATGTAAATATTGTCTTGTGCTTGTTTTTCTTCTGCAAAATCGCCATTCTGGGCGTTGTTTTTCTAACATTATCATGTGTTTTCTAATATGAGATGGGCAGATGGACAAGGCTTCTATTGTTGGAGATGCAGTGCTGTACGTGCAAGATTTGCAAATGGAAGCAAAGAAGTTAAAAGCTGAGATTTCTGGGTTAGAGTCATCTTTAAAAGGAGGAGTAGAGAGACTTCAAGATTTTGTTAATAAACCCAAGAAAATTCCAGAGTTTGATAAGAACCATTTAAGTTGCAGGAAGATAGTTCAGGTATATTCCAAATTCCAGATTTCCTTTTATTCATGAACGTATAAAAGTTGTTGCTTTAACTGGTTTGAATTATATTAGATGGATGTGTTCCAAGTGGAAGAGAGAAGTTATTATGTGAGGTTGGAATCTATTAAGGGAGAAGGGGTAGCTGTGGGTCTTCACAAGGCTCTTGAATCACTAACTTGTTTTGATGTTAAAGATTCCAATTTCAGCACTGTTTGTGAGAGATTGGTCTTGACATTTACACTCCATGTAAGCCTTTTCCTTTGTTTTATTACAAGATTTCTTGAATTAAAGAACAATTTCTCTTTCTCTTAATTCTCTTTCTAATCTCTGGGTATGTGATGATCACAATGGGACAAACTAACAGGTAAGAGAATGTGGAGAAGAGATGAACATGTCGACTTTGAAGATATGGGTTACAGGGGCTCTTCTCAACCAGGGATTTGAGTTCAAGACACCAATATAGCTAGCTCCTTCACACTACCCGGCCTGTATCTTCTCTTCTCAAGCAACCATGTCACTGATCTTCAGGATCATTATTATTATTATTTTTTTTTCCTGATTTGTCTCTCTCTCTTTCTGTAGCCTTGATCAATGTTGATTAATGACGATCAATATCAGTAGGATATTATTGTGATTTTGTGATTATTAATTTTGGGAGGACACACTGGACTCTACTATAATTTAAAGAAGGGGTTTTTTAGGGTAATCAAAACTTTGCTGATAAGAGTATGTAGAACACATAGATTCGGAATTACAAGTTTCTAGAAGGATGAGATTTTGGAACTTTCCTAGTTACTACCGGGGATCGCAGCCAAAGAAATAGAATCTCAAAGGGTATTTTAGAAAATACTAAAACCTAAGAGCAGGGTATTTGTGAACCCAAAGGGGAATTGAATTATTCCATTTCTTTAATTGCCGATCCGAGTAGTAGGAAAGTTCCTGCAACCCAAGTAGCAACAAAAAAATTTCCCTTCTAGAAGTTATGGAGTGGAAATTGGCTAATCCGTCAAGGACCGGGTTCTCTTGGCAAAGGAGTCAGCCAAACTGTTTTCCTTTCTTGAAATGAAAGTAAAAGTACACGATTCTAAATTTGATGCCAAAAAGGTGATATCTTGAATAATAGGGATCATCAAAATTGGATGATTGGTGCAGATACCACTGAAAAGAGAAGTTTGTACTTTGTTGTCAGATTCAACAATTAGATGGTCCAAAGTATCTTCAATAACTTGAAAGATGTTTGTCAAAAATGCCATTGCTTCGCCAATGAAAATAGTTGAAAACATAACTATTTCAAAAATAGCATGTAAAGGTCTACTATTGTCATGGAAAATAAACTCACTGCCTTTACTAGAGTTACCAGATGCTAATGATGCATCTATCGTATATATCTGTGTAACACTTAGAACAAGTGATATTAATTCACTGTGGCTACAATTTTGGAACCTCGATTTCCTACTAGTAGGTGAAGGTTTTACTTATTGTTTCGTGAGATAATACGTGTCCTTTTGCTTTCATAAATGCTCTTTCATGCTGTCATTTAGAATGTTTAGAAAAAAAATCATTGGAACAAAAAGTACACATGTCATCACATAATCACGCTTGCTCGGGAGCTGATCCGGTCTCCAATTTTTAAGATGAGATTGAATTGATTAGGATTGATGAGAAAAATATATAACCATGAAATAACTTGTACTTGAAAGCATGACCTTCCATTTAGATTCTTCCAATTTATTATTATAGAGAATCTAATCTAAGAAAAGTTGTTATAGCAAAAGGGTTGCAAAGTGAGAATTATATATTTTTTTTTCTCAAAGGGAGGGGTTCCCCATGCCACTCAGTGGAGAAGGAATCTCTTCCCCTCCCATCAATCCCGACATGGGAAATGGTTTTGTCAATAGAATCAATGGAGAGAGAATATCAATACAAAACCCACATGGTCAAATGTGAGAGGACTTCACCCCAAGGGGTCAGCTCGGTTGGAGAAAGCCCAACTCCTCAAATAAGAGGTCATGAGTTCAAACCACCTTGGGGCCTATCCGCCTCCTCCCTCCTCCCTCCTCCCTATTAAAGCTCTCCAATTCCAAAAAAAAAAATGAGAGAATTTCATAAAGGATCTCATACTATCAGCGTAGCGATCTTTATTCGAAGATGATGAAGCAAGAAAATAACGCAACCAGCCGGCTCCGGCAACTACGTATTTGAATTTTGAAGGTGTAAGAGACTAATCAAATTCTTAAAACTGTGGAGATGTAGGTGGTGAAGCAGCCAAGGTGGTCCTGAGAGTTTTCTTACCAGTTCCAACTCCCAACTCCTCTATTTGATACTTAGAATTGAAAATGGAAAAGAGTTGTTGGGAGGACGTTGAATGATATCATAGACATCCTTTAGCCTTTAGTTTAGGGCCTTAATAGGGCCTGATGTCATATGATGGAGTGATGGGGACCATCTATGCTCTTTTTTTTTAAAATTTATTATTTTTAAGGTTTATATTTTTTTTTCTTGGGAGAAATGAAGAGGTGGATAATCGAATCGTCCTATAAATACGTTAAATAAGGAGAGGGAGTGTGGGATCTGTGAGTGGGATGTGAGAGGATGTGTGCAAGAATCCGCACACAAGAGAGTCGTGGGCTTCCCTTTTCTTTTATTCTTTTTGACAATGGATCATCTATCCTATTCAGTTCAACATCATCTTGCGCTTTGCTTCGCAATTTGCATGCTTGGAATGGTACCCACCCGTTGACCCATTTGGTATACATTAGTAGAATTGGTTAATTAGTTATATATAGGATTCTACGTACACACTCTATCAGATATTGATTAATGGTGTCAACACTGATATTCTTTTTTCTCAATAAATATGTGGGTCTTTATAAATTCATCTTCTCATCCTTTCATTAGTGTGATTTCCAAATTTGGTGTCATGAAAAACCTTTGTCAGAATTATTTTATGCATAAACGTAATTTTTTGAGATCAATCAACGGAATCTTGTTCACATCCGTCACCACGTGTCTCCCATGATAAGAATTGTGGGATCCCCAAACATTTAATGGTCTAGAGATTTCATTCTTGACAAGTAAGAACAACTTAAGAGCTACCGTAAGATTGATCTTACTTGTATATTTGTTTCCAATCAATGCCTTTTTGAATAAATTTTGAAAGGGAAAAAGAAGCACACGACACCAGAGAGCAAATCTTATCATATGCTCTCTCACATAATGAGTCATGTAACCCTCATAGATACTCTCTCCCCTCTTCTGACCCATGTAAACCCCAAATGGATGATACTATTCTCTGCACTACCATTGGTATGGCATGTAGATTCCTCTCTACAATGACGTTACAGGAACACTCTCTCATTTTCTATTGAATAGGTTTTTCATGACAACCCCATTTAGTTTGGATAAGGCTATGTTGTTGTTGTTGTTGTTGTTGTTGTATTGACTAAGTTTTTCAAAGCCTTGATATTTCACCTATGTGGCTAACTCAATTAGTCACATCTGAAAGTCAACAATTGAACAGGGGATCCTAAGGCCCAACCTAGGTCCTTCGATCTTCCTCGCCGAATTTATCAAATTAAATCATTTACCCCAATGTAATGTTGTGCCCTCCCATATATGTTTATGCATTTCTTGGTAGTTTCATGCACCTATGTCAAATTCTTAGATTTTTAGATGATCAGTCACCATATGATGAACTCCATTTAGGTTGAAACTTGATGTGTGCAAGGGACAAAATTTTATATTAATCTAATATATATATTCTTTTGGCAAAAGTAGGCACCCAAATATGGCTTAGTTGTGCATATAGCCAAAATAGAAAATCTTCTCCCAATTCTTTTCCTTGTTTTTTGTGTTTTTTGTTGTGCCCTTTAACCCTAGTGCATGTCATTACATTGCTTACTCTTCATGCTTTCTCAATCATACAAAGGGAGACAAAAAGAAATATTTCCTTCACAATTTTCATTATTTCTAGGGTTGTATGTATGGAATCTTCAAAACTAATAAAAAAATGTTAAAACAAAAAAGATTTCAAGTGAGTATCTTGAGTAAGTACATATCAGTGACACTTACTTAAAAAGATACATATAAAGTTAGCAAAAGAATAATGTTGTAAAATTTGTAGAAACATGCATTAGTTTTGGCCTTATAAAAGCTCCTAAAGCCCTATTACGTTGGCCTTGAAAACAATAGGCATGATCTCTCAGGCTTCTTAAGCGCCATTGAAAGACACTAATCACATCGTCAGGTTTAAGTAATCAAGTTAGGTTGGATTGCTGAGCTCCTGATTCTTTTTACCAATCCATGTTTAGATCAAGTAAGGCTTTTCCTTTTCTCAAAAGCCACCCAATGAACTACTCAAAGAACTCGGGTTGGGTGACTTGCATTTCGTGTATGTTGTTATCAAAGTAGGTGAACTAAGAAGTTACTTTACTTTTTTTTTTTCTCATTGTTTTATGGTCCTTTGTTTTATTCTTAAAAATTATTTAATGTCGGGGTAATCTTGTCATTTCACATAATCAATGATAGTTTTTGAAAATGACATAATGATAAGTCATATTTGTTGCGTGTGAAAACCTCCGGTGCTTGGTTCGCCCGTGGATGAACCTGCAAAAACCAAGCAATGAGCGCAAGAGGGCCGGTGTGGCTCCGGCCTAGGACTCTCCGATGCTCAAGTCAGGTCTCCAACGCGACAGCGTAACTGCGTAGTAAAAAGCAAGATGCCGAATAGTGCTCCATACCTGGGTATTTATAGGGTAAGGAGGAGATGAGACGGTTGGAAGAGTCCTAGTATGGTAGGAGTCCTTCTTTCGGAAGGTTCTCTTGCGTAGAGCGGAGTGGAGAGTTATTTTCGGGGTCGGACTCTTATTAAGGTAAGAGTCCATGTGTGGTGCGATTCCGTGTCGCGCTGGGATCGTGGCTCGATCCTTATCCCGTGATTCTCGGGATGTGCTGACGTGGCCCGGAGATCCCCGGTGGGGGGCTATGAGAGCTTCAATGGAGGAGGGCTCGGCCTACGAGGTCGGCCCATGGGGTCGGCAATGGAGGCCGAGCTCGGGAGGTTGGTCTCGGCCATGAGCTCGGCTAGGTGTCTATGGCTGACCCGTATAATCTCGGCCTCAGCCACCGGCTAGCTCGCTCAAAACAGGCTTTGTCAGGTGACTTATTGGAAATGGGGTCGGCCCAATTTCCTGCTCGGCCCAACTCGGTTCTCGGACTGAGGTCGGGTCGGCCACGTGGTAGCCTCTGATAGGTGGGGTGTTTTATGCCTCATCACAGGCCCCCCCACTCATCAGGTGTCGGCTCGGTGTTGATGAGTGAAGTTTCTTGGGTGCTTTTCTGGAAGATTCTTGTGGTTGGGCCGAGATTATTTATTGCTGCGGATTTGACGTTGCACGATCTGACGGTTGGGTGTCCGTGCCACGTCAGCAGAGTCATTATGGCGGGCTCGGGAATTCGAAACGTCCTTTGATCTGGGCCGTTGGATCATGTTGATCTCTGGTCGGCCGTTGGATCAGTAAAACCCAAGGATTATAAATAGGCGACTCCTAACTATTCATTCTTCACTGCTCTAAGTTATTGACTTCTCGGCAAGTTTGGAACCGTCAACTCGGTAGATCTCGTCGTTTGCTTGCTCGTGATCGACTCGGCCGAAGCTTCGTTCGTGATCGACTCGGCCGTCGTTTCGTTCCCGCTCAGCTCTTCTTCAACCAGTAAGTCTTCTCCGCCCAGTATGTCAGTTGGTAGTAGTCCTATGGGCGAACTGCTCGCCAGGGCGGCAGAGGGCGCGAGTCCGAGCCGAGAACTCCCCGTCCGCTCTCCCACCATAGACCTGTTGGGCTCGACCTCAGACGAGCCCGATGTAGTGGAGCTTCGTCAGGCCGAGGTGGCCGAGCCCCCGTTACCCATGGAGTTTGACCACGCGGCCCAATCCACAGCAGCAGACCGGGCCGAGAACTCTGGGTCGTCCTCATCCGATGAGGAATCAAGTGAGGGAGATTCGTCCGAGATGGGGGTTGGCTCGGTAAGCTCGTCTACCGACGCCCCTGAGCCCGAGGAAGGCAGTGTCGGCACCGTTCCGAGCACGATCACGGAGGCCGACCTCGACTATCTGAGGACGACCTACGCCATCCCCGAGGACATTCAGCTCCGAGTTCCTAACCCCGGGGAGATGGCCTGCTTCATTAGGCCCGGCGAGGTGGCTCTGTACGAGACACCCTTCAAGTATGCGTTCAGGCTCCCCGTTCTCAGCCTGGTGGACCAGATCTTGGACCACTTCCATTTGTCTCCTGGTCAGCTGGTGCCGAACTCTTGGCTGGCCGTGTACGGCTTCTACGCTTTGTTCTGCGAGATGGGCCGAGGTGCGAGCGTGGCGCTTTTCTCTCGGCTCTTCTTCCTGAAGAAGTCTCCCGAGAAGGGGTGGTATTACTTCTGCCGCCGATCAGGGAAGAGTGCGGCTCTAGGCGGCCACAAATTTCTGGTCGGCACGCCGACCTTCAACAAGTATTGGAAGCCCCGTTTTTTCTTTGCTTCTATTCCCAACAGCCCTCTCCGAACCGAGTGGAAGGAGATGAACCTGAACTATGTAAATAGGGTACTACCCCTGACCGAGAACGAGATGACCTCGCTCGACCTGATCCCCCAGCGTCCGCCCTTCGATGTCCTCCAGCTTCAGGACGAGGGGTTTCTTCAGAGTTGGCATATAACCCCTGGTAGGAACCCTTGCCGAGCTTGTCTCTGTTGTCCGAGCCGACCCCTTTACTTAGTTTTCTTTTCTTTTTCTGACTCGTTTTTTTTATGTTTTCGGTTTCTCTTGCAGTGGTCGGTCACATTCCTCCAATGGACACAGCTCGGCTAAGGGCCGAGACCATCGCAGATAGGAAAAAGAAAAATGCCGAGAAGAAACCCCGGGGAGAGTCCTCCAAGGCCTCCAAGGGCAAGGCCGTGATGCCGGGACCGTCGGACGCGGTGGTCGGTCTGGAGGCCGAGAAGAACACGGGTCCAGCCAGGTCTCCGAGGAAAGGGAAAGGCCGAAAAGGCGAGAGGAGCCCGCCGAGAGATATCAAGCGTCAAAAGCTCTCGGTAAACCTGACGAGTGGCGGCCTTCCGCCCGTGGCCTCTCCCACCAACATCTCCCGATACATCCTGGGGAGGGCTTCGGCCAATAATGTCCCCGTGAGGCCGACCTGGCGCCTCTTTCCGGGGGACTCGGCCCTGACGTCGGCCGCTCACGCCAAGGAATGGCTTGATGCGGTCGGCTTCGCCGACAAGGAGAAGCTCGTCGACCCGAGCTCCTCTCCACCCTATTCCAAGATTTTAACATGGTAAGTTTTCTTGTCGGCTTTGTAATTAGATATGATCTGGTAATTTGTCTTGAATTTTGTTCTCATGCTTTTTTGTAGGGGTTCGCCAAAGCAGTGGAGACCATGCTCCGCTTCGAGCGGCTCCTGACCGAGAACTATTCTTTGGACGTCCAGTGCAAGAAGGCTTATCAGGATGCCCAGGATGCCGTTCAGAGGCGTCGGGAGACCCAAGAGAAGCTCACCGCTGCTGAGGCCGAAGTGGAGAGCTCTCAGGCCGAGGTGGCTAGGCAGAGAGAGAAGGTCCGGGCTCTGCAGGCTCGGCTCGCCGAGGTGAAGGAGAAGGCCAAGGAAGATCTGGCCACGGCTCGGAGCACGGCAGTCAGCGACTATCTCCAATCGGAGGAGTACGCCGATATCTGCCATGAGATCAGGAAGCCTCCCTTCACCGAGGGTTTTGAGGCAGGCCGAGCTGAACTTTTGGCCGAGATCAAGGCGGCGTACCCAGATCTCAATCTCTCCCATTTTGATGATGATGCGACTACCTTCGCAGGGGAGATGGGAGATGAGGAGGGAGCCGAGGTCACCCAAGCTCTGCCCCTTGAGGCACCTACTCCGGCCGACGTCCTCCCTCGGGGAGCTGGACCCCAAGACCCTGCTGCCGAGCCCAGTATCATGGATGCTTCCGAGGTCGCCTCCAAGTCCCACGCCGAGGAGACGGAGATGTAAAAATATATTTTTTTTTTTTTTTTTGTGGGGCCGAACTGCCCAATTTTGTAACCGTGCCGATCAGTCGGCTTACAATGAATAAAACAACCTATTTTTGCCAGAATTTGTCTAAGTATTTGAACTCGGCGCCCTCAGTATTCTTTTCCTTGCGTATTCTGTTTTGTTTGTGGCCAAGCTGCCGAGTCGTTTCACTAGCCGTGCTTAGGAACTCGTCTCTTTTTTATCCATGCCTCATGTGGTCGGCGGTTTCGGTCATACAACGCCTGAGGTCAATGTGATCCTCGCTTTGGTTGGTTAACTCGCCTTTCCCTTCGGTCCGATTGGAGAGGCTATCATATAAGCGGACTCGTGGCCGAGTATCCTTCCTGGCCGAGCCTAATGCCTTAGCTTAGTTTTGTACTTTGTTAGGTTCGGCCAAACAGGGATGTCGGCCCTTGAGAGGTCGGCCAGGTCAATGAGGACCGGTCTTACGACTCGGCTACCGACCTACGAGGGTCAGTCTTTGAGGTCGGCCTGGCCTATGAGGACCGGTCTTACGACTTGGCTGTTGACCTATGATGGTCGATCATTGATGTCGGCCTGGTCTAGGAGGACCGATCTTATGACTTGGCTGCCGACCTATGAGGGTCGGTCTTTGAGGTCGGCCAGGTCTATGAGGACCGGTCTTGCGACTTGGCTGCCGACCTACGAGGGTCGATCATTGATGTCGGCCTGGTCTATGAGGACCGGTCTTATGACTTGGCTGCCGACCTATGAGGGTCGGTCTTTGAGGTCGGCCAGGTCTATGAGGACCGGTCTTACGACTTGGCTGCCGACCTATGAGGGTCGGTCTTTGAGGTCGGCCAGGTCTATGAGGACCGGTCTTATGACTTGGCTGCCGACCTATGAGGGTCGGTCTTTGAGGTCGGCCAGGTCTATGAGGACCGGTCTTACGACTTCAACTTGGGAGCTTGCCAATACGTTAAGTGTTGGAGAAAAAGACTTTATTGAATCAAATGTCGGAACTGAAGCCGAATACAAGCATGCTCAATTATTGAAAAAACTTCTTCAAATTTTCCGAGTTCCAAGGTCTCGGTACCTTCTTGCCCCCCCGGAGACTATGTACGGGCCTTCCCAATTTGGTGCTAATTTTCCTTGTTGCTTCGGCTGGGATGCGCTGAGTTTTCTGAGAACAAGGTCCCCTTGACGGAAATGCCGCTCTTTGACTCTTGAATCATAGTAGCTTGCCGTCTTCTGTTTGTACGCCGCGTTCCGGAGTAGGGCATTTTCTCGGACTTCATCGAGGAAGTCAAGATTTGCTCTCAGCCCATCTTCATAGGTCTTCTCATCGAAGTTGAGCACTCGGTACGATGAGGCCATAACTTCAACCGGTGCGAGGGCTTCGGTCCCATAAGCGAGGCGAAATGGACTCTCCCCGGTTGGAGTTCTTACAGTCGTCCGATATGCCCATAGGACGCTTGGGAGTTCTTCCACCCATCTCCCCTTGGCCTCATCCAACCTTCTCTTAATGCCGGCGAGTAATGTTCGGTTGGACACTTCTACTTGTCCATTTGCTTGCGGATGAGCTACCGAGATGGGTCGAAAGTCAATGTGGAAGTGCTCGCAGAACTCTCGGAAGGCCAGGTTATTGAATTGCGTGCCATTATCAGTGATGAGAACTTTTGGTAGCCCGAACCGATAGATGACCTTATCTCGGAAAAATTTCTCCATGTTCTTCTCAGTGATGGTGGCAAGGGGCTCGGCCTCGACCCACTTGGTGAAGTAATCGATCGCTACTACTACGTATTTTCTGTTTCCCGATGCCGGGGTGAAATCTCCGAGAATGTCCATTCCCCACATAGCGAATGGGATTGGGCTCAGCATTGAGGTTAACTTTGTTGCTGGTCGGCTTGGGATTGGCGCGAACAGTTGGCACTTCTCACACGTCTTCACGTATCTCATGGCCTCTTCTTGCATTCTTGGCCAATAGAATCCTTGCCGAAGTATCTTGTATGCAAGAGCTCGGCCGCCCATGTGACTCCCGCATATTCCCTCATGCACCTCGGCTAATGCATACTCGGCCCCCTTCGGTCCGAGACATTGGAGAAGAGGGGCCGAGATTGCCCTTTTGTAGAGTACTCCGTCGATCATCGAGTACTTGGAAGCTCGGATCTTGACCTTCCTTGCTTCGTCTCGGTTCCCCGGGAGCAGGTCATTCTCCAAGTAGTTGACAATGGGGTCCAACCAGGTCGGCCCGTCCTCTTCAATGTGCTTTACGCTTTCTTCTTGTAAGGATGGCTTCTCCAATATTTCTATGTATACTGACCGGCTCAGGTATTGGAGGTCGGCCTCGGCCAACCTGGATAAGGAGTCCACCGCGGCATTCTCTTTTCTCGGTATTCGAGTCATCTCAAAGTGCTCGAACTCGGAGATCAGATCTTGGGCTCGGCCCAGGTATGCTATCATCCTTTCGTCTTTCGCCTCGTAGTCTCCGTTGACCTGGTTGACCACAAGTTGGGAGTCTCCTCGCACCTTCAACCGCTTTATGCCCATAACTTTGCTGACTCGAAGTCCAGCTACAAGGGCTTCATACTCAGCCTCGTTGTTCGAGGCGGGGAACTTGAACCTTAGGGCATATTGGACCAGAAAGCCTTCGGGGCTTACAAGTATTAGGCTGGCCCCGCTTCCTCCAGAGTTGCTTGAGCCGTCGACATTCATGGTCCAAATCGGGTCGGCCGTAGCCCCGACCTCCTCGACTGTCTTTTCTTCTCCGGCCTCATGTTCGAACCCGTGCATTCGGCGATGAAGTCGGCAAGGGCTTGTCCTTTTATCGCCGTCCTCGGTGCCGATAGCTTATATCGTATTCACTTAGCTCAACCGCCCAGAAATCAGCTGTCCCAAACGCCTGGTTTTTGCAATATCTTCTTGAGTGGCTGGTCGGTCAGTACCGTGATCGGATGAGCTTGGAAGTACGACCTTAGTTTCCTTGCAGCCATGACTAGAGCGAATGCTACCTTCTCGAACCCGGAATACCTTGTCTCGGCATCAACAAGAACGTGGCTGATATAGTATATCGGCCTTTGAGTTCGACTCTCTTCTCTGATCAACACCGCACTGACCGCTACGGGAGTGGCGGCTAAGTAGATTTGAAGCTCCTCTTTTGGTTCAGGTCGGCTGAGAAGAGGCGGGTTCTCCAAATATTTCTTCAGCTCTTCAAAAGCTTCCTGGCATTCGGACGACCAGATAAAGTCTTTTGGGTTCCGGATATTCTTTAGGGCCTTAAAGAATGGTAGGCACTTGTCGCCCGATCTCGACATGAATCGCGCCAACGCCGCCACACGTCCGTTTAGGCTCTGTACTTCTCGGATCGTCCTTGGAGGACTCATCTCTTGGATGGCTCTGATTTTTGCCGGATTGGCTTCGATGCCTCTGATAGAGACCATGAAGCCGAGGAACTTTCCCGAGGTTACGCCGAATGCACACTTGGCGGGATTCAGCTTCATCTGGTTCTTCCTCAATACGCCGAAGGCTTCTTCCAGGTCGGCCAAGTGGTGCTCGACCTTCAAACTTTTCACCAACATGTCGTCCACGTAGACTTCCATGTTCTTTCCGATCTGCCCACGGAATATATAGTTCACGAGGCGCTGGTATGTCGCTCCGGCGTTCTTCAGTCCAAACGGCATGACCTTGTAGCAGAAATTCTCTTGGTCAGTTAGGAAGGCCGTGTACAACTCGTCCTCCTCATGCATCATGATTTGGTTGTAGCCGGAGTACGCGTCCATGAAGCTCAGCATCTCGTGACCTGCCGTGGCGCCGATCAAGAGGTCGATCTGAGGTAATGGGTATTCATCTTTTGGGCAAGCCTTGTTGAGGTCGGTGTAGTCAACACACATTCTCCACTTCCCGTTCGGTTTAGGGACCATGACGACGTTAGCCAACCAGGTCGGGAATTTCTCCTCTCGGATGAATCCTGATCGGCGAAGCTTCTCCACCTCTTCTTTGATTGCAGTTTGTCGATCAAGTGCGTAGTTCCTTCTCTTCTGCCGGATTGGTTTTTGACCCGGATCCACATGGAGTCGGTGCTCGGCTATATGTCCGGTATGCTCGACATGTCGGTGACCAGCGAAGACATCGGCGTTCGCTTTAAGAAAACTCCGAGCCGCCTCCTTTGATCTTCATTTAGTAGTGATCCGAGCTGGACCACCTTTGCCGGGTCATCTTCGCCGAGATGAAGTGGGGTCAGGTCTTCCACGGGTCGTCCTCTTCTCTCGATAAGCTCATCCCGCTGATCTTCTGGGAGATGCTCGACGCACATGGCCATTCCTCGAACATTACCCTTGTTTTGCTTGACGAAAGTAGCGTAGCACTCTCGTGCCTTCTTCTGATCGCCTCGGACCTCGTCGACACCGTTCTCGGTGGGGAACTTTATTTCCAAGTGAGTCGGGGAGATGATGGCTTGGAGGGCGGTCAATGAAGGACGGCCGAGTATGGCATTGAAAGCCACTACCGACCGTACCACCATGAATTTGACTTGGATCGTCGCCTGGCATGGAGCTTGCCCAATTGTGACTAGTAGATCGATCGAGCCCTTGATGGTCGCGGCCGCTCCCGAGAACCCGTGAAGCGAGGTGCCTTCGGGCTTGAGCGCATCATCGCCGAAGCCAAATTGTCGGTACGCTTCTAGTGACATAAGGTCCACGGATGCGCCGGTATCGACCAATACACGGTGGACGGGCCTGTTCTCAATTTCTACCTGCACCACTAAAGCATCGTCATGAGGTAAACTTATACCTTCGAGGTCGGCTTCGGTGAAGGAGATCGTCACCGCCGGCTTGAGTTTCTTGGCGGGCATCTCGGCTACTCCGATGAAGCGAGCGTTTGCCTTAGCCTTTCGAGTACTCTCTTGCCCGGGCCCTCCGAGGATAGTGTATATGGGGGCTCCCTTGTCATTGCTCGGCCCGGATCCGTCCTCCTTCTTCTTGGCTCGGACCTTGTCATCGTCTCTTTCAACTCGCCTGTTTTCGGCCCTAGGCTCGGCTCTTCTTTGATCTCGGTCATCAGGCCGCCGACCTCCACGATCTTCTCGGCCTCCTTTGACATATCGCTTCAAGTGGCCCGCTTTTATCAGCTCTTCGATTTCTCTTTTCAGCTGATAACAATCTTTGGTGTCGTGACCGGTGTCCTTGTGGAACTGGCAATATTTGTTGGGATTCCGAGATGACCCCGCTTGCATCCGTCGGGGTCGACGGATGTACCCCCCATCTTGTATTTGCATCAGGATCTCCTTGCGAGACGCATTCAGTGGCGTGTAGTCGGGGCTCCGAGCTCGATCCGACCTGTCAGCTCGGCGATCCGTCCTTGGCCTTTTGTCTTCCCTTCTATCGTCTGTTGTCGGCCTTTTCTTGTCGATACGACCTTCGTTGCCCTTCCGGGCTTGGAGGACCTCGGCCATATTTGCGAACTCGTTGCACCTCTCCAAGAGCTCGGCCAGGTTTTTTGTCGGCTTCCGGGCCAAGTCCTTGATAAGGTCCATGTCGGCCAATCCGTTGCTCATAGCCGTATGGGCCGTGGCCTCATCCAAATCCTTGATGTCCAAGGATTCCTTGTTGAAGCGGGAGACGAATGCTCGGATCGACTCGTCGGGCCTTTGCTTCACGCTGAGGAGGTTGACCGTGGTCTTCTTATGTTTCATACTACTCTGGAAGCGCGTGACAAAGGCTCGGCAGAGTTGAGCGAAGCTTTTTATGGAATTCGACGGCAACCAGGAGAACCATGAGGTCGCCGCGCCCTTGAGGGATGCAGGGAAGGCTCGGCAAGAGACGATCTCGGTTCCCCCGTACATGGTCATCATCGCATTAAAGTAGTTGATGTGATCTGTCGGGTCGGTCGTCCCGTCGTATCGGTCGAACGGGGGAGGTTTGAAACCATTGGGTAGCGGCGCGGTCATGATCTCGGGAGGATACGGGTGACGCCCGACCAAAGAGTAGGCATCCGGGGTCGCTTGTTTCTTCAACCCCTCCACTTGCTCGGCCAAATCTCGTAGCCGCTTCTCCAGCTCGGTTTCAGGTGCTCGGCCAACCGGCTCCTCGGCCCGGGGTCGATAGGGTCGGTCGTCCCGTTGTAGTCGGCCATTCTGGTCAGCTCGGTCCTCACCATCCTTCCTTGTTCTTTTTCTTCTTGGAAGTTGGACCCTCGGGGGCTCCCCTGTTGTTCTTCTCGGGAGGTGAGCTCGACGCCGGGAGTATGACGCGATCCTTCTCCGTGTCTCGGCGCGCGCCTTTCAACCGGGCTTTCCTTTGTTCTCGGAATCTCCTCGGCGGTTCGTCCTCTCCGATCCGTCCAGAAAATACCGACCTCCTTGCTACAGAGCCGGCCGGTTCAATTTCCTGCCCTGTTCGTGGGCTTTGGCGATGTTCTTGTTCACCCCGCCGAGCGCCTCTACTAGGGCGCGGAGGTGGAGTCTTCTGACGAGACGGGTGCGAGGACGCAGCCCGACTCGGCTCGGCCCTACGCCGGCCACCATTTTGCTGCAAGTTTCTTTCAGCGCGGACCGGAGCTGGAGGGAGCGCGGCCGGCGGCTGGCCCATCAGCCCGCCTCGGGCCATCTGGTTCATGAAGGCGCGCAGCATCTCGTTGGTGTGGAGCATCTGCAGCTGCAAATCCATAACCTGTCGATTATTTGCCGGGGCTTCTGGGTCCAAACTCTCCGGCAAGGGTGGCGGTGCTGGTAGGCCATTCCCGTCCAAACTTGGCTCGGCCTGTACCCGGCTAGCCGCGGCCGTGGTTAGCGCACCTCCCCCATTCCCGCTCTCTGGAGGGGGAATGGTACCCGTGATGGGCTGCGCACCACCTGCCCTAGGGGGTCTTCTGTTTATCCCCTGTCGAGAGGCTTCGGGGGGGCGGTGATAGCCTCGTCTGCACAACGGGTTGCGGCTCCTCCGTACGGGAAGTAGAGCCATGCTGCCCTGACCTCGTGTGCACCATTATTATTGCTCTGGGAATTGGCAGAAACGACGATGCTTGCTGATGTCGTTCCCACAGACGGCGCCAAATCTGTTGCGTGTGAAAACCTCCGGTGCTTGGTTCGCCCGTGGATGAACCTGCAAAAACCAAGCAATGAGCGCAAGAGGGCCGGTGTGGCTCCGGCCTAGGACTCTCCGATGCTCAAGTCAGGTCTCCAACGCGACAGCGTAACTGCGTAGTAAAAAGCAAGATGCCGAATAGTGCTCCATACCTGGGTATTTATAGGGTAAGGAGGAGATGAGACGGTTGGAAGAGTCCTAGTATGGTAGGAGTCCTTCTTTCGGAAGGTTCTCTCGCGTAGAGCGGAGTGGAGAGTTATTTTCGGGGTCGGACTCTTATTAAGGTAAGAGTCCATGTGTGGTGCGATTCCGTGTCGCGCTGGGATCGTGGCTCGATCCTTATCCCGTGATTCTCGGGATGTGCTGACGTGGCCCGGAGATCCCCGGTGGGGGGCTATGAGAGCTTCAATGGAGGAGGGCTCGGCCTACGAGGTCGGCCCATGGGGTCGGCAATGGAGGTCGAGCTCGGGAGGTTGGTCTCGGCCATGAGCTCGGCTAGGTGTCTATGGCTGACCCGTATAATCTCGGCCTCAGCCACCGGCTAGCTCGCTCAAAACAGGCTTTGTCAGGTGACTTATTGGAAATGGGGTCGGCCCAATTTCCTGCTCGGCCCAACTCGGTTCTCGGACTGAGGTCGGGTCGGCCACGTGGTAGCCTCTGATAGGTGGGGTGTTTTATGCCTCATCAATATTCAACTTATTTTGGCAACCCTTTTTTTACCCATGATTAAAATAACTTTTGAAAACCCTTTTATATTTAGTTTAAGGGAGAGAGAATAGCACCCGGTCGTGCAGCGCACGCCGCCCCTGCACCTAGACTTAGGGGTGCGCGAAATGACCACCACACCTCTGGTCATTTCCATCTTTCTAGCGGATGTGATGGTCATTACGTGCGCTCATGTGTCTGGGCGTAGGGACTGCATATGCTGCAGGACCGGATGGCATTCTTTTTCTCTTATTTTAATATTCCCTTTAAATAAAGGTTAATGTGGCTTTTCCAACTTAAAATCATTTCTAAAAACACTTATGTAAATTTTAAATTATAGAAAAATATGATATTATGAAATGCTATATATTTGATGTATTCTGAGTTTTTCTTAGTCAAAATGTATTTTTTATGACCCTTTTGCCCCTAGGGCATTTTTGTTATTTTACTAAAATAGGGTTCCAAAAAGTGAAAATGTTTGGGTTTTTTATGTTGATGTGAAAAAACTCACTTTGAGCCACTGTGTAGTACATTTTATTTGAAAATTTTGTTTTTAAAATCCGGGTAAGGTGTTTTTACCATTTTTACCCTTTAGGGGCATTTTGGTCTTGAAAACAAATCAGAAAAAGGCTAGACAAGAGCATGATATGTATTTCAATGTTTTATGTTGATTCAAACTCATCATCTATGTTTCATGTTTATATGCATGTATTTTAATGTTTTAGCCCTCTAAGGGCATTTTGGTTATTTGGCCATTTTAAGGCACCATTTCTCACCCCCTCCCCCCTTGCCCTTGGTATTTGTAGATCTGTTGGGTTGTCTTAGCCTTCCCTCCCTCTTAGCTGTAGTTTTTCATGGGCCCCTGATTAGGATAGTCCACCCCCCCCCCCCCCCCACAAAAAAAAAACCATGCATTAGGTCATACCACTGTTTAGGGTGTTAGCATATGTTTTGTTCATATTATGTTATTTTTATTTATTTAATGTAATTTTCCCTTTTCGCGTTTAGGATAGGTTTATTTAATGCATTTAATAGGGGTGAAATAGGGCCAAGTTGAGCCGGGTTTTTTAAAACCCTAGCCCAATCCTGAGTCCTCTTAGCTCAACCCAAACCCAACCCAACCCTAGGTCAGGCTGAGATATCTCAGCTCAGGCCCAACCCTGTCGGGCTCAGGCCAGCCCAGCCCGACCTTGATTTTGCCAAGAGCAAGCCCTGATTGACCCTGATTTTTGCTAGGGCCTAGTTGGCCCTGACTTGCCCTAGTTTTTTGCCATTTACGTCGTCTTACACATTAAAAAAATTGAGACTCATGTGATTGAGTATTGGTTTGTTTCATACTCAATTGACTATTAGACTTTTCTTTGGGTTAAAAAACTTAGCCCAATATTAAAATTGTAAATATTTTCGTTCAATAGATAATTAGCTTTTTTTTTTTTTGGAAAACCAATAGATAATTAATTAGATACTAAACAAAAATGATGAAATGTAATTAATAAATTGTAAAGCATAATCTAATACAGGGCCTGGTCGGGCAGGGCTTAGCCCGATACCTCAACCCTAGTCTAGCCCAACTCTGACCCAAGGCCTAAAAATTTCAACCCCAACTCACCCTCAAGGTTGAAAAATCCAGCCCAGGCCCTGTTCGGGCTCACGGTGGGCTTAAACCGATAGGGCCAAACTTACACCCCTAGCATTTAATATAGTACATTTAGATTGAAAATTGAATTTATTTTTATATTTATGATGTATGATAGTATGGAAAGTAAGAGCCCGTTTGATAACCTTATGAGAAACAGTTTCTTTTTGTGACTGTTTTTGGAAACATAAATCAAAATTTATGCTCCTTGGAAGACTTTTGACAGAACATGTTGGACATGTTCTGTCGTTTCTTGACTAAAAATTGGAAAAGTGTGCCCCGATAAAAACTCCTATATTCGTTCACTATGCTCTTTTGTAAAATTGGAAAAGTGTGCCAAACATATCCTTTTGTTAATTTTTTAAAAAAAAAAAGAAAGAAAGGGTTTTGCTTGTTTCCAAGAACAAGTTTACCAAGCGGGTCAAAAACGGTTTCTCAGCATAGAAAATGTTAAAACTGTTTTGCTGTTTCTCAGCACATAACCAGAACAGAAACACCCGTAAGGTGTGCCAAGTGTGTGCATTTTTACATTTTCATTTTATACTTGAATATTTCATTTTTGTCCTTTATGGTCATTACCATTACAAAATTAGTAGAAATTACTTGTTGATACTTTTAAATTCAGGAAAAATGCATGAATGTTCCCTGTAATATCCTATTCATGACAGGATATCTGACCTTTGTAAGTGATAACAGTAAAGGTGCCTTTTTAGCTTTCCCCTTAAGGGCATTTTGGTAATTTTGCCTTTAAATCTAAAAATGTAGGAACAAAAATCACATTAGTCATGTTTGAATATTTGATGCATGTCATCATATTTAAAATTATTTTGGGAAGTTTTCATGTGCATGCATGACCATTAAAAGTATTTTTGCATAAAATTGCATTTTGTTGCCTTCAAGGGGCTTTTTGAGTAGGTTTAGAGAAAATTTGGATTTTGGCCATAAAAGGTTGCTTCTTTTGGCATACCAAGGTACCTTATAACATGCATGAGGGTTTTCAAGTCCTTTTGGATGAAGAGAGTAATTTTGGTTGTATTTACCGTTTTTACCACTCAAGGACATTATGACCATTTGACCAATACTTTCTTGTGGCACCTCATGAAATGCTTTTGGAGATTGCTAACCCAAAATCACCCTGAGCTAACGACGAACGTAAGAATGCCTAGAAAGTACAAGAAGAGATTTATGCTTAACAACACATTAGGGGTAGGTTTAGTTTTTAAATTAGGGTAAAATGCATTAATTAGGCTAATTAGGGTTCGGTGTGAGAGAATTGTATTGTTCTTCTAGTGGCTTTGGGGTTAGGCAGGTTATGTCCCTTCCATGTAATCGATTTTTTAACTATTTTTTAATAAAATTTCTTGGGGCTGGGCCGGGTCCCAATGAATGTTCGGGTAAAAAAAAAGGGCTAATTAGGGTTGATAATGTACATAAACACCAAGCTTAGGACTAGTAATTAGGATTAAAACGATAATTCTAATTAGTTTAATTAAGTTTATAAAGCTTAACCAAGATAAGCTAAACATTTTCAAATTAGATCAAGTAAGTGCATAACATGTATAAGCAACAAGGGTACAACAAGAGTAGGGTCTAGGAAGATCAGTTTCGGTCGAATATTCTGGGGGTACCTAACACCTTCCCCAAATGTTACCTAGCACATACCCAGTGATCTAGGCATACCTGCTATTAAGCTTGGAGTTAATTTAGTCTCCTTGTTGCAAAGGAGGGACTTTGTTTATGGGTCATAGATCCCAATCCAAGTGGTGAATCCCTACTTCCTTGTTCCTAAGTCCTCTTGCTACGCGAGAGGTACGATCCATAGTGAGTCTTTTTGGACCTCTTCTCCCCCGATCGGGTGCATTCAGAACTTCAACCAGTACACCTACACTTTGGTATCTATACCAGTTGGCTCCCAAATCAAGCATTTCCATGATAATTTAACCTTTAAAGAACGCGAAGTCCATATATATTGGTTAATATTTTCATTAAGAATGTATTAAGTGAAAATTATCAAATCTTTAACATGGTTACGGTATTACAACACGACTCTTCACCATGGAAATACATAGAAAAACCCTACCCCTCTCTTTGGTTTTTTATAAGAAAAATACGCAACAATATTATCAAGGAATACATCAATATATATTAGTATATTAAAACCAAAATCGGAGGAATATACATAGAAAAAACTTTCCCCAAGTCCCTAACCAAAACTATTCCTGAAAATCAGTCATAAGGCAAGAATTTAAGGTCGTGTTTGGTATACATTACAAGAATAGATTGTAGGCCATGGTCTAGAACCCATTCTGAAACCCAATTCTTTCTAGTTTCTCGTTTCAAAGTACATTCAAAATCAAGAATCTATTCCAACAATGCATACCAAACAATCCTAGACTCTCCTCCTTTTGAAACACTTGGTTGGCCAAAGCCAATTTTCCAATAGTCTCTCACCAAGTGTGTATGTAATCCCTCTTCTTAAAGTTTTTATTGTTGTGGCGAGATCTGAAATAAGCTCTCCTGTGGTCGAGCTAACCTGCACAAAAGAACAGAGCTAAGCAATGGAATGTCGGTTTGAACCGGTAGAATCACTCTGATGCCTCAGATAGACCTCTCGCAACAAATAATTCTCAAATTAAGCGGAGAATAGGAAAGAGTTGGATTCATTACCTGAGTTAGCTTTGCTATTTATAGGTTTAAGATGATAGACCAGTGTAGTGTTAGATAGATTGTAATAAGATGAGAGATTAAATAAATATTACATTATTTTGGTAAAGTGCTTTAGTACCACATCGGAAAACTATAAGAGTTATAAAAGGTATTTATTATATTACCTTCTTAATCTCTTAAGTTAAACCGGAAAAGGGAGACATTCTACGGTGTATATGCGAGGTATGCCGTCCGAGCACGCACGCGCGGCGTGGGCAGTGGGCTGTAGAGGCGTTAGTGGCATACGCACGCACTTAGCACTTTGCACGCTTGCATCGCAATGCAACCAATCTGATCTGGTACGTTGATTTTTGACGTGATTAGATCCGTCGGATTAGAAGATCCTATGGTCACGTTTGATATGATATAACTGTTGTGAACAGTTTCATATATGTTTAATCTGGACCGTTAGATCGTGTGGCAATCAATCTAATGGTTTAAATACAAAGTGGACAGATATGTCTGATCAAAAGAGGTGCTTCACTTCTGTAAAATAGAAGTGCAGTGTTCAAATGAATTATCTCTCTCTCTTGCAATCAGTGTCTCTAAAAAATATTCTATGTTTCTTTTTTATTGCTTTGTTGAGTCCTGAAGGTGATTTTTGTCGTGTGGGGGCAAATATCTCCTTTGAGATAGCGAGTACGCGTTCAAAGCAGAATACAAGGTCCTTCTCTATTTGATTTTTTCCAATAATTTAAAGGAGATATTATTTACTGCCATGGAAGGAGGATCAGATAACTCTGCTTTGAAGATGGTGACTCCAGACTTCGTCAAACTCGAATGTTTTGACGGCACCAACTACACCCGCTGGCAAGATAAGATGGTGTTTCTGTTGACTAGCCTGAAGATCTTTTATTTGCTAAGTTCTGAGTTGCAAGCATTGCCAGAACCATCTGATAAGGACACTGACACTGTGAAGAAAGAAAGAAGTAAGAGTGAAGAAGATGACTTAATCTGCAAAGGATATATTCTAAATGGTCTCTCAGATCGTCTCTATGTTACTATAAGCCAATCAAGTCACCATAAGAAATTTGGAAACAGATTAAAAAGAATTACAGAACTGAGAAAATAGGTATGAACAAATTTCTCACTATGAAATATTTTGAATTCAATATAAGTGATGGTATCAATATTATGGATCAATTCATGATCTTCAAGTTTTAGTGGGAAAACTCCGTGACCTTAAAATCATAGTTTCTGATTTACTCCAAGTGGGAGCGATTATATCAAAATTCCCCCCCAGTTGGAATGATTACAGAAAGAAACTTCTTCATATGACAGAAGATTTGTATCTACGAATTGAGGAAGAGAATAAAATTCGTGATGGCTTGGTCATTGGTTCTAAAGTGAACACTGTTGAACAAAGTGGAGTTAAGAAGTTTCATAAGAAACTAAAGATCAATAAGAAAGGAGTTTTCAAGAATAGCAACAAAGAAAAGAAAGACAGAGTATGTTTTCATTATGGAAAAAAGAGTCACTACATTCATGATTGCAAGTATCGAAAGAATAGTAGTATTCCAGACAAAGCAAATGTTGTTGAATCTGCACCACAAGGTCTAGTCGTAATAATGAAAATTGATATGATTACTGAATTGCATATGGCTAGTGTGGTGAAATCTCAAGATTGGTGGCTTGACTCAGAAGCAATGATCCATGTGTGCAATGACAAGATACAGTTTAAGACCTTTGAGGATATTGCAGGATGAGAAGTTCTAATGGGGAATCACAATTCTGCTAAGGTCCTGGGAAAAGGAAGTGTCAAACTGCAATTTACTTTTGGGAAGAAATTGAAGTTAATGAATGTATTGTATGTTCCAGAAATTCGTAAGAATTTGATTTCTGCTAATGTGCTATGTAAAAATGATTTTAAAACCGTTCTTAAGTCTGATAACATGATATTGTCCAAAGAGGTGTCTTTGTAGGAAAGTGTTATTCTGTTGATGGGATGTTCAAGCTCAGTATTAATAAAATGGCTTCTAGTTCTACTTACTTGATTGATTGCTCTTTTGATTTATGGCATGCTTGTTTAGGACACTTGAATCTTAGATACATGAAAATTATGTCAAAACAATGCTTAATTTCTTATAAGCATGAAAATAAAAATAAATGTGAAATCTGTGTTCAGTCAAAAATGGTTAAAAAGCCTTTTCCAAATATTGAGAGAAATTCACAAGTTTTGAAATTAATACATTCTGATATTTGTGAAATTAATGGCCTCTTAACTAGAGGAGGAAAAAGATACTTTATAACCTTTATAGATGATTGTACAAGATTTTCACACATATTTTTATTGAGAACTAAAGATGAAACCTTTGACATGTTTAAAAAGTATAAAGCAGAAGTAGAAAATCAAAAGGATAAAAGGATTAAAATCCTTAGAAGTGATAGGGGTGGAGAATATTTTTTCAATAATTTTTTTACATTTTGTGAAGAACATGGGATAATACACCAAAGGTCTGCACCCTATACACCTCAGCAAAATGGCATAGCTGAAAGGAAAAATAGGACACTTGTTGATATGGTAAATGTTATGTTATCAAGTGCTAATTTGCCAAATAACTTGTGGGGTGAGGCATTATTAACTGCATGTTATATAAGTAATAGGATTCCTTCTAAGAAAATACAATCAAATCCATATGAGTTACGGAAAGGAAGGAAACTTAACATTGGATATTTTAAAGTGTGGGGATGCTTAGCTTTTTATAGAATGTCAGATCCTAAAAAGATAAAATTAGGTCCTAGAACACTTAAAAATATGTTCGTGGGATATGCTGAAAATTCAAAAGCATATAGACTTTTGGTTCTGGATTCTAACACAATTTTTGAATAAAGAGATGTGAAATTTATAGAAAATAAATTCATTAATGAATCAAAATCTGAAGAGGTACCTATTCAGACACCATCTTCTATTTTGGAGTCTAGTGGTCACACTAATATGGAAACTCAACCATCTCTTAATTTGAAAAGAGATTCGAGTGTGATTAGTGTGTTAAGAAAACAACGCCCAGAATGGCGATTTACAGAAGAAAAATGAAAATAGAGAGAACACACAACGTACAAAACAGAGATTTACGTGGTTCACCTCCAAAATGGAAGCTACGTCCATGGACGAGCAGTAGAACAGGTTTCACTATTTTTCTGAAAATGTTACAAACCCTCATAACCTTATCTCAAAGAGATAAGAACAATATATAGGAAAAACCTAACTTCAGAAAGTACATAAATGCTCCTAGCCCAAAAAATGCAAAAAAAACCTGGGCCAGACCAAAACATAACATATGGCTCAAAAGTTCTCATTTCGAAGATCTCGACGAGCCCAACACAACTTCATATTGGAGCCCCGCCATTTTTTGGCATTCCGAGGTCGTTTCGAGGCCAAAACGGCCCTCCGAAGGTCTCAACCGCACTTACTGGACCAAATCAGGCTTCAACAACAACATAGTGAACCCAAGAGAAGTCAAAGAGTTAGAAAAGAAAAGGACTTAGGTCCGGATTTTTTCCTCACAAGCTCTGGTTTTTCTTGTGGAAAGGAATAGAGATGTTGTTCTAAATGAAATACCAATAGTATTTAGTTTAGAAGATGATCCTAAAACATATAATGAGGTGTTTAAGGGATTGAACTTTCTGGAGAGAGGCTATAAATGATGAGATGGATTCCATAATGTCTAATGACACATGGATGTTAGTTGATTTACCTCAATGGTCTAAACCCATAGGTTGTAAATGGGTATTTCGAAAGAAATTGAATACAGATGGATCTGTCCAAAAATTTAAGGCAAGGCTAGTTGCTAAAGATTTTAAACAAAAAAAAACATTGATTATTTTGATACATATGCACCTGTTACTAGAATAACGTCCATTAGAGTGTTATTTGCCTTAGCTTCATTATATGACTTATGTATTCATCAGATGGATGTTAAAACAACTTTTTTAAATGGTGATTTAGATGAAAAAGTCTATATAGAACAACTCGAAGGTTTTGTTCTACCTGAAAATAATAAGAAAGTCTATAAATTAGTTAAGTCACTATATAGCTTAAAATAAGCGCCAAAACAATGGCATGAAAAATTTGATCAAGTAATTTTGTCAAATAATTTTAGGCATAACAGAACAGACAAATGCATATATTCTAAGTTTACAGACACATATGGTGTAATTATATGCCTCTATGTTGATGATATGCTTATTTTTTGAATTGATTTAGTTGGTGTACTTGAAACTAAAAAGTATCTTACTTTAAAATTTGAAATAAAATATTTAAATGAATTGAATACTATTTTAGGAATTAAAGTAAAGAAATATAGTGAAGGATTTGTTTTATGTCAGTCATATTATATTCAGAAAATGATAGAAAAATTTAAGTTTCTTGACATAAAACAAGCAAGCTCTCCTTATGATTCTAGTTCTGAAACAAGCGAGCATTCAGGTAGGGCTGTGGCACAGCTTGAGTATGCTAGTGCAATTGGAAGCCTAATGTACGCAATGCATTGTACAAGACCTGATATAGCTTTTGCTGTTTACAAACTTTCGAGTTACACTAGTAATCCTAGTGTGGATCACTGGAAAGCCATTGGTTGAGTTTTTGGATATCTTAAGAAGACTATAAACTTTGGTTTGTTTTGTAAAAACTTTTCAGCAGTGTTAGAGGGATACTCGAATGCTAATTGGATCACTAGTAGAATTGATAATAAGTTCACATCTGGATGGATTTTTATACTAGCTGGTAGAGCCATATCTTGGGCTCCAAAGAAGTAAACTTGTATCTCACATTCAACCATGCAGTCTGAATTTATAGCTTTGGGAGCAGCAGGAAAAGAAACAGAATAGCTTAAAAATATGTTACTAAATATAAAGTTGTGGCCACAACCGATGCCAGCTATTTTTCTGTACTGTGATAATGAAGCCACTATGTCTAATGCTTATGGTAAGATCTACAACAAAAAGTCTAGACATATAAATTTAAGACATGAATATATTACACAATTGATTCAAGATGGTATAGTTACCATTCTATATGTGAAGTTTAACAATAATTTAGCGGATTCTTTTACGAAAAGCCTACCTAGGAAGCTTGTAGAAGGTACATCCAAAGGAATGGTGCTGAAACTCTTTTAGTTACCAGTAGTGGGAACCCAACCTTATGAAGAAGGTTTAATGGGTAATAACAAGCTACTGTTAAGTAATTGTAAAAAACATTAAAATTAATAGCCTAAAAGGTGTCAATGTTAACTGTTATGAGTTAAGAATAACTTCTATGAAGTTTTAATAAGGTTTATGTGAAGTAAGAGTATCTACAATAACAGAGATGCTAAAGAAGAACCTACCTATATGAATACTGAAATGGTGTCATTTCTAAACAAGAATTTAGGGTTTATTCTTGTAAGTGTTCACGAATTCAGGATAGAGCACAAGGCCGTAAGAGTGCTACTATATTAAAGATTTTGACATAGAATCAATCATAGTTGTGTGTGTAGTATTTTTTATTTTAATATTTGTAAGAATTAGTTTAATACTAAGTCAACCACATTCTACATTACAACTCTAAAATACTTACACTAATTAAAGGTTTAATGCCAAGTCAATCTTTTCGTATACATAACTATGTAGTTAGAGATATTAAGATGTTTATTACAATCTAGTGGGGGATTGTTAGATAGATTGTAATAAGATGAGCGATTAAATAAATATTATATTATTTTGGTAAAGTGTTTTAGTCCCACATCAGAAAACTACAAGAGTTATAAATGATATTTATTATATTACGTTCTTTATCTCTTAAGTTAAACAGGAAAAGGGAGACATTCTACGGTGTATATGCGAGGTATGCCATCCGAGCACGCACGCGCGGCATGGACAGTGGGCTATAGAGGCATTAGTGGCTTACGCACGCACTTAGCACTTTGCACGCTTGCATCGCGATGCAAGTGATCTGATCTGGTACGTTGATTTTTTACGTAATTAGATCCGTCGGATTAGAAGATCCTATGGTCACATTTGATATGATATGACTGTTGTGAACAGCTTCATCTCTATTTAATCTGGACTGTTAGATCATGTGGCAATCAATCTACTGGTTTACATACAAAGTAGACAGATATGTCTGATCAGAAGAGGTGCTTCACTTCTATAAAATAGAAGTGCACTGTTCAAACAAATTCTCTCTCTCTCTTGCAATCAGTGTCTTTAACAAATATTCTATGTTTCTTTTTTATTGCTTTGTTGAGTCCCGAAGGTGATTTTTGTCGTGTGAGGGCAAATATCTCCTTTGAGATAGCGAGTACGCGTTCAAAGAAGAATACAAGTTCCTTCTCTATTTGATTTTTTCCAACATGTAGGATTTCCGAGATGATAAACCGTTGTGGAGAGTCCCTTGCTTGATAGGTGGCGTCTCTCAAGTAGGACACTTCTTAGTTAGAGGGTCATGAGAATGGTGTGACTATCTTCAATTCGGGTTTGCCTAACTAGGTTGGTTACCCATTGGGTTTGGTTAATGTGCCAATTTAGTTGCTTGTTGGGCAAGTTATGTGTTGCTGAGGTGGTGACCGAATAACCTGAATGTGGAAGCTACGTATGCGGTGATAGCGAGGTCCATTTGGCATGACAGGTGGAATAGGATGAGCCGAAGTCCGACCTTATGGGCCTACTTGAGTGGAGATAGCGTTTTGGACTAGCCCTCGGGCCGGCCTTACAGACCGGGATGAGCCGAAGTCCGACCTTATGGGCCGACTTGTGTGGAGATACCGTTCTGGACTAACCCTTGGGCCGACTTTATGGGCCGTCAATAATAATTTGGTTCATCACTTACCATCTAGAGAGTCTGAATCCTCTCCAACGACATTGAAGAGGATTCCTCTCCAATGACCTTCTCCTAATGCCACGTTTGATGTCAATTAACTGAGAGTTAAGTTCCATTCCCTTATTTTTTTTCTTTTTTTTATTCTCCTTTTTTCCTCTCTTCCTTTTTTTTAGGAATTCATAAATTGTGATTGAGATGAAATAGGTAATTAAGATATGTCCCATCTGTGTTAAAACTTTAACTACAAATCGTTAAAGTTACATTTATTTTTTTTTTGGTAGAAGTTAAAGTTAAATTGGAAAGCTTTGACTAGAGTGTTTAACATGGTATTAGGTATTATCGCATCGTTCACGATACGTATCGGTATCATATCGCTCGTATCGGGTGATAAGTAACGGTTTAGATTGTGGCCAATCCAGATATTGTGTCGATATCGTATCGATGACACGGTACAGACAAGGGGTAAAATAGTCAAATATCTTCTTAAAAGGGAAATCATGGGCAATTTTGTCAGCTATGGTTGATCCCTATTGATACCGTAGCGGTATCATATTGGCTTTGCAAGTGACCGATACCTGATCCAATACCATGCACTAAAACCATGGGTTTTAGTAATCGATATCGGTCTCTATCGATCCATATTGGTTAGGTTTCCCCTGCTTCCTTTAAAAATTTTAGATTTTTTAATTTAAAATTTTAGATTGGTTGGGTTTTAGTAATCGATATCGGTCTGTACTGGTCCACCGAGACAGAATCAGTATTGGTCTCAATCGATATTGACACGAATTAGACGATCCGATACTGATACTGACACGAATTGGCCGATCTGACACTAATACTAGTACTAATACGATTTGGCCGATCCGATTCCGGATTTGGCCTCAATTCACGTGGCAGTTGATGCAGGATCCAAATCCTCTACTGTGCACTACCCGTCCTGCGTCGTGCAACGCAGACACAGGGCCGCGTGCAATGACCGCCTTACTCCTGCCTGAGTGAGGGTAAGGTTGTCTTTTACCAAAAAAAAAAGGTAAGGTTGTCATTGCATGCGGCTCTGTGTCTACACAACACGGCGCAGGACGGGCAGTGCGTCGTAAAGGATCCAAATTGGTTGATGCAGCACTTGTAGTGTATTTTGCAAAACACAGACATAGGCGCAGGGATGTAAAGAGATAAAGAGAAACCAATGTGAGTTGCAGGATTCGTTCGCATAAGGTGAGAGAGAGAGAGAGAGAGAGATCAGATTCCTGGACTCTATCTTAATTACCTATTTCATCTCAAACACGATTTATGAATTCCTTAAAAAAGGGAGAGAGGAAAAAAGAAGAATAGCAAAAAAAAAATAGGGGATGGAAATTACCTCTCCTTTAATTTGACATCAAACCGTGGCATTTGGAGAAGGTCATTGGAGAGGAATCCTCTTCAATGTCGTTGGAGAGGGTCCGGACTCCCATCTAGAATTCGTCTATTACTCTTAATGAGACTATGAGAGACAGATGATGTATGGAGTTCACAATCTAGGCATGGAGCTCGCATTCAAGTCATGTGGAACCCAAAAGGAATAATTATAACAGTTCTAGTAGTTTAAGGCTTCAAGCAATCTAACACCCCGATTCCATTCATATGGTGGGAAGAAGAAAAAAAAAACTTCCTTTACTCTCTCTATCTATCAATATCTATCTAGTAGCTTAAACGACTTAGTTCACACCAGTCAACAGAGCATGAAGCCATGAACATTATAACTAAATAGGCAAACGGATGTGACCCTCACCAAATATCTATGAATAAAAGAATGAGAAAAATAAGAAAACTAAAGATCAAAGACGGTTTATTCTACAAGAATACCTAAGACCAAGGATTTTAAGATTTTGCATTTTTCTAGGCAAAATATATCTGGTGAAGTACATGATATTAAATATGAATGAACATATATAAAAGAAGAACCAGAGGAAGAAGAAGATGAAGAAGAAGAAAAGGAAGATTCCCCACACTGCAACAAGCTATGGATAATCAAGCATTCCAAACCCATCGAGCTCAACATAACGACTACGGTTTTCATGATTTCATCAATGAAGGCAATCTTGGGCAGTTCATCGATCTTGTTAGAGGGGAAAATGCAGAACCCATTACCAATTTCAACTCAAATACTTATGATGCAGCGGCGGAGTTCATGTATTGTGGTGGCGGATTGGTTGATAATCAATTCTATACTACCAATTCCCAACAACCACAAGGGGACGGCGTGTTTGATTTCAACTCCCTCGGTAATTCAGAGCCAAATTATATTCTCGATTCATTGCCGCTCATCGGTGAAGAAAACGAAGTTGAGATGGAAGACGATGATGAGAATGACGAGGACGATTCATCTGTGACGACGAGCACTGGACAGGTGAAGAGATCATCGAATAAAGCTGATCGTTCAAAGACCTTGATTTCGGAACGGCGGCGAAGAGGTCGAATGAAGGAGAAGCTCTATGCTTTGCGATCCTTGGTACCCAACATTACTAAGGTGTGCCCAACTGCTGAAATCCCTTTCGTCCTGTACTTATTAATGAGCTCTAGCTAACTACTGGGAATTTATATTTTACAAGGATATTTTAAGGCAGTCTGCGGTATGCATTCTAAGTTGATTTTGCGTTCTCATTTTTATCATCGGGGAATGCAAAATCGACTTACAATGCATTCCAAGAATACATATCAAATACAGCTTAATGTGTTGGGATTAGGGTTTTAGTAATTAATATCGGGATTGATATCGATTCGGCCGATACCAATCCAGATTGCTCTGTATCATGGTTTGTAATCTTGCTATCGGGATCGGGATTGGATCGGTGTCTTAGATTGGAGCGGCGTACCCAATCGGTATCGTCTAGAATCGGGCGAAATATGACGCATTTGCCCCTTGTTCATGCAGGTATATCAAATTGGTCTCGCCTGATACCGACCCGATCTAGCCAATATCGGCCAATTCAATTCGAGATTACGAACCATGGTCTGTATCGATCTGGATCGGATATATTTACCCCTATTTTTTTTTTCTTTTAAAAATTGGATTTTTTTTTAAACATTTTTAGCACTGATCCGTATTAATCCATCGATACGGGATTGGCTAGGAATCAGTATCGATTGATCCAATATCGATTCCTCAAATCATGATTGGGATCAGCTTCCACATGAGGACTAGTTATTAAGGAGAGGGTGCCCAAGTACCTATAAGTCTGCACATCGGGCTACACACATTATTTCAGCCTTCGAGCTCCACACTGGAGCACCTGAGATCTTCTCCAACTTCATTCTCAATTACACATTGGGTTCTCACGCCCTATCCCTGCCACAACATTGGTTCTAATACCACTAATGAGGGATTTTATGTAGAACTCATCCTCGAAAGCTAGCTATTAAATAAAAAATACCTAAATACCTACTAGTCTCCACATCGAACTACTCACATCCAATGTGAGATTACTATTTCCACCTTCCGTGTGGAACCCCAATAACATGGATCTCGCCGTTCATGGCATATAGGTCTCTACACTAGAAGTAGGTGATCTATGTGAAGTAACATCCCATGTGGGTAGAGAATCTGAACTCATTTTTAATTGGTCTCTGCAGATGGACACTGCATCCATAGTAGGGGATGCAGTGGAATACGTGACAAACTTGCAAATGGAAGCTAGGAAGCTAAGTGTTGAAATTGCAGAACTCAGATCATCGCTTGAAGATGGAGTAGGGAAACCAAATGATTTGGGTGATATTACAAAGAAGGCCCAAGCTGGAACAGAGAAGAAGTATCCAAGTTCCAAGAAGATAGTGCAGGTTTTTCGATCTTCAACTCTTTTTAACATTCCATTAATAAAATATCTCATACATTAATAGTAGCTAATACCATTAATATATATTTATAGATGGATGTGTTTCAAGAAGAAGAAAAAGGTTACTACGTGAGATTGGCATGCAACAAGGGAGAAGGTGTAGTAGTAGCTCTTTACAAGGCACTTGAGTCCCTAACGCGATTCGATGTACAAAGATCAAACTTTGTTGTGGCTTCTGACAAAACCGTAATGACATTTAAGCTCAATGTACGTAAGCATCTTTTATATTTAATAATATGGGACGCTGTTCTCTATGCCGCAGCCTGCAGCACAGGCTGCGCCTAGGCACATGGAGGTGGGTGTAATGACCATCCTGCCCCTTGAGTGGCAGGCCCATGTGCTTGGGCACAGCTTGTGCTGCGGCATAGAGAATATTCTCCCTAATAATAATTAGGATGCACACTCTCTGTCCGAGACCGCATCTGTGCACAGGAGCAGGATTTTGGCATTGGGGAGGTGGGGCGGTCATTTCGCCCACTTCCCATGTATCTGGGCTCACCCTGCGCCTTGGTGCAGAGAACTTTATCCCATTTAACTAATTCTGATTGTTTTGATGATGAGAAACTAATTCTGATTGTGACAGGGGAAAGAATGTGGGGAGGAGATGAACATGTCCACATTGAAGATATGGGTGACTGGGGCTCTTCTCAACCAGGGATTCGAATTCATTACTCCTGTAGCTTCTGAAATCTCTCTTTCTGTATGAATTTGGATGAGGAGGATTAGGATTATTATTTTTGGAAGAGGGTTATATTTTTTTACACGCCGAGATTGTTTTATTTTTACGGATGGGTATTATTGAATAAGGGTGAAGTTGTTTTATCGGAGATCGATCGAGGGTTTTCTATACTGTCTAAGTGTAGTTTTGAGTGAATAAGGAAACTTCCTTTGGAATCTGACAAAAAGGGGAGGGATATTTATAACATATCATTCCTTGACATGAACAGTGGTATGTGAAACAATGTGCAATTTCATTTTTGAATTGACATTGTACAAAACTTTTTCTCTTAGTTTATTTTTTCTAGTGGATGCTACTAAATAAGGGTGAGATTGTTTAATTTTTTATGGTGGGTATCAAAATTTAAATGTTGGTATCGGATAAGATCGACGGTCGATATTAATACCTTGCTTATTCCATATCAGTGGCAGAAGCCATGCAATGGTTCTTAGTAAAGGTAAATTTGTCTAAAAATGCTTCTTTTTTTTTTTAATTAAAAGTGAAGATAAAACTGTCTATACAGCTTGATATCATCGACATATTTAGACCAAGAGAAAAAAAATAACAAAAATTCTATGTGAGAGGAAAATTGCACTCCGAAAGCAAATGCACACCCATCCGGCCTCTATGAATTTAGGTGTGCATCGGCAGATCCAACAACAATGGGTGTGTGTGTCCAAGAATCTATCGTTTAGAGAAATGGAATTAATGGATTGGTTTTATATATAGAACTTTTTTTGGTAAGAGTTTTATATACCAACCTAAATATAGAAGAGTGGAAGATGGAAACCTGGCTCGGATAAAGGAGACAAGGACTTCCCAACTCCTAACTTTTTATTGGTCTTCTTTCTTAGTTAAATTTTTTTTATTATTTCTTCTCTAGATGTAGATTGTCCGTAACTTTTAGTCCCACATCGGAAAGATGTGAAACAAAATGTTTCTTATTAAATATGAGATTCGCAGTACAACATACGACCTTACTTGAACAGGATCTGTTCTATAGGCTCGTACCTCTGTATCCTTGAGTTCTAAGGAGACATGAACCTAAGTCTGGTTGATGAGGCATAGCCATACGATCAGAGCGTGATTAACAGCTCTGATGTGTCCATTTCGTACTCACCAAGCAGTAGAGGATCGCTCCCATGGTTGGTTCCAATCTTGGGATGGTCGTGTGGTTGTCTGACAGACTACTTAAAACTTTTTTCATTGTTTTTTTACTTTACTTTCTTCCATTTATCCCGTTGATGAATAAGATCAGTCCCCTACTCCCTTCTAACCCTGTAGTAGGTCTAATAGGGCTCCAGAAGAAAACAGATTAAGGCCCATAATACAAAAAACAAGTACATCATTTTCTCAAAAAATCTTAAAAATACTAATGGTTTTGCATTGAGTCCCATAATCCAAATCCAAATGGGTTACTTTTAGAACAATGAATCCAATCTCTGTATGCCTATTTATTAATTTAATGGTCAACGACTGATGTCAATCGATTTCAATTATTTGATCCAGTTTTGGTTCAATTCAATGTACAACAATGTGATAATTGAAACAAAATATGAGCATGTTTCTTAAAATGATAATCAAAATGGCTTGATTTGATTTGGGTACCATATTCGATTTGAACCCATTTGTATTCACTTTAGGCCCTATTTTAGGTGTTTGGGCCAACTTTTATATCTTTGTAAAAATAAAATATTTATTTATCATATTTTTTCAAACATTAAAAAGGAATAGAATTTATCATCTGCAATTTTTGAAGCATAATAAAGGCATGTGTAATTTGGTTTAGTCCGAAAATGGGTATTTTGGTTTGAACAAAAAATTTCAGCTTTGAAATTGAAATTGAAATCGAACCGAACTAAAAAAAGATTCCATATTTTTTAACCAAAACCAAATTGATTTGGTTTGGTTTAGTTTTAAACGGTCATTTCATTCAGTTTCAGTTCTAAATTGACTCCCTTATTGTCAACTTCATATAGAAACTACTTCACGTCGATCGCTAATAACTGGTTGTTTTCTTTAATAAGATGAATGCACTGCCTAGTTATAAAAATTTAGCTCTTGGTCCTCTCTTTATTCATTAATTGTATGTATGATAATACTTCTCATTGTTGAGATATACTGAAGGCAAGGCAGGGGAGAAAAGAGAGAAATCTTGAGGTTCTCTTTTCTTGCAACGGTTGATGATTCACATAGATGGTGCACAAAGATCATTCATAGGTGAACAATACGTTTCCCTACTTCATTTTGTATCCTCAAAAAAACCAAGACATGATATCCACATAGCACATCAATTAACCCAATCAGTATGGTTACACTACCATCAAGGTGATGTAACTACAGACATTGATATATTTATTTAGGGAAAAAGATCTCTGTCTAGGAGTGTGGCCTACGCCAGCACTCCTATGAGTCTATCTCTCTTCTCCCCATGTGAAAAGACACCTCTGCCCCCTTGTTTTAAGGAAGAGAAAGATAGACACATGAGAGTACTGGCGTAGGCCACACTCTCGTACAGAAAACTGCTTCCCATTTATTTAATAGACCTTTTGCTTTCTCATAAAAAATAAAAATAAAAGAATACTATGTTTATGGCTAGGCTTTATGAGATATTCTTACGAGGATAAGTTTACTTTAAAAAAATAAATACCCACATTGGAAACCTCATAATAGGAAAGGACAAACTTTTTTTACGTTTATTATTTAATAATCATCTGAATACAAAAAAGGGTGAAGATAGAAGTCCTAGGCGTCACTATACCTAGTGAAGTATAATGTTTCACTATTTGCCACATGGCAATACATAGGTTAATCCATATAATTGAGGATCCCACATACATCTTAATCACCAAATTTTAGTCCACTCCAGAGTAAGCAAGGAAAGTTGCTCAAACTTTGAATCAAAGTTTTAGTAAAAATACTAAAATGTCATCAAATGGAGATGAATATAAAATACAAAATGATATCTTTTGTAATATTAGGTACTTCCTCTACTATTTTTTAAGTTTAAAATAAAATCATGGGAGAAAGTTTTCTATCCGGGAGTGTGGCCTATGCCAGCACTCCCATGAGTCTATCTCTCTTCTCTTCATTTGAAAAGACACCTCAACCCCTTTGTTTTGAAGAGGAGAGAGATAGACACATGGGAGTGTTGGCGTAGGCCATACTCCCAGACAGAAAGCTACTTCCTTAAAATCATACCAAGAAAATGCTTGTGTGGTGTTTATCAAATAGATTTAAATACATAGTGCCTCGTAGGAGTTGGAGGATCCAGCCTAGCCAAACAGGCGGTTGGGTGAGTTGGGCTCACGTTCATGTAAGTGAGCATATGAGAACGGGTTACGTCCATTCAGATGGAATCCACCCTCTGGGACCCAACCCGTACGTGAACGTGTGAACCTGTCTCGGGTTTGGTCATTTCAAAGGGAGGGGGCTGCCTGTGAAATGACCCAAATACCCCTGTTTTGGCTGGACTGGATCCTCCAGCTCCCGCCCCAGCTGGAGGAGAGCCAAATTTAGCGAAAACAGTAATCGCAGCCTCTCCGTCTCAACCTCTAACGTCTTCGTTCTCGAAATCTAAGCCAGCATTTCAGTCATCCCTCGTTGGACTCTACATCAAGTCATCAAGACCAAGCTCCCTTGCCAGTCCCTGAAGATGGCAGTTGCCTCTAGGCCTCTCACCATTGTCGCCGAGACTAAGAAAGCCGTCGCAGTCCTCAAGGGCAATTCCCAGGTGGAAGGCGTTGTCACCTTAACTCAAGAAGACGACGTTCTGTGCTTCGATTCCCTTCCTTTCCTCTTCATGTCAACAACGCTTTGCTAGTGGTGATGATACTGTTCTGCATCTGTCGAATTGGTGAATAGAATTCGTAAGTAATGGTTTTTGTTTGGAACTTCGAGAAGGTGATGTCAGATTGTTCGACTACAGGTCCTATGACGGTGAATGTTCGTGTCACAGGACTCACTCCTGGACCTCACGGTTTCCATCTTGTGAATCTTTATTGTAATCGATTGATCTTAGTTTTCATCATTTCGGCGGCAAATTAAATGAATCAATTCCTTCTAATCTTTCCCCCCTTTTCTCGTTTCCATTTGGGTCCTCTGATGCAGCACAGGTTTGGGCTTTCTCGCGATTACTTGGTTTAATAAATTATCTGAAGATTCAGGGGATTTTGAAGTTTGGAAATGTAGATTAGTACCCTGTGTTAATGAGTCTGTGTTACGGTTCTCTTTCCCCCTCCTCCTCCTCTTTGTTGACCAATTAGGGGCACACTTCAATCCCAATAATATGACGCACAGTGCTCCTGAGGATGAAGTCCGCCATGCGGGTGACCTGGGAAACATAGTTGCTAACATGTTATTAATTGTATGAATTACTGAATTAGTTTCTGTTTCATGTCAATACAGGTGTGGCTGAAGCAACAATTGTAGATAACCAGGTACCACTCTGAAACTTAAATGGTTTGTGAATCTTTTATTCATTTGCGTATTAATTTAGCTAGAATCTGGTACTTGGTCATTGTTAATTTTTTGAATTGGGATTTCTTAAGTTCAATTTTACATGAAATATGCAGGTACCATTTATTGGGTCTAATGCCGTTATTGGAAGAGCTTTTGTGGTTCATGAGCTAAAGGATGACCTTGGAAAGGGTAAAGTTTGATGTCCATTAGCTTCAGCTAATCTGTGTTTCATTTTCCTTTAATTCCCTAACCCAGATGCCGACCCCCCGCGGTTGGTTGATATGATTATCAATTGATTTAACTTTTCTTTCCATTTCTGCTCTTCTGTTTATCTTCTGACTCTTTATGTTTGATGCACCTGTAGGTGGACATGAACTTAGCCTTACCACTGGGAATGTAGGTGGAAAATTGGCCTGTGGTACATTGTTGAAGGCTATTTTTTGTTTGTTAATTTAATGGCCAGAATCTGCATTGACAGCTAGTACTCAACTCATGAATTGCAAAATCAGTTCCAAGTGGTCACATTGATAATTCAGTGTTTATACTCTCTAGGAAAGTTATGAAAGGATGACTGCTCATATAGACATTCTTGACTAAAGCATTTGGTGCATAAATGTGATTTACAAATTGTCTTGGTTGCCGCTATGATTGAGCTGTTCTTCTTATTAATTGCTTAAATTTATGGAGTTGATTTAGAACAATAAAAAGGGTTTTCTAATTGCTTAGCTTATGCTTATCAATGGTCTTTTCACTTCTCAGTTACTATTTGAACTTATTCTTGCCCCCTTCCTCTCCCCGCCCTCCTTGGAGAGGGGGCATCATTATTCATTGTGTATACCCCTTTTTTGAGCTGTGTTGAGTCAATTGATGTTTTGGGTTGCTGTGGGCTTGACTGTTTGCTGCAGTAGTGGATTGTCTGTTTAAGGTTCCCAAAATTCTGGAATCTGGTGTGGTACTCATTAATTTTGACCGTCTAAATGAATTAAAGGGATACTAGTGGAGCACAAAAAGCCAACCCAGTCTATTCTATATGATGAATAATCAATTATGGTATCTGAACCTAATCGGGATGTTTCCTAAATATGATTCCCCATGAAATCTTCCTTACACCTCAAAATTTTCCGTGTTGTGGTTTCCTTCCATGATGGATGTTGGTGTCCTTTCTTTCCCATGGATGTTGGTGGTGCTTTGAAGTGCTCTTTGTATGCATATCATGCATATATGTGAAACTTGTGAAGACAGGAGTAGGAAGAGAAAAAATAGTGAAGCCAGTCTCCTAGTTTCTGGTGAGGATACCTTGGACTTCTTAAGCAGCTGTGGCTTGATATATAAACTAAATTTGATGTGTAACTCACTTCCTTCTTGTGCTTTTTCGTTTTTTTATCAGAGAGCATAATTTAGTTATGGGAAGGGGTTTGCTGTCAGGCTGCATGGTCCCCATGCTAGTGCAGGGGCTAATGGGAGCGTGCACACGGGCATCCAAAGGGAGGGGTCGGGTAGTCATTTCACTGCCCCATGTGAGAGGGCATAGGGGGGGGGGTGCTCGGTAGCATTCTTTTTCCCTTTAGTTATATAGTCAACTAGTCAAGGAAACCTAATCCCCCCAGAGGAAAAGGAAAATAGGTTAAAGAGGATAACAAGGAGAACTTGGCATTTGGGGGGGAATCGAGGTTATAGTTTCTTAGGTTGATGCTTCTAGAGATTCCAAGGATGTTAACCATATTCATGGTTTGAAATAATCGAAAGTGAGATAGGTTGGTCTCTGCTTCCCTTTTGCTTGTTGATTGGCACAGTGGAAGGGTTAAGCTTAATTTGTTTTTTTTATTACTGTGCCCTTAGTATCTAGGGTATAGTTTAAAACTGAGGATATAGTATTTTTTTTGTTCTCTTGTTCTTTGGATGAGTTCTGGGAGACAAAGGGGAGCTGATGCATCAGTTCTTTAAGGTTTTCATACATGGTGAAGTCTCAATCTCATGATTCTATCAATGCTTCTTTCTTTTTTTGGGGGGGGGGGGGGGTGTTGGGTGGTAGAGGAAGAAAAAGGACGTATCCCCTTCTTCCTATGCAATGAAGACCTCTCTCTGCTTTTACCACATCTTTCATGTTCTTGGTCCAAATGGTATTGGCAGGAGCTGATCCTTTCCTGGATCAGGATATTTAAATCCATTTACCACATCTTTCATGTTCTTGGTCCAAATGGTATTGGCAGGAGCTGATCCTTTCCTGGATCAGGATATTTAAATCCATTTACCACATCTTTCATGTTCTTGGTCCAAATGGTATTGGCAGGAGCTGATCTTTTTCTGGATCAGGCTATTTAAATCCGTAAAATGCTCTTCTATCTTATAGTTCTGGATATCATACCTTGCTCCATACATTACTTAGAAGTCTGGATTGTCTGCAGCAAGAATGTGTGATGTATTTTCTATAAACATTGCAAAGGCTGGAGAAAAGCATTTTTTTTCATACATAGGTCCGTAGTACGTATGTAATAGTAGTTATCTACTGAAAATCCCCTTATGATGCTTTTCCTTTTTCTTTCTTTTTGCCTCCCATCAAGCATTTGCATAAAGTAATGAATTACACATTCCAGAGGAGGCAAACTCTTTATTTTGTCCCCGCTTGCCAGTAAAATTCCAGGTTCCTCATTTTTATTATAAGGTTTTCAGTTTTCCTCATTGTACTCTTTCTCTTTGTCAAAATTTACTTAGTTTTTTTTTTTAATGGAAAAAACTTTACATAGTTAAAAAGCTAGTTTTTGGGGTGCCTATTTTTTTTTATTTTATGGAATGAGTAAATGATATATACACCTGCAGATGTTTCTTTGACATGGTGAGGGGCTCATTTCACAATATGTTGCACTTGCCACTGTTGCATTGCATTGAATTGAGCATTTTAGCATCAAATAGAGCAAAAGAAAATATGGAAGATCTAGAAAATGTAGTGACTTTGAGGAGTGGTTAACTATGAAGGGTCTATGGCCTTGCCTATGGACCATGGGTCTATTTGACTATTCCTTTCTACCTAATAGGAGAAATTGATATAAAAAATAAAAATGCTTGAAATAGACTTGCTGAGGGGCTCATTTCATCCTATACTGCTTTCTCAGTAAGTTTGCTCTAACCTTTAGTTATTAAGAGAAGCAACAACGGAGGTAACTGACCCTATTTGTCTGAGACTTCAAGAGCTCGGAATAGACTTGCTGGGTCACAATTGGTTTGGACTGGAAAAGAATAAAATGCTGGGTGAATTCTTTGATAAGAATCTGTTACAGCTTGGCTTTTTCGACCTGAACCCTAACCTGAATCCGATGGTAGGTCCAGAATCCGAAGTGGCAGCCTTGTATACATTTTGGAGTATTGCTTTGATGTTCGAATGAGTAGAAGATGAAGAAGGGAATCTTGGTGGTAACCCGTTGTCTACCGGCAAAATGACGCGTACCTCCCCTATACAAATTTCGAAATTTACAATCTAATGTATAAATCATGGAAAGCGACCTTGACCATGTTTTGGGTATTTGGGGCATGAAAACATCATTGGAAATGTGTTAATACGCGAAACCGCCAAAGCTTGAGGCGTTCCGACACTTGGACAGCACATAAAGCACTCTGGTGGATCACTCTGGTCAACCACTTTACCAACCAGAGTTACTGTTACTACAGATTCCTATCTCGAGAGTGTGGGACCCGGTACCTCGAGTCGGGGATCTTGCCGCCACGTCCCATTTAGCTTGTTGAAATGTTTCCCCAACAACGCTGGTACGTGGGGCCCACTTAACTAACCCTCGTACACAAATTCGGCTAATTAATTAAGATAAGACTAAACTAACCGACTCAACCCACTGTCTATATAAACCAAAAATTAAACCTCAAACTCATTTCACTATTCCTATCTCTATGTGGAATACGTTGGAAGCAGAGAAGAAAAGAAAAGAAAAGAGAAAGAAGAAGAGAAGAAGAGGAGGAAGAACTTGGATTTCCCAAATTCGTCTGAGGTAGTATCTCATCTCATCTCTCTCTTCCTTGATCATAAATCCTATAGCAAGCCTTGCTAATTTCATTCTGAAATTCTCAAATCTTCTAGGATTGTTAAGCTATAAGTTAGAATTTATCCTATTGTTTTTCAATTGGTAAGACAACCTCTAAATCCTAGTTAATTTCCTTTTCAAATCTGTTTTAGACTTAGGATTTGTTGAAGTACTGTTCATGTGACACTGTTCACGTGAACAGTGATTTGGTTGATATGTGTATCTTCTATTTTCCTAATCCTAGTTGGAGTCCTAGTTTCTAATTATGTTAAGTCCTAATTCTACTATGAGTTGTTAGTTTTAGTTTCAGTTTGAGTTGTTAGTTCTAGTTCTTTTCCTATTGTAACTTGGAATCCTATCATGATTAGGAATTCCTAATCTGATTAGGAGTTCCCCTTTCTATTGTAATTTGAGATTATAAATACAAGCATTATAAGGGAGACTGATAAGTTAAATAGTTCTCTCCTCTTCCTCATCTTCTTCGCTTTCTCTTTTCTTCTCTCTAGAGTTACTGGTTACAGGTCCTAGGTTTTCTACATGGTATCAGAGCTATTGTAACCAGTACTAATTCTCTCCATAATAGCTGTTTTGAGAGTTGTTTTAAGTTTTTTGGTTTGAAGAAGGAAACCCTAGTTCATAAAAGAAGAAGAACTAGGGTTTCGTATGATGAATCATACATATTTGATTCGAAGGTTTGCTGGTCATGGTGTTTATTCTGCCGCATGGATTCTCTGGTTTTTGCTATCGATTTTGGGGTTCTGAAATCGCTGAATATGGTAGTCGATTGTTGATGGCGTTTTGATATTGTTGAAACCACTTTTGTTTGATGTTGAGGGGTTCATTGGTTCTTCGATTATTGCGGTCCCTGTTATGGTTTCTGATATTTGTTGGTTCGAAGGTTTGGTCGATGGAGTATATGCTGTCTCCTGGAGTCGATTTTCTGCTTTGCTTGCTGCTGCAGTAATTTTTTGGAGGAGTTACACTCAACTTCATCAATTAATGGTTTGAAGAAGTTCTTTTTCCTGCGGTAGTTGCTGCCCCTCTTCACCTGCGTTTTTTGGAGTCTCTATTCCCTTGAAGACCAAGTCTCTTTTTTTGCTTTGGAGATTGGTTGTTCTTATTGGAGATTCATTCCAGCAGCCATGGACAGCATCTTTTTAAGGTTTTCACTCTCTTGAATCGATTTCTCCAAATATCGAACTATTTTTTTTCCGGTTCTTCTTTGACTGGCTGCATCGATCACTTGCTGGTTTATGGTTTCTCCCTGGTTTCGATCTGAGCTGCAACTACCTCCACGACTGATTTCAGAATCACCACTTCAACTCTATTGTTACTCTCTGGACTCAATATTGTGGGAATCAATAGGCCCTGGTATTACGTTACAACATCTTAAATTTCAGGTTGAACCAAGCTTGCAAGAGTGAGATCTATTAATTGAATCATGTTGGGTTTCCGCTGGATTTGCTGGTTCTGTTGAGTCGTAAGGAAGAAGTTAACATCCTTCTTTATGTTTCCTTTTATTTTATCACAACTCCCTTTGATTTGCTGAATCTATTTGCACTTGTATGCTCCTACCGATGCTAATGTTGCTGCCTATGATTCAAATTTCGTATTTGATTTGTATCGTTGCATCTGGAGGAGAATTTTGGAGTTGTGGCTGGGTTTTGTAAGGTTGAAGTCGATGAGCTGCCGCTGCCGCTGGTTCCTCTTCTTCCTTGGTTTCCGCTGCTGTTTGGAGCCTTGAGGTTGAAGACGATGGGTTCTCCATACTCACGGTTCATTCTCCCCTATTAACCTCTTTGGTATTTAATGCTCCTATTACCCTTCCTTAATTATTACCCATCCATTTCATATCTATTTACATCTTGCCATTAAGTTTTTCTCCTTCCAAGTCTGTCCCCCATTTATAAATCTAATTCCCTACATGACCCATTACTTTCTTATTTACCAAGGGACCCTTGCAAAATTCTGGTTATTTATGGAACTGCCATTCTTTTTTGATACATTCCCCTATTTGACTGCCCAATTGACCCTTAAAATTCTGGTTTATTACCAGTTTGTCCTTTGGCTTGGTTTGTATTTAAAAGTGGATTTCCACCAAATTACAGCCATGCCATCCTTTTTTCCAACACCGTTCCCTTTCAATAATTCTAATTCCCTTCATATCCCCTACATTTGGCCTATACCCATAACCCCTTTGGAAGTTAATGGTTTCTCTAATTTGTCATTTCTTCCTTTTCCATTATCCTTAGCACCTCTTGGATAATTCTGGAATATTATGTTTTTGCCTTATCTCTTACATCATCTCTGTTATGTCCACGTGTACTACGCGTGAGGGGGGGATTATGTACAATACACCTGCAGACATTGCAGAACGCAGAACTTGCAGGAATATTGGTGCAGAACATAGAAGATCAGTTTTCTCCACCATTGCTATTGGGTATCCTTCGTTATTGGGTTGAGTTTGCCGTAAGGGGGAGATTGAAGTATTGAAGAGTATTGAAGATATTTGGTTGTTGCCTATTTGAGGACTTTCAGTTGGGTTGATACAGTATTTTTTCCGCTCTCTGATTCTATTTGTTTTGGAAGACATTCCAGTCTTGGTTTGCTGATCATGTCTGTCTAAGTTTTGAAGATTTATTTGGGAGCTGCATTCATATGTCAAGCTGGATTCTGCTGCACCTTAGTTTTTTTTTTCCCATTTTGTTCAAGTTGGGCATTAATACCTTGTATGCGCCAACTTGAGGGGGAGTGTTAGCATTATTTGGAGTTTTTTTTTCTTTAGTTCAAGCTGGATTTTCTTTCCTTACTTATTTGTATAATTCAGCTTGAGGGGGAGTGTTGAGGTACTGTTCATGTGACACTGTTCACGTGAACAGTGATTTGGTTGATATGTGTATCTTCTATTTTCCTAGTCCTAGTTGGAGTCCTAGTTTCTAATTATGTTAAGTCCTAATTCTACTGTGAGTTGTTAGTCTTAGTTTCAGTTTGAGTTGTTAGTTCTAGTTCTTTTCCTATTGTAACTTGGAATCCTATCATGATTAGGAATTCCTAATCTGATTAGGAGTTCCCCTTTCTATTGTAATTTGAGATTATAAATACAAGCATTATGAGGGAGACTGATAAGTTAAACAGTTCTCTCCTCTTCCTCATCTTCTTCGCTTTCTCTTTTCTTCTCTCTAGAGTTACTGGTTACAGGTCCTAGGTTTTCTACAGGATTTCTATAATTTCTTCATCTAATTCTGTTTCTAAGTTAATACTTAACCAATTCATGGTTTATGGATTAGCTTTTACCAATTAAAAACAAATTTTCTATCATGTATGACTGTATTTGTAATTGGAAATCAAAATCCATTGCATACACCCAACCCCAACTCAATTTAACAAATTACCCATTTCCCAAACCTATACTTGGGTTCAATTTGAATAATCTATGACCTAGACACCATCCCTGATGTCAATTGGGAAAGACCAACCCAAAACCTCCATTAAAACTCTGTTTTTCTTTTTTTTTTTCGTTTCTGGTTGTCTCTGGTGGAAGTTACTGGTCAACCAGAGACATAGACCAGAGTTACTGAAAGGTGTTTCTTCACTTCAAATCTATTCCGAATCGACCCTAACTTATCTTGGGATCTCAGTATCATTAAAATATCATCTAGTATGCATGTTTAATTGATAGCTTTTAGAAACCTAACTCTCGAGTCAATTTTTCCGTTTGCTGTTTGTTTCTGGTGGAAGTCATTGGTCAACCAGAGACACAGACCAGTATTGCTGTCAGACGTTCTCTTAGCTCCAGACCTGTTTTAAATTAACCTAACCTATATTGGAACTCCAGAAACATTAGGATACCGCCTAACATATATGTTTAGTTTATAAATATTAGGAACTAACTCTTAGATCATTGAACCTACTGGCAAACGACTCGTGAACTAACCCGACAGCGCAAAATCAACTAAAGCAAGGTGAGTGAGGATTGGCCTTGATTTTATTTTTGGTGTGTTTATCATTTTAGATTGATTATTAGGAACCGTGCATATGTATGAATTTATTCTTGTTAGAATCTGTCTTATTAATTATTTCGTTTATACTTTATGATTACGAAATTGTGAAATTACGATGTGATGTGGAATGTGTTGGAATGTGAACTCTGTATGTTAGAATAGATGCCGTAGACGGCTTGGAAATGAGAGGTATGGTATGCCGTAGTATGGGATGCGGGAGCACTGTACACCTCGTATTGTGCCATTTAGATTGCATATGGTTAGGGACGACATTCCTTGGTACTACAACCCTTACCAGTAGGGGTCCAGGTGTTGGGTGATCATAGCCCCCTGTCGCTGAGGAGTGTGTGGAACACCGGGGTGGGGTCCAAGCTATGATTATCGGAGTCTACCCACAGGGGGATCTGGGGATTACGACCGGTTTGGGCTCCATGCAACAATTGAGGTTACGGCTTTGGTTGAGTTGACGAACCCAAGTCTGTTTTCTCGAGTTGTTGGCGTAGTACCGACTTAGAGACTTAGGTATTGATTGTTAGATGGAAATTAGGTTTAAAATCAATCCATGCATTTAGGATTTTTGTTTTGTATGTGCAAATGCTTGTGTGTGTGGTCTATCCTTTACTTGCTGGGCTCGGTGGAGCTCACCCCTGTGCAATATTTTCTTTTAGATGATCTTACAAGTGGATACGGTGGTGGCGGAGGGGATTACTTGGAGAACTGGGACTGATGACGTAGTCTTTTTAATTGTTTTTCTTTTGTTAAAACTCTACTCTTTATGGCGGATGTATTTCCACTATATATATTTTAGTATAGCTTGTTTCTAGTCCGATGGATGAAATTATGTAAATCTAGGCTGTTTGGGAAAAAGGGGATCTGAATGTAAATAATATTTATATAAACTTGTGAATTGTACTTTCCGCGCACTCTGATCAATGAAATACTTTTTATCTTGATTTGGTGTTGTGCTTGTGACGTGTAAATACTGCATCTGGATCCTGGAGGTCTTCGAGTACTTCGGGTATTCGGGTCACTAGCCGAATCCTCCCCGGGAGTAGTTTTCGGGTGTGACAAAGATGGTATCAAAGCGTGATGCTCTATTTACACTCACAAGCGACGGAAGCGAAAGTAAAATGGACTAAAGCCAAAAACAAATAAATAAATAAATAACATAAATATAAAGTGGGGGTAGAAGAACATCATAGGAGACTAGTCAGGTGCAAAAAGCCGATAATATATATATTAACTAAGAGCATAAGCTTTTACGTCAGGACTGCAGGAAAAAAAAAAAACACAACTAGTAAAAGAAAAAGACAGAAACAAAAACATAAACATAGCTAACAACTACAAAAGATCCTAAGCTCTAAGTCTACTCCTAAGGCAGGTCCTGTGCTGATGGCGTTGGATGCGAATCAACTTGAAAACGTGCATCCTAGAAATCGAGCTTCGCTCCATGATACCCAATCTGTCCTCCACTCTTGTGAAGCCCTGATCCATCCGGGTAGATATGTTGGTGAGCCCTGTACCCGCACGTCCTCCCAACCATAAACTCCAACTGGTGGTAACGGTCCCTGTAATGATGAGACCCCAGCATGACCTCCAACAGTGGCAACCTGATGCGGTCCTCCTTCCTCATTGCTACCAGCTTTGTTAAATAACTGCATTCTTTTGAGGGTAGCATTGTTGATTGACTCTGTTCCCTCTCCACCTATCGCCTCATCAGTAAAATCAAACCCAAAGTATTGAAACGCTCGTAAACTCTGAATTTCTTGAGATGCTCTGTATTGATTACCTTACCATCCTCCACCTTCTTCACACAATAGGTATCCCATTTTTTTATTTTTTTATTTTTTTTAAATTGAGTAATTTAAGAATCGGTCCTCATCAAATTCCCCCATTTTCTCTTCCTCCTTTGTAGAAGTAACATATGACTTATCCTTTGATGATGGCTGGGTTGGTGACTCTTGTCGTTGCCGTTTATTAGCCAAAGTCTTCCTTGATGCACCACTGGCTCTACTTGAAGACATGGCTATAAAGAAACAATAACAGATGAAAAGAGTTAGAAGTTTTACAAAAAAAAAAAAAAAAAAGAAGAGAAAATTATATGATACACATAAACATCACAAATAAGAATAACAAAGAAAGCATTTAGTTGAAGCAATGAACAAAGAGGAACAACATTTACAAAAAAAAAAAAAAAAAATCATAAGAAAAGACAAGGTTTGTAAGAAACGAAAATAACTAAATAAAGAAATTTAGGGATTTCAAATAAAACTTACCTTTTTGCAATACTGAGTACAAGAACCTTGAAGAAAAGCCTTGGAATGATAAGAGAATACTTTAAAAAAAAAAAAAAAAAAAAAAAAGAGAGCCTTTGGTCGATCTTAGAGCAACCGCTCTCCCAAAAGTCTAATAAGAAATGGAGAAAATGAATTGTGATTTGGGTTTTAAAACCTATCCCCGATACTCTGGTTGATGTGACTGGTCGATACCTCACATAGACCAGAGACTGGCAGGACACTTAAATTCGGTTGAGATTGAGTTAAATACTTTTGAAACTTAGTTTTGGACACCTTACCCATAATTTAATCCCTATACTCACAAAATAAATTATACCCGTTTAATGGGATACGCTTCCTTAAGTACAAAAATTTAGATTCTCAAATGTACAGTAACGGATAGAGAACTATGTGGTTTGATCGAACTCCTAGTTAGAACCATGGTACTAAATCTCGTTTCATTTCGGTGTTTCGGTTTGACCTAAATTTCCGAGATACCGAAATTTCAGTCGAAATATGGTATTTTTCTGTGGGTGTAAAATGCCAAAAATGTCCGAGATTTTCGAAATTTTCGAAACGAGATGACCGAAATTACCGAGATTTCCGAAATATTCAAAATATTGCATTTTTTCATATCGGACTTGCGTTTCGTTTCGGACAGGTCGAGATACTCGAAATATTCGATATCTCGACCGAAATTTCGCAAGTTTTAGTACTATGGTTAGAACCTACTCTAGTTGACTACAGCCCGAGCGAAAAAAAAAAAAAAAAATAATGCCATAAGGAGATTTGCAAATGAATTACACCTTAAGACCAATTGAAGAATACCATTATGACAGTAACGACGCTCATGAGCTGAATAATAAACTCGAAAAGATAATCAATGAATTGTAGATATCTTCAGACCTAGTTGTACCACAATTGAACCCTAACAGCCAGGGACTTCTGCGTAATCGAAAGAGGAATAGAATAACTCCAGACTCAAACAACCCATATCGAAATCTTACTCCATCCACAGTCAGACCAAATTTAGTGTTTAAGTTAGGACACACGAGTACACATTTCTACTTAATCTTGCCTCATCATCCTTCTATCTAAACTGTTCGACTTTAAATTTCAAATCTTACATCATACTTTTGTGAAGCATCTACCCTTGATTGATTCCATTCTAATATTTAGAGAGTACAATGTTGTCCCAACATATGTGATATGTCGAATCTTCTTATTGCATCCAAGCAAGTATATATATTCCCAAATTTTCTTTTCAGAAACAATCATGGTTCGAACTCGATCCAATAGAAATGTTCCTCGTGGATTGTGTCCTTCTATCATTCATCCACACTTATTTGAATATTATTTAAGTTTAGTGCATCACACTCCTTCGTTCCTACTACTTTTACTAGTAATAGAAATATGCCCTAGAAAAAACTTGGAACATAAATTAATGGTTAGCACTCTTGTTGTATATGTTGTGAATCTAAACAAAGTGTATGAACTTTATCCATTAGGAAATCTTATATTCGTATCTAGATTCTGGAATGACAATGAGAGACCGCAGACGTGTAATAAAGTCTCGATAAGGATATATGCCCATGAATCAAATGGATAGAACCTTATAGACTGGATTCAAGTAAGTATGAGGTATATCAAGTAATTGGGAATGAATAACAGATCTGGAGGCTTAAGTTGGCAAAAATAACGGACACAGATGTCAGTATAACCAAGAATAGCCAAGAATAATGAGGACTAGAACTGAAAGATTTTTTACAAAACCTTGCTCAACAATAGGTATGAGTGGAGTAATGGGTCACCAAATGTCCCCTTCGCCATTGGGAGTGAACAGTAGCGATCCCATCAATACCCTATTCATTCTAAAATTGAGTTAGGTATTGAAGAACATGAAGTGAAGGTCTTCACAAAAAAAAAAAATCTTGTAAGCAAAGTGGTATAAACTTATACCATATAACCCAAAGTTGTAAGAAACATAGATTGGTGGGTGGAATACACGAGGATAACTTGATCAGTTGATTTTTTGAAGTATACGTTTGGGGTTCGATTTCCCTTGGATCCTTATAATAAGTAGAGTCTTAGATTAACTAAACCTGGGTGTGATTTACATCGCTTGTTGAGGGCTGAATATTTGATAATTAAATCCTTGGCAGCTCAATTAAAACGAAAGAGGCATGCCAATACGAGACAAAAAAGTACTATGAAGTAATCGCCTCAATAAAGGAACATCTAGGTGGCGAAAAGATGAAGGTGATTGAGGTATCCTCACTTGTACAGATCCCCAGACACGCCAAATTTCAAGGACGACATTTCTGTAAGGTGGGGAGAATGTTACAACACTTTTTCGACCCGTACCCTAACCGAATCCAATGGTAGGTCCCAAATTCGATGGTAGGTCCAGAATCCGAAGTGGCAGCCTTGTATACATTTTGGAGTATTGCTTTGATGTTCGAACGAATAGAAGATGAAGAAGGGAATCTTGGTGGTAACCCGTCGTCTACCGGCAAAATGACGCGTACCTCCCCTATACAAATTTCAAAATTTACAATCTAATGTATAAATCATGGAAAGCGACCCTGACCATGTTTTGGGTATTTGGGGCATGAAAACATCATTGGAAATGTGTTAATACGCTAAACTGCCAAAGCTCGAGGCGTCCTGACACTTGGACAACATATAAAGCACTCTGGTCAACCACTTATACCAACCAGAGTTACTGTTACTGTAGATTCCTATCTCGGGAGTACGGGATCCGGTGCCTCGAGTCGGGGATCTTGCCGCCGCGTCCCATTTAGCTTGTTGAAATGTTTCCCCAACAACGTTGGTACGTGTGGCCCGCTTAACTAACCCTCGTACGTAGATTCGGCTAATTAATTAAGATGCGACTAAACTAACCGACTCAACCCACTGTCTATATAAACCAAAAATTAAACCTAAAACTCATTTCACTATTCCTATCTCTATGTGGAATACGTTGGAAGCAGAGAAGAAAATAAAAGAAAAGAGAAAGAAGAAGAAGAAGAAGAAAAGCAGAAGAGAAGGAGAGGAGGAAGAACTTGGATTTCCCAAATTCGTTTGAGGTAGTATCTCATCTCATCTATCTCTTCCTTGATCATAAATCCTATTGCAAACCCTGCTAATTTCATTGTGAAATTCCCAAATCTTCTATGATTGTTAAGCTATAAGTTAGAATTTATCCTATTGTTTTTCAATTGGTAAGACAACCTCTAAATCCTAGGTAATTTCCTTTTCAAATCTGTTTTAGACTTAGGATTTCTATAATTTTTTCATCTAATTCTGTTTCTAAGTTAATACTTAACCAATTCATGGTTTATGGATTAGCTTTTACCAATTAAAAACAAATTTTCTATCATGTATGACTGTATTTGTAATTGGAAATCAAAATCCATTGCATACACCCAACCCCAACTCAATTTAACAAATTACCCATTTCCCAAACCTATACTTGGGTTCAATTTGAATAATCTATAACCTAGATACCATCCCTGATGTCAATTGGGGAAGACCAACCCAAAACCTCCATTAAAACTCTGTTTTTCTTTTTATTTTTTGTTTCTGGTTGTCTCTGGTGGAAGTTATTGGTCAACCAGAGATATAGACCAGAGTTACTGAAAGGTGTTTCTTCACTTCAAATCTATTCCGAATCGACCCTAACTTATCTTGGGATCTCAGTATCATTAGAATATCATCTAGTATGCATGTTTAGTTGATAAATTTTAGAAACCTAACTCTCGAGTCAGTTTTTCTGTTTGCTGTTTGTCTCTGGTGGAAGTCACTGGTCAACCAGAGACAGACCAGTATTGCTGTCAGACGTTCTCTCAGCTCCAGACCTGTTTTAAATTAACCTAACCTATATTGGAACTCCAGAAACATTAGGATACCGCCTAACATATATGTTTAGTTTATAAATATTAGGAACTAACTCTTGGATCATTGAACCTACCGGTAAATGACTAGTGAACTAACCCGGTAGCGCAAAATCAACTAAAGCAAGGTGAGTGAGGATTGGCCTTGATTTTATTTTTGGTGTGTTTATCATTTTAGATTGATTATTAGGAACCGTGCATATGTATGAATTTATTCTTGTTAGAATCTGTCTTATTAATTATTTCGTTTATACTTTATGATTACGAAATTGTGAAATTACGATGTGATGTGGAACGTGTTGGAATGTGAACTCTGTATGTTATAATAGATGTCGTAGACGGCTTGGAAACAAGAGGTATGGTGCGCCGTAGTATGGGATGCGGGAGCACTGTACACCTCGTACTGTGCCATTTAGACTGCACATGGTTAGGGACGACATTCCTTGATACTACAACCCTTACCAGTAGGGGTCCAGGTGCTGGGTGATCATAGCCCCCTGTCGCTGAGGAGTATGTGGAACACCGGGGTGGGGTCCAGGCTATGATTATCGGAGTCTACCCACAGGGGGATCTGGGGATTACGACCGGTGTGGGCTCCATGCAACAATTGAGGTTACGGCTTGGGTTGAGTTGACGGACCCAAGTCTGTTTTCCCGAGTTGTTGGCGTAGTACCGACTTAGAGACTAGGCATTGATTGTTAGGTGGAAATTAGGTTTAAAATCAATCCATGCATTTAGGATTTTTGTTTTGTATGTGCGAATGCTTATGTGTGTGGTCTATCCTTTACTTGCTGGGCTCGGTGGAGCTCACCCCTGTGGAATATTTTCTTTGAGATGATCTTACAAGTGGATACGGTGGTGGCGGAGGGGATTACTTGGAGAGCTGGGACTGATGACGTAGTCTTTTCAATTGTTAAAACTCTACTCTTTATGACGGGTGTATTTCCACTGTAAATATTTTAGTATAGGTTGTTTCTAGCCCGATGGATGAAATTATGTAAATCCAGGTTGTTTGGGAAAAAGGGTATCTGAATGTAAATAATATTTTTATAAACTTGTGAATTGTACTTTCCGCGCACTCTGATCAATGAAATACTTTTTATCTTGATTTGGTGTTGTGCTTGTGACGTGTAAATACTGCATCTGGATCCTGGAGGTCTTCGAGTACTTCGGGTATTCGGGTCACTAGCCGAATCCTCCCAGGGGGTGGTTTTCGGGTGTGACAGAATCCCTTAAAAGGGCCGAGTAACTCAATTATTCCTCACTGTTTTGAATTCTAGTTGCGAATTTTGTTTAATACGATTTTCTTTAAAATCTTGGTGTGATTGATTAAAGATTGTTCCTGATTATTGTTGAACCTCAGTCCTTTCCTCCCCCTCCCCCCTTTCTTTTGTTTTTGCTTCTATGTTGATTTTCTGTGTAACTGCATAGAATTGGTGGAAGCTCTGGTATCCCACTACTTCAATTCTTACGTTGACTGGCAATGTTTATCCTGCAAATAAATGCTTATAGTTCAAGCAAACCCTTCATTTGGTTGTGAGGAAGTCATTCTTATTACAACTTATGAAAATTTTGTATAAATGGGTTCTTTTTTAATTCTATCTTATGATCTGCTGTCTCAAAACCCTAAACCCCTTCAAAGAAATCACCTTTCCTCTTTAGAACCCTAAATTTTGAATATTTTATTTTTCCGACCTTATATTCCTGCAAATTTCTATTATTATTTAATATCATTTTAAAAGCTCTTGACATTGTGGGGTTTCTATCCTGTTTCTGGAATTCACCAGCCAAATTATGTTTTTAAGACTTCATGAACCAGCACTCTCTTGTGGTACCCATGGAGTGCGGCATTCTTTTGAAATACATACATTTCATGTGGTTTCTGGTGTAGTAAGTATTAATAGAATTCTTTTGAGCTTCGAGTTTTCAATGATCATTGGGTGACAAATCTCTGCAGTTTTCTGGCTCTAGTTATTTTTCCTGTTTGCATTTCTTCATTTAAATCCCTCCCCCCCTTCTTTTATGTCCTCATTTATATGTGGATATGCAGGTGTGGTTGGTTTGACTCCAGTTCAGTGAGAGTCCCTAGTTTGAAACTAATCTGGTATTCAACTATGGCTTCCCTTTTACAAGTGTCATGGAGAGTTAGATAGTCTTTTTGAAGTCAAGAGGATGCAGTTGAGATAGTTGAGAAGAAGGTGTTGAGTCATACTGTAGAATTTGAGGGACATTACCATGTACTTGCCTCAACAAATTTAAGGACAATTGTTTGTGCTTTGAAGTCCTTATTCTTGGCTTTTATATGCATTGCTGTTTTGAATCAGGAATCTTCTCAACTCCTGTTTTGAAACTTCTCTGTGAAGAAAGAATGTAACTAGTTTCGATTAAAAGATGGAAATCCTTGGATGTGGAGAAAACTGTCTAATATTGTGATCAGTATCAGTTTCAGGTTAATAAATCTGAGAAACTGGTATGAACCAAAACAAATTGTGAGAAGTTAACATGAAGAATGAAGGAGAGTGGAATTCAGGCTGTGATTGATAGGATACACTGAGGAGTTTGAAGAGTATATGTTGCCAGTAGCTCAGCCTGCACTAGGGAAGCTCCTTTAGTGGCCATCCAAGCTACAGAGTGGGACATGGGTTACTGCAAAAGAACCAATGAGTGTCATGGGAGAAATCCAAGATGAACTCTAGTACTTCGAAATCGCAAGCCCTAGTAAGATTTGCAGTTTTATGGTGGTCTATTGGCGATGTGCCAATGTTAATGTTTCATCCGTCCAAGCTTGTTCAAGAGCATTGGTGGTGGTAACACAATGGTCTAACCAAAGCTTGGTACACTTCCACCATGATCGATTGGGAGGAGGGATATCTCTTGTAATTTGGCCGATCTGATTCGGGTTCTTGAATCCATGCTGGTTGTTGAACAGGGTTCCTATGAGCTGTGGAAGTGAAGTGTGACAATGTTCTCTAACTACCCAAACGCAGGAACAGAACTTGATTATTACAGTCATGGTCAACCTATGAACCCAATTGTATGCTTTGGACTCTGGGTTCATGTGGCGTTGAGGCCTTATGTGAACGCAGCAATTGCAGTCCAATTTTCGTATTTTCTTTGGGCATGAGCGGTTTTAATTGTAAGTCTCCTATAATATAAGTCAAGTACTAATTAAGGGAAGTTAAATATGGATGTTGAGTAGCTCAAGTACCACAACCTCAAATGTGAACATTACGTATACTGTCAGATTGGAATCTGAGGGATTCAAGCTATTTTATCGTGGCATACATGGTATTAAGCATCGGTATTGTATTGGTACCGATAGAGATCGATTCTTATAAATAAAAAAAACCGATAGAGATCGATTCTGATATGATACGGATCGGTGATGTCACTATCTATTGAGGGCAATATAGTTAAAATTTGACATTTTATGTGATACCTATATGATACCAATACAGATCGATAGTGTTGGTATCTATTGAGGGAAAAATAGTTCAAATATGACTTTTTATGCAATACCTATATGATACTGATATGGATTAATGGTGTTGGTATCTGTCGAGGGTAAAATAGTCAAAAAATTGATTTCTTATCCAAATTTGAGGTCAAAATGGTCTGATCCAACCCGATATGTTCGAACCGCATCAGTATTGCTATGATGCTATTGATATTGATCGAGACCAATCCGGTTACTGATACCGTGATTTAAATCCATGGTTGTGTGAGTTCAGTTAAGTCTGAATCAATAAGGGTATTAAGAGCAACATTCTAAAAATTGGGATTCAGATCAACTTGAGAGATTGATTAGCCAAAAAAATGAACAGGACAAAGGACATGAAAATAAAAAAATAAAAAAAACAACGCCTCACATTCCTTGGTTCACCGAGGGTGGGAAGCCTTCGGAATAGGGATCTTATTATTATTATTATGGGAAGTAGTTTTCGATACAGGAGTTTGGCCTACGCCAGCATTCCCATGTGTCTATCTCTCTCCTCCTTAAAGCAAAGGGGCAGAGGTGTCTTTTCACATGGGGAGGAGAGAGATAGACTTAGCACTCCCAGACAAAGATCTTTTTCCCTATTATTTTTTGGGCAACAGATTTGTACTTGGTCGCATGGTCTCTACACAAACGTCTGGGCCAATGGGTGAACACACCTTGGTATCTACCCAAGAGGTTGAGGCGTCATCTCATGGTGCATTATGAGAGGGCGTAGAAAACACCACCAAGTAGAGATATTTTTTCCTTATTTATTATTATTAGGATAAATTACACGTCACCCCCTGATTTTCAAATGAAACTCAAATCAACCCCTGATTTTTGAAAATACTCAAATCACCTCCTGTATTAGACCCCAATATGATAAATTAGTCCCTATCGTTAGTTTTATACTGGTAAGTGATGATATCAGTCAGTTAAATAAATTTAAATCCCTAAACTACCCTTGACATCCAAACATAGATTTTGAAGGGTGGTATTGTAAATTTAAGCTCAATGTTTTAGTACAAGGATAAAATAGTCCTTTCACACCAATAACTAACAGCAGACTAACACCGTTACTGTAGAGGGAGATGGATGAGTATTTTCAAAAATCAGAGGGTGATTTAAGTTTCGGTTGAAAATCAGGGGGTGATGTGTAATTTACCCTTATTATTATTATTGGAAAGAGGATACCACTCGATCCTATAGTGAACGCCACCTGGTCATTTTTCGCACCCCTATGTCAGGGCACAGGGGCGGGGTGTCTGATGCCACCGCGCTGCGTTCTTTCTCCCTATTATTATTGTATGAAAAGTCCAATCGTAATCGATTTTTATCCCTATGAACACCAAACTTCAATTGAACGTTTTGGCCCTTTTGCGTTGCGTTTACGGTCAATGAGACGTGCTTCAAGCCTAACCTTCCTTCGATCACTTGAGGTCCCCTCTCCCCCGCCCCCTCCAAAACTTTTAATCTCTCTCTCTCTCTCTCTTGCTCTCTTTCATTCATATGCACACATGCATGCATCATGTACGTCACACATGCATCATCATAATCATCAGCATCACACATTCGTGTGTCACGTAGGTAGGTCTTGATATCCATGTTAACATCAAGAAGTAGTATGAGATTGGCTAGGGTCATGTATGATCAATGTTGAATGTCATCATTTAAACTACTTCCCTTTCTGCCTCCTCTCTTTCTCTTCCTTTATTAAATATACTGTTTTACTATCCATATTTTGACTTGACATGTAAAATGTCAATATAAGCAGGCAGTGTAGACCCCTCTCCCTTAAAATATAGATCCTTTCAAAATGTTATAGCAATAAAGAGGCGTTGTTAAGTTTTACAAGAAATAAAGCACAAGTCGCCCATGTAAGGCAGGATTGCCTTTCTTCTAGGGTGAAGAGACAGGTTTTGGAGTAAATATGGCCACCCATCTTTTCCAAACTCTCTGACTTTGCACCATAATTGACTACTTCGGCCTCCAATTCGCTTGCTCTCTCGATCGCTATCTATCCAGTTTTCAGTTTTCAATTCATGGATAAGATTTTTTGTTTCACATGGGGTAAGACAGTAATTTCACATGCTTCTATGTTTGGATTACAGGGGCCATGCGACTAGTCAACGTTCTTTTTCTCTGAAAAGAATTTTGGGAAGATTTGTGAACTAGGGTTTCAAGAATTGGAATAGAATTGGTTAGATCGGTTGAGTCTGATCTCGATTTTGACAATTAACTAATGTAAGAATATTTATTAGTAGATTTTTTTTAGTTTGACTTTTCATGCATCTTTTATTTATGGGACTCTCAAAATGATACCTCTATAGTGTATTTAGAATTTGACACATTCTTTTAATTACCCTTTATCTTATTCCTAAAAGTTCAAGTCAGTAGTGAAAAAGAATTTTCAAAATAAATTGAAAATGAGTTATCAAAAATTGTCATTATCATGCACATTTTTCAAGTGAAAATGTGAAATAACATGATTTAATTACCTCATTTGAAAGAAAAAAAGTATTATAATAAAACAGCAAAAGAGTTAAAAAAAAAAAAAAAGGCATAACCAATGCACGAGACTCCCACCACTATGGAGTCTGAGGAGGATCATAGTATACGCAACCTTACCCCTACTTTCACAAAAAGGCTGTTTCCAGACTTGAATCCGTGACCATTTGATAAAAGAGTAAGATTACAAATTATTTGACACCTTAAAGGCGTCAATAAAAAATCCTTTTATGGAATCAATACATAAGAATGAGATAGCAAGATACGAGCATGGCCTTAAAAATAATCATATTTAAAAAAAAATGTAAAAATATAAAATAAAAAAAGTCACATAAGCCACAACTACAAGTTTTTAAATTTCCTTGAAGCTTCAATTGCAAAAGATATGTTAGAGTTGATCAATTTTACCTCTCAATGCTCAGTTTAACGTTTCTAATGTTCTTACAGTTACCTTAGACAAGCTATACCTCAGCTACAAGATGGAGCTTGCCTCTCCTTCCTTCTCCTTCCTTTTTGTAAAACCCAAATTAATAGTGCAGTTTTTTCCAATATGTGTTGAGATGTTGGGAGTTATAGAGGTATATGCCACATTGGTTATCTAGGAGCTTGGATGTGTCTTAATATACTCTTGGGTCATATCCACCCATTACCTTAAGGTTGGAGCCCCCAAGTGGTACACTTTATTTAACATGAAATGGTTGTTGTGATAGTGGTTAACTCTGACAGTGTTTGTTGTTGGTCCCAAGCCCGAATAAAAGAGGAGGGTTGGTGTGTAAGGTTGGCAGCCAGCACAAAAAAATCCTTTTACATGGATTCTACAGCCTTATATTATAAACGTCACGATAAGGCGTTCTCGACAAAATAAGCAACATGCTAGCTACAGTATGACCCGGGTGTAGTGATAAGTGACCAAGGATTAGCTAGGGTGTCTCCTCTAAGTGACGTGTTGTGTCGGTGCCCGGATGTGGTGACAAGTAAGCAAGGGTTCTCGCATTGTGGATGAGTTCGGATAAAGAAACAAGTCCAAAAATGTTAGATTAGATTAACATCTTGGAACATTGGATCTTTAACAGATAAGAGTCTAGAATTGATAGATGTTATGAAGAGAAGAAGGATTAGCATATCCTGTGTTCAAGAGACTAAGGAGGTGGACGACTTTAAACTTTGGTATACGAAGGATAAAAGTAGTAAAAGTGGTGTGGGCATAGTAGTGGATAAAGATTTAAAGAATGATATGGTGGATGTTAAAAAATTCGAAGATAGGATTTTACCCATCAAGTTTGTATTGGAGAAAGAGGTTGTCAATGTAATAGCATTTGTGCACCTCAAGTAGGATTGGATGAAAATAGTAAGTTACAATTTTAGGAATATATGTATGGATTAGCGCAAGGTTTTAGTCAGGAGAAAAGATTATTATAGAGGGTGATCTGAATGGATATGTTGGGAAAGATCATAGAGACTACAAAGGTGTACATGGAGGATATGGTTTTGGAGAGAGGAATGAGGAGGGGATCTAAATCTTAGATTTTGTTGCGACTTATGATTTATCCATTGTAAACGCTTACTTTGAAAAGAGATATGAGCATTGATCGAGTTACCTTCAAAAGTGGGCATCATAGTAGCCAAATATGTTTCTTCCTAACTAGAAGGTTGTCCGATAGACAATTACATAAGGACTGTAAGATTATATCAGGGGAGAGCAACAACAACAACAACAACTATAACCTTATCCCAACTAAATGGGGTTGGCTAGATGGATCCGATCAAGGGAGAGCCTAACCACACAATATAGAGTAGTGGTAATGGAGATGTGCCTCACTACATAGAGTTATAAGAAAGCTAAGCTTATTTGCCCTAGGATAAGATGGTGTAACTTAAAAGGAGATTTGAAATCATTTACTGATGAAGTGGTCAAACAAGGAAAGTGGGACTTTAATGGAGACATGAACATGATGTGGAATGAGATGACTATTTGTATTAAGAAGGTTGTTGAAGATGTCCTAGGTGAATCAAAAGGAAAACTCCATTCCTCTAAAGAGACTTGGTGGTGGGATGATGAGGTTCAAGCAAAGAAGCTAGTTTTAAGACATGGCAAAGGACTATGGATATAGAGGATCTACAAATACAAAAATTTGTCAAAAATGAAATTAAGAAGATTGTGGAAAAAGTAAGGGCGCAGAAATATGAAGATCTTTATAACAATCTGAACACAAAGGAAGGGGAAAAAACTATCTATAAGATAGCTAAAGTGAGGGAAAAGAAGAGTAGAGATCTCAACCATGTTAGATGTATTAAAAGTGAAGATGGTAAAATACTGACAACAGATGAGAACATTAAGAAGTGATGAAAGTTATTTCTGCAACTTACTACATGAAGACACTCCGAGTAATAGTATGGTAAAATACTAACAAGGGATGAGAACATTAAGAATAGATGAAAGTTACGTTATTTCTGCAACTTACTAAATGAAGACACTAAGAGTAATAGTGTTTTGGAAGATTGCACTACCCATCAAAACACCACATGTCATGGATATATATGAAAAAGTAGGGTGCCTAGAGTAAAATAAACTTTAAGGAGGATGAAAGTAAGCAAGACCAAAAGGCTCAGATGAGGTCCAATAGAAGTGTGGAAGAGCTTAGGAATTTGTGATTTATCTTGGCTAATCAAATTGTTTAATAAGATTATGAGTACTAGAAAAATGCTAGATGAATGGTGGAGAACCATCATGGTTCTGATTTACAAAAATAAATATGATATTTAGAGTTGCAATAACTATAGAGGCATAAAACTAATGAGTCATACTATGAAATTATCGGAGAGGAATATTGAAACTCACCTGAGACAAGAAACTACTATTACGGAGAACCAACTTAGTTTTATGCTAGGAAGATCCATGACAAAAGTTATTCACTTACTTAAGAGACTCATGGAAAGATTATGACAAAATCCCTAGAGAGTTAATCTGGCAAGTACTAGAGAAGAGAAATGTTTCAAGTAAATATGTGAACATAATTAAATATATGTATGATGGTGTAGTGACACGTGCCGAAACTATGTGGGGGGTTAAGGTAGTGAATTCTCAATTACAATTGGGTTAAATTAAGGATCAACCCTTATTTGTTTGTGTTTATCATGGATGATTTAGATATTTAAGATGAGGTTCCTTAATGTATGTTTTTTGCTGATGATATTGTTTTGGTGGATGAAACAACAGAAGGGATTAACGTTAAGTTGGAGTTATGGAGATCAATCAACCTTGAAATCAAAAGTTTTTAAATAAGTAAAACAAAGATGGAGTATATGGTATGTAACTTTGGTTACACTAGGACGAATAATGAGGTGGCAAAAATTGATAAGAGGGAGATTCTACAAAGTGATTATTTAGGTATCTAGGCTCAATTATAAATAAAGAAGGTGACATAGACGATGATGTTTCACAGAGAATTAAAATAAGATGGTTGAAGTAGAGAGGTGTGTTCGGAGTGTTGTGTGAGCGACGTATTCCTTTAAAACTTAAAGAAAAATTTTATACGGCAATCATACGACTAGATATTATGTATGGTGTCAAATGTTAGGCAGTTAAAAAGCTTCATATAGATAAATTCAATATAGCAGAGATGAGGATGCTGAGATGGATGAGTGGAAAAACTAGGAAGGATAAAGTAGATAATGATCATATTAGAGCTGAGTTGGGAGTAGCTTCGATACATGATAGGCTAAGAGAAAGTCATTTGAGGTGGCATGGTCATGTTCAATGGAGGCCTTTGGATGCCCCAATACGGAAGAGTAATTTGATTCAGATTGAAAGAACTAAAAGAGTCAGGGGCAAACTTAAAATGAACTTAGGAGAAGTGTTGAGGAAAAACGACATGCATATCTTAGGCTTTGTATCAAGTATGACCTTGAATAGAGCTGATTGGAGGGCAAAGATCCATGTAACCAACCGACCCCATTTAGTTGGGATAAGATTGAGTTATTGTTGTTGTAATAGTGGTTCTAAGGGCTGCTATCAGAAGAAAAAAAAAAATATATATTGTGGTTTTAAGGGCTTATGATGGTTCAGTTCTACATGAGAGAAACAAAGCCATTGTGCAAGATCAAGCCTTGAAACAAATTGATGGTTATCTTGCTTGCTGGCTTGTCTATCAAATTGTATGGTTAAAGATGTGTGTGTATGGTGTTGGGATTAATAAAAGAAGAGACAAAGATATCACACCGATAGTATGGAGATGCTTTCCCACAAGTTCTTTCACACTATAACCATGTGGGTCTCACACTGACAATCTCTTTCTTTCCTGACCACCATGTAGGTCCCCTATTAAACGAAACTGCTTCTTGCATTGAGATTGGTGTAAGATAAGATATCCCTCTCACACTGTTGACATGGGAAACCCTCTCCCATAAAATAAAGAGGAAGAATTGCATCATAAGCAATTTTAATTTGTAGATGACAAAGTAACAGTTTGGTATCTAGGTACAGCTTGGTTCCCTATGAAGCTACATTGTCCATTACAGTGAAGCAGCCCACCCCTTCAACTTTTAATAAGCTCTATTGATATGAGAATTCCGTATTTTATGGTCCCTAAGTTTGGATTTTATTGGTTAATAATCTTTGATGAAAACGTGGATGATGTAAGCTTTGCTGTGATTATATAAATATATATATAAAAGAGTAGCTAATTAAAGTATAATTAATACTTTTTTTTGTATCATATTAGTGGGCACGTATAGGCTTCACTTATAAGCTTACTGATGATCAACAAAGAACCAAATTTGATTAGGTAAACCAAAACTCAAACCCTCTAGTTTTTGGTGAGACCAAAACCTCAAACTTTATATTCTTAGTAGGAACTTTATACTTGAAACAAGGAATCACTTTTGCTTTCTTTACTGTGTAATTGTGCTTTTTTGAAAGCATACCATGACCCATGTCAAGATTTTAGTTAATTGACAAGTTATGCAGTGTTTGGTATGTATTCTTGGAATGCATTCTAGGTCGATTTCGCATTCTCAGGCGATAAAAATAGTTCATCATTTGAGAATGCGAAATTGAACTAGAATGCATACCAAACGCTGCCTTAATAAGTAAAAATCATTCTGATTTTTCAAAACATGGCTCTAAAAATTTTCTTGTGTTACTTAAGCTGTGTTTGGTATGCATTCTAGGTCGATTTCACATTCTCAAATTATAAAAACAACTATTTTTATCATCGGAGAATGTGAAATCGAAGTAGAATGCATAGCAAACACTGCGTTAGTTGATGCTAATCCAAACCAATCATTTTAATTTGAATTTAAAACTAATTTTTCCTAAAATGCCCCAATCCACATGTTCCGTTCGGCATCTCACATGCACAGTTTTTATCATATTGATACAAGTTGAGACCTAATGAATTGATCCACATAGGAATATATATAAGCATCAATCTAATTAAGGTTTAGAATTTGCTGGATGCCCATATATAAAGGGAAAGAATAATCTAGAAGGGAATTAAGTTAAGGCTTCAATATTAAGGAGTTAATTCACAAGGCAAGTGTGATGAGTGGAACTAGAGATCTAAAAGAGTGGTGTAAACCTAATTTTGGGTGGGAGTAGGCATAAGGTCATTGTCTTTAAAAAGAGGGGTTCGATCAACACAAAGGCTCAAGCCCACTTTGTCTTTGCTCTATCTTCCACTACTACTAATCCATATACCATCTCTTCCACTAACACTAGTAGAGTATCCCTCAATAGAACCAAACACAACCCACTCTCCATCCATATATCCATAACCCCCCATAAAGAGAGAGAGAGAGAGAGAGAAGAAGAAGAAAAGAAATGAAATGAAAGATTGATGTTAATTAGGGGGAACATCTACTCCTGCCTACTCCATTTACACCACCCAATGGGTTCCCTCTATCTGATTAAAGAAGAATAGAAGCTTATAAATGATTGAAACTCTGAAATTAATTAATTAATTAACATATATGTACATAGTTACTTAATTTAATTATACCCCTTATATATATATATATATATATATATATATATATATATATTATAATAAACCATAAAAATTAAAAATATAAGTATATTATAATAAACTACCACTGCATGCATGTGGCATATATTTATATACATTCATGAGAAATGATGATCAAAGGGGATCCTAAAAGCAGCCACTAATATCGATGTGATCCAATAATGGATCAACAACATGCAAACACCATATATAGATCATTAACCTCTTAAATGATTAATTTTTTTAAAATTAACCATAAAACCATTGACTTGCTTAGTTTGGATTTGATTCCCTTAAGAGATATTATTATTCCTATATTAAGGGGTGAGATAGTTGAGGAGGAGTTGTGGCTTGTTAAGGGGGGTTGTACAGTGGCATGTTACAGCAAACATGCATGTTGGGTAAGAGTGGCTCAGAAGCTACTAAATCTCTCCAAATCTCTTTCGTCGGTGACGTATTTAGTGAACCTGATGAGTTTTCTAATAACTTATAATTTAATATTACAGAACTTATCATCTGTCATACTGCCTCTCCATCTCTCTTATTGTTAATTTCCTGTCTTCTTAATTAGTTTTAAGTATTAGTCTTATACTTCATATTAGTGTTCTCACCACACTCCCTAACTAATATATATATATATATAGTATGAGTCTATGAGAGACTATGTATGAGTTTGATTAAAATGATAATTAATTAAGCTTAGATATAAGTAAGCAATAATATTAATATAGGGGAGAGACAAGAAGAAGAAGAGTAAGTAAGGAAGGTGCACATATGAGGTATGAAGCATGAAGGAGAGAGAAATTAAGAGAGAGAGAGAGAGAGAGAGAGAAAAAAAAAACAAAAGCAAGTAGTATATGTCACCAACCAAAGAAAGCAAGGATGGATGGATCATGGATGGATGCTTTACTTCCTCACCACCTACTTTTCTAATCCTGCCGTTCCCCCTTACGTGCTTCACACAACTAAACCAAAAAATATAATTCGTTACGCCAAGAATCTGCCCTCCTTATAGTCTACTCATATATCTCCCATTGACTTCTACTCTCTCTCTCTCTCTCTCTCTCTCTCTCTCTCACACTCAACTCACTCACTCACTCACTCACTCACTTACTCACCCATACATGAATCTAACCAACAATAACTAATTATTGACTCAATTATGATCTAATTTTATATTAATCATTTGTTATGACCTAAAACCATTGTTTATAATTTGGGCCCTCTTATAATTTAGCCTGGTAATCATTGGTGAAGAGGAGACGATCCGGCCGCTTGATCGGATGGTTGGATTTGGAATCATTTAGGTTGTGTTTGGTATGCATTCTTGGAACGCATTCTAGGTCGATTTCGCATTTTCGGACGACAAAAACAACTATTTTTATCAACTGAGAATGCAAAATCGACCTAGAAATGCTCCAAGAATGCATACCATACACAACTTTAAACTAATTAATGATCAATCATTGACTTTTCTAACTTAAGAATCCACGGTAAACACCTTATTAAACCCATATAACGATTCCTAAGATTTCATTAATCGGATGGTTGAGGAATTTCTTTCGACGTATGTCATGCAAAGAGTAAATTAAAACCCTTTCCATCACTATATGAAATTAACACTAGGTTTTTTTTTTTTTTTTTTGATAAAAATTAAAACTAGGGGTTTAGAGGTGATAGAAAATGGTAGCTAAAGATCAATAAAACTATCTCTAAATGGATTTTTTTTATTCTTGAAATATTACACATTGATGCAATCAAAATAATTTCGATTTCTTGATTAAAAAATTTATTTGTTGACTATTTCAAGAAATCAGTCCGAAACATACCAAGCCAGCCCTTAGAGAGGTCTACGAAGTATTAGCCACAAATTAGTCACATAAAAAGACAAAAATGAATTAAAAATTGTGCTAACTATTAAATTAAGTACTCCAAAACCACTGTTCAGGAAAAACCTCTTTTGTTTTCATTTTTCATTTCCTTACAAAAGAAAAAAAGAAAGGGAGGGGAATATTTTTTTTCCGGAACCTTGTGAACTTGTCCAAATTTGAGTGTCAAAAGTAGATTTTGTTATATCTCCAGTGAGAATTAAAGATATTTCTACACCTCCATGATCTCTGGATGATGAGGATCTGAACCATTGAGATTAACAAGAGAACCCCAATGATTGTTTAGATTAAAAAAGATAAAATTAAACCCATTAATTAGATTTACTTAATTGACCCTGCTTTGTTGGTTCTGGTGATCCATATGAATTTAAGAGGATGGATAAAAGATTGGGTATGGGTCAACACTTATCACACAGCACATGAGCTGTTTGGTTGGATCTCTCTCTCTCTCTCTCTCTCACCCATATTTTTATTGAAATACATGGAATTTGTCTAGTATTAGAATGAAATAAGCAAAAGACAGGCTAATTAGTTTTAAAAAATTACATGAAAAACAAGAGAGAGAGAAGGTACCTGGTGAAGGGATAGAGGGAGAGTGAAGAAAGAAGAAGAAAGGGGGCACCACAAATTCTGTGGTTCCAGGCTTGCAATGCAATCCTCAATGAGATAATCGTTGAGAAAAAGGAATGGGTTTGCTTGAAAGCCAACCGAATCTCTCTCTCTCTCTCTCGAGTCTGGGGTGGGTGGATCTCTCTTGGGCTTGCTATTTTAGAAGTGGGAAAATTTTATCATAACTTACTATGGAGAGGGAATCTCTGGTCTGAAAGACCATGGTAGTCTAGGAACACGGGATCGACAGAAATCTCTATATGAGGGTAATTCAGACACTTTGTCGTCTAGTAAGAAATTTTTATCCTCTCCAGTGTGGTGTGTTGTCCAGTGCACTACACTTGAGAATCCAACCGTTAAATCATGAGCAGTGGAATATTTTTATCTTCTCAAGTGTTGGGTGTATGTTTGGATTCTCAAGTGAGGTGCACTAGACAGTGCACCGCACTTGAGAGGATAAAAATCTGTCTAGTAAAAAGAGTTTTATTCCATTTTTGTTGTCTGAAGCATCAGATCACGTTGTCCCATCTCTCTGTCTACCCATTAGAAAAGTGTTCTCTCCCTTAATTTTTTTTAATGAAATTCTTTCTTATATACTTCAATAAACTTTTAAGATTAAGACAAGAATAATAAAAAAATATTACAATTTCTCAATTCATCCAATGCACGAGGCTCCTGCCACTATCGGGTCTGGGGAGAGTCATGTGGACGCAGCTATACCCTTGCTTTCGCATAAAGGCTGATTCCAACAGACCCATTTGGTTTATATAAAAAAGAAAATAATTAAAAAAAAAAAAAAAAAAAGGGGGAAAAGATAGATAAGTGAGTGAGGGGAGCATGCTTTTAACATGCAATGGCGTTTGTGGTGGTAGTTTTAATTTTCATGACTGCGTTGGCAAAGTGTGAGAAAGAGAGTGTGAAACGGATTTAACCTTAACAACCTGTGGCCAAACTGTTCAAAGTTAATCTCTAAATTTGCCTATTTTCAGTTACAATATTGTTTCTCTTCCTCTCTTATATGTTGTGTTATATCTGTTCCCCTCCCCCCCCCCCCCCCCTTCCTCCCCCTACTTTGCTCTACTCATTCATTCCCCCCCTCTCTCTCTCTCTCTCTCTCTCTCTCTATTTTCCACCTATACACTTCACTATTTATGGTGCTCTCTCTAGACTATTCTTCTCTATATTATTGTTCCTATTTCTCTCTACCCTTTATACATAACTTACTTCCAAGGTTAGAAACGCTAGGAAAATTTTAGGAGGTTACTGTTCATGAGGACGGCTTTTCTTTGACTAATAAAACAACAATATTCACTATATATAATAACCCCACTCTCCTACCTTTGCTTCCTCCATCCTCTTCTCACTCTCCTTCTCTCTTTCTCTCTGTTTCTTCTTCTATTTTCCCAATCTCTGCTTCTTTCTAGAACGGCAACTTAAGCTCTATTCATCTTCAAGGTTGGTGGTGAACATGGAAGCACCACCAGAGGAAGTCTTGGGGTCCAACGACCAGACCCATATTGTCAAGGGCAAGCGTACCAAGCGGCAAAGGCTACCTTCCCCTCTTGCCTTCACAATCAATAACTCTACAAGCTCATCAAGTGCAGGAGGAGGATCAGGAATTGGAGGTGGAGGACTAGGAGAAGACGACTATAATTACTACCCTTCCCCAACCACAAGCTCAACAGAATTATTCACTTCTGATGAGAGTACAGAGGAAGAAGAGGATATGGCGAATTGCCTAATTCTGCTTGCCCAGGGTCATGGCCGTGAAAATCTGAAACAAATTGAACAGGGTGGCGCCAGTGGCGGCGGCGGTGGTGGTGGTGGTGTCATGGAGAGATCTAGTAGCCGAAGGTTTACTGAGGCAACCACAACCATGGCTGGTAAGGCAGGGTTTTATGTATATGAATGCAAGACTTGCAATCGTTGCTTCCCTTCATTTCAAGCACTTGGTGGGCACAGAGCAAGTCACAAGAAACCCAAGGCCATGGTTGAAGAGAAAGAGAATAATAAGAAAGCTTCGGCATCACTCTTGGCTTTGTCTCCTGATGAAGATGAAGCCCAATTCAAAACCAATAGCCCTCATTCCTTCTCTCTCCATCAAATGCCCAACCATAGCAGTAGCAGCAGCAGGGCTATGTACAGTAATAACAAATCAAAGGTCCATGAGTGTTCTATATGTGGCTCCGAATTCTCATCTGGTCAAGCATTGGGGGGTCACATGAGACGGCATAGAAGCGCTGCCGCACCAACTACCACTAACAATTCAGGTACCTTTGAATTACGGGACAACAACAATGAAGAAACCCACAAGCCAAGAAATGTGTTTCAATTAGATCTCAACCTTCCGGCGCCATCTGATGAAGACCACCACCACCACCACCGTGAATCCAAATTCGCTTTCTCTTCCAAACAACAACAACAACAACAACCACCACCACCACCTCCTCTCATCTTCTCTGCCTCTGCTTTGGTAGATTGCCATTACTAGGCGGGTCCCAAAGAAACGCTGGAAGTGAAAATTAAGAGATCTCTCCTGGTTCATCACTGTGAATTACAATTACCATTACCAAGATCATTTTTCACATTTTGTTTTTTTATTTTTATTTTTCATGATTTATGATTCAAGATACCCACCCCATCAACTTCTTTGATTATAATTCATATTACTTATGATATCGATTCTTTGAATTCTTTTGTTAATTGTTTAATTTTTATTCATCAAATATAAATATTTGGAAATTGAATTCTTTGTGGTTGGCAAGTAAGTAGCTCGTGTTCATGACTTCATGGTGGGCTTTGATTCACGAAAGGTCAGTGAGTGAAGGAGCATCTTTCTCTCTTTCTTTCTTTTTTTTTTTTTTTTTTTCTTGGTTTTTCTTCCTCCTTTCCATTATACTTAGTTTTGTTTGTTTTCTTTATTAAGTGCGAGGGCGATGCGTAATACACAACTCCAACTCAGAGAGAGAGAGAGAAAGATGCAAAGCAAAGGAAAGAAAGGGAAACGAGAAGGAGAGGAGAGGAGAGGAGGGGAGGGGAGGGGAGGGGAGGGAAGGTGGGGGTGTTTGGGCTTTCCACCACCAAAAGTCTCGTGGATTAGGTTCTGTTGTTTGGTTTACAAGAAATCTAAAAGCTTTCTCTCCGTCTGTTAGCATTAAATGACAAAGAATAAATGGTTAGGATGGCGAGTTTGTAACTGCCCTTCACACTAATGGATCCAAATATCTATTTATTACTTGCCATGGAATTCTTCCTCTTCTCTTATTTTTTTTTTTTTTATTTTTTTATTTTTTTATTTTATTTTTTTTTCACTCGCCCTTTTTGCACTCCACTTCACTTTAGTTCAGTCTACCCATCACACACCTAATCAATCATGAATCTTGCATTTATGAATCATGAATCACTCCCTCTGATCAACTTCATACCTTACTTCAAGGGATTTTCATCCTCCCAAGTGCGCACCACACTTAAGAATTCAACCGTTAAAACATGGGTCGTGGCGTCTTTTTATCTTTTCAAGTGTTGGGTGGATTGTTATACACTTCAATGTGGTGCACTAGGCAATGCACCGTACTTGAGAGGATAAATTTCCTACGTCAAGACCTACTATAGCACAGGGAGTGGAAAATTATCTCCTCCAGTTCCCTGTCCAGTCCAGTTCCCCCAGTGCCTATAATAAGGGGGGCAGACCTAGGGATGTAAACGGATCGGATTTGGATCGGATACGGATCGGATGTGATCGGAGCCGGATATTCCCTGGCCTAATACGGGTACCTCTAAATGGATTCGGATGCGGATCGGATTTGGATTTTCGACCATCCGTTTACATCTCTGCCTTGTGTAACTCGGACCTTCCTCCCCCTAACGGATACAATTCACTCTCAATCCATATCTCTTAGATCATGATTCACTTTTCATCATATTCTAGAACCTGTTGAATCTTCAAAAACCCTCAAAATCATTATTTATTTAATTTTTTATTATTAAGTATTCAGATTTTTTCGAACGGATTTTAATCGGAGTATTCGGATTATTTTTTAGATATCTCTAAACAAATACGGATGTCCCTAAATGGATGCGGATTCAGATTCAGATTTCGGTTATCTATTTACATCCCTAGGTGAACCCCACCAGGGCAGAGTGTTCGGGCAGGGGTAGGGTGGTCATTGCGCCTCCCCCCTCTTATTACAGGCATTGGGGAACTAGGCCGGGCAGGGAACTGGAGGGGACAAAGATCCCATAGGGAGTACCAAATCGAAGAAGGTGTAATAGTGTAATCATTAATTTTTGCATATGATTCTAATGTCGTAGTGTGAATTCCTTCCACGCCCTCTCACATAAATTAGTCATGGAGTTCACACTTACACTCTCTCTTCTCCCACAAAATATGGATCCCTTAATCAACTCTCAGACTTTTTTTGGTGCAGTTTCCCATTCTGGTGTTGTGAGAAACCCATATTAGATGTCTAATAAAAAAGTAAGTGATATTACCCCTTCATTAATAAGGTATTATTTAAGAGAAGGGAAAGTAAACCTGATTATTTCTGTATGTATTACTTGGTAAAATAGTTTTTGTACTTGTCCCGTAAGAGAATGAGGGGTGATGTGTGTGTGTGTGTGAGAGAGAGAGAGAGAGAGAGAGAGAGAGAGAGAGAGAGAGAAAATCATAAATCATAATAAAGAGTATGGGGTTACCAAACGCTCTTCTAGTGTTTGTTATGTGCACGTTTTGGAGTTTTTTTCGTAAAGCCACGGCCCCTTTGCGTGAGATATCCAAATACATAAATGAATGGAAGAGAGGAAGAGAGGCAGAGGGCCATTTACATTGGCACATAAAGGGGCTAACTCTCGGTTACCTTGTCTTAATTAAACCTCCCTAACACTCCCTCTCAACATGTTATTATTAATATTAGTATTACTTAACAATCAATAAAAGGGCCCGTTAATTTGTACTTCTTAATGTTTATTACTAGTTATTATTATTATTATTATGGAAAAAATATCCCTGTCAGCTAGGTGTAGTTTGCAAAATTCTATCTTGTTGATGTCCCTGCATACGTTGTCATTGACCCTATTGATGCCCTTGTGCATGTTATCATTAGGGAGAGAGATAGGCAAGCAGCCCGTGTATATGGGCATCATACACGTTAAAGAGAGGAAGAAGGGGTTTTGGTGGATTGCGAACAATATACAAAAGTCCCACATATTAAATAAGGAGAGATCAAGGAAAGAAAGATGTGTATTAGGCAGTCGCGTGCCAGCCTTCATCCCTTATTATTATTGCTTAAGAAGCAATATCTTGTTGCTTATACAAGGCTCTACATGTCAACATTTGCTCACACCTACTTAATTGACTCATCAAAGAGTCTTCTTGCTAGCTACTACTATTACTACTAGTACTAAGTGGGGTATAACAGTACTTTTACTTGCTTCCATCCCTATCTTCATTATCAACCTATTCCTTCTTTTGTCCTAATTAGGGAAAAATTATAATACTAACCTTTCAAGTCTTTTGAAATTTTCTTGAGACCTTTCTCAACCCTTTGGGGTGGAGATGCCCACAGCTAGTGGTGTTTGCCGGCCACTCTTTATATTCATATTTTGGTACTTGTGTGATTAAGTGATGAAAAAGATCAGGTCAATAGAAAAGTTTCTCACACGTTAAGAGTCGTTTTTCATGTATAAATCAAGAGAGAACAATTAACTAGTGCCTTGTATCGCACTGATTAGTGCGTGATTATCGGTGGAGATTAGATGATCAATGATGTCATGACATCCTTAATTGATTCTTCAGCTTAATCCAATCCTAATTCGGGTTCTTGCAGCCCCTATCAATGTCAATGCTGAAGGTGACTGATCTAGTCAGTCTCCACCTAGCTATTCCTTTTTTTGGTTTTGATTGCTTTTCCGATGTTCTCAGGTTGCATCCTACATCAAAGGCTTTGACTAGCTTCATCACTCCACTAGTTAAAGTACTATTAATTTCCAAATTAAGTTAAAATGTTAGGTTAAGTATCAAAAATTATTCCTGCCCATAAATTGTATTTGCTTCTATTTAACATACAATTCAGTTGTAGTCCTACTAATGATAATAATATACTGGGTAGGGGTGTAAGTTTGGCCTTGTCTTTGTCCGAGCCCGCCTTGGCGCCCTGAGCCCGAATAGGATCTGGACTGGATTTTTCAACCCTGAGAGCAGGTTAGGGTTGAAATTTTTATGCCCTGGGTTAGGGTCGGGTTGGGCTGGGTTAAGGCCTTGGCCTAAGCCCGCCCGATCCAACCCTGTGTCAAGTAATGCTTTAAAATTTATTGTTTATATTTTGCAATTTTTTTAATATCTAATTATCTATTGATTTACCCAGAAAAAAAGGCTAATTTATCTATTGAGCAAAAATATTTATACTTTTAAGATTGGGCTAAATTTTTTAACCTAATGAAAAGTCTAATAGTCAATTGAGTATGAAACAAACCAATACCCAATCACATGTGTCTCATTTTTTGAATGCATAGGATGACGTAAATGGCAAAAAGCAGGGCAAGTCAGAGCCAACAAAGTCCAACTAAATTTCAAGGTCAATCAGGGCCAACTCAGCCCTTGGCAAAAAGCAGGGTCAATCAAGGCCAATCCAGCCCAACCCAGCCTAATCAGGGTCAATCAAGGCAGGGCTGGGCTGGGCTGGGCTGAGCCCAACAAGCTTGGGCCTGGGCCTGGGCTGAGATACCTCAGCCCAACTTAGGGCCAGGTTGAGCTTGGGTTGAGTTAAGAGGACTTAGGGCTGGGCTAGGGTTTTAAAAAACTAGGCCAAACCCGGCCCTATTTCACCCCTAATATTGGGTATAGAATATAGATGCAGCTATAGATTGTTGAAATATATGTCTACCGTGTGTATTGACATGCTTCCTTATGTATGTTCATGCACATATATTATAAGTATTGGGCACATTCTCCCATTTCTTAGATATTTTCAAAGCCCTATTTTGCTATTTGGCAAATTCCATTCAACCTGAAACTTGTCGCATAAAGATTTGTAGACCTACTTATCCATAAAATTTGGACCCATCTAACCATATCATGTAGCAAAATAGATAACTATGAAAAGGCCTCAATCTCTCCATGGCTAACACCTTATATATATAGAGAGGAATTAATAAGAGTCAGCTCCTAAGCAAGTTTAATTTGGAATAATTTGGTGGACCTAACAGTTTAGATGGATTAAGGCTAGGATAAAGGAAGGTGTACTAGTCCTTCATATCTATGACATGTGCTAGTTTTAAATTTGGGACCTAGCTTAATCCTATACCATACAAAAATTAGGCTACAAGGCATAATACAATAATGGCCCAACCTTCAAATAGACACAATTACCATGGATGTTTTTTAGGGAAAAATAACGCTTTCTGGTCGTGTGGCCAATGTAGCTCCTGCCTCTAGACAAAAAATTGTCCTATCCCTATGGAACAGCGGAAATCCCATTCAAGTCGATGCTTGCGTGTGCGCTCCCAATGGCAAGCACAAGTGCAGGCTCTAGAGGCGCAGGCAGTGTTCTCTCATCCTGTTTTTTAATAGTCTACTCTTTTTCTTCACTCCGTCATAACTTTTTCTAATTCGATAAATTCAGAGAGCATCTCTCGATGTGCATGAAATTTGTCATGCGAAAAGGTGATGTAATAATTTTGAGACAACAAAGATTTAAGAAATGTGATAAAACCATAAATACTTGGGGCCAACCCCGACGCGCCACGTGGCATGGCATGAAGAGAAGACGATCTAGACCCGACTACATCAAGGCTCATCCGCCAGACTTATGAGGAAGAGACCTAGTTGGTCACTCAAGGGCCAAGGTCACTACACAAATTGGCGATGGCATCATCACCCGGATTTACATCATCCTACCGGCGAAGGGATCTTATCCCAAAGGAGATGCACCTTACCCATGCAGGACTCTCATAGATCTTATCCAACACTTGAGGAACACGCATGACTATCTGTGAGGGAACACCATCCCTAACCAGACTCAACCTCCCAAGAGGAGATGATCTACTACGTGATGGACTCTACTACCAAGGAGGCCTATCACTAGCTACTTGGACTCTCCACACCGCCATACTGCACTATAAATACTCATGTATTTTCCCCCCCATTAACCCATCTTGAATGCCAGTAATTCATCTATTGCTGAGAGAGATCTAACTTAGGCATCGGAGAGTCCTAGGCTAGAACTACACCGGTTCTCCCTTGTCCCTGACGTCTTTTTGCAGGTTGCGGCACCCGAAGGACCACCCGACGATTTCTTGACGCAACAAAATGCTCTAGATTAATCACACATAAACTTTTATTTTTATTTTTTTTGGTGAAGACGACACATAAAGTTTAGACTCAAAATCAATATATAAGATATATCCTCAAATGTATCTGTGCATTTTCTTGTATTTTAATCTGTCCAATTTTCGTAGAAAAGCTCATTTCTTAATTGAATTTTGAAATCCTTATTTTGTCATTGGACAACTTTGTTTTGGTCGAAACTTAAAATGTGAGCAAACCCTAAGAGTCTATCTATTCATAGAATTTCAATCCTATCTAATCTATCATGCGGCAAATATTCATGAAAGTCAGAATACCTAATAAACTAGAAAAAATTCTACTTTCTGCTTTGTGTTTGATTTTCCAATAGGGAAAGAGAATGCTATGTGATCTCGTGTGCAGCATGTGGCTCCTGTGCCTAGACACAAGGCCATGCAAAATGATCATCATGCCCTAGCCTCAAAGATTTTCGCCTTTCCATGGGAGTGTGGCGGTCACTTTGTGTGGCTCTGTGTCTAGGCACAGGAGCCGCATGCTGCACGCGACCAAGTAGTGTTCTTTTTCCCCAATATTTTTTCAATCAAACTAAAACTAGACAAAATTCAGAACCAGGTCCCTTTTTGGTTGGAAAACCGGTCTAGTTTGAAAAATGATCCCACTACTTCATGCAAGAAAAAAAAACACAAGTGGATTTCTACCATGGTTTGAGGAATCAGTATCGGATCGACTAATTCGTATTGGTATCGGTGGATCAGTACAGACAGGTAAAAATGAAAAAAAAAAAAAAAAAAAAAAAAAAAAAAACTAATTTTTTGATGAAAACAGAGCCGATCCAGACCTATACGACTGATCCAGATTGGTCAATCCAAACTGATCAGATCTGTCTTGGGTTCTTAAAATCAGGATCGGATTGGAATCGACTGAGGTTGATCCCGATTATTTCTAATCCGGTTAGGTTCCCCTTCCAAAAACTAGGGTTAGGGGCCTTAGGGCATGTTTCGTTAATTTTGGCCAATTTCTCACTGATTCTAATATGATTCAAATTGGGGCTGATTCTGATCTGGATCCCAATTCTACGTCTTTAAACTATTGACATTAAGGGGATCAATTTAGAACCTAAACCAAAACAAACTCAGACCGAATCAGAAAAAATCAATGATTTCAGTTTTAGAATAAAAACAATCAAATTGAATCAAATAAAATGTACATTGTATAAATCAAACCAACCCGAATCTAAACCATGTTAAAACGTACAATCATGTGTCTTCGTTGAGTTGTATGAAATTATCTACTATGGGTTTCTTTATTTGGTCGTATAAACAAGGTTTAAAGGTACCTAATTTGATATTGTGGGACTCTATTCAAGGTTTTTAAAATTGGGAATCTTATCGGTGAATCGGCTAACACCGATCCCGATTTCCACTGCTACTAATCGTTGCATCTTGAATTAGATTCGGATTGGCCAAATTCATCTTGAAGGACCGATTAACGGTCGATTCCCGATTCCTGAACCGATTCAAACCGTTTCGGAGCAAAATCCTCTGTAAGTCTGTAACCGATTCCGCTCCCGATTCCAAGTTTTAGAACCTTCACTCTATCTACATGAGAGTAATTTCTTCCTAATATTATGTTTACGAAGGTTATGTCCATTTAAACCAAATGTAAATGGAATTATCAAAATCATGTAACTTTATTTGTTTGGTAGGTTATTTCCATTTAAATCAAATGTAAACCGAATTATCAAAAAAAAAAAAAAAAATGGTAAAAAACCGAATTATCAAATAGAATGAAATAAAACCAAATCGAATCGATTCATGAGGTTGGGAAAATTATTCAATTTTGATTTATTCATATATTGTATCCTAAACCAATCCGAAAAAAATCAGAACCGAATCAATCGACACCTTTGCCTCACATCAAGCTGATCTGGGCTAGCTGCTGACCGGGAAAAAAAACCCAAGCCCAAAACATAATCAGGCCCAGGTTAGGCACGGGCCCTTCCTTGTAAGTGTTTGTATCAGACGACTCAGATCTCTGGCTTTAGTGGGTTTCTTGAGTCTTTCCATTTCTTCTTTTAGAATTGGGGAGGGTTTGGGGTTTTGGAGTTGCAGTTACGAGTTCGGATTCGGAGACAGCGAGAACAAAGCGCAAAGCTTGTGTGTGGCTCGTGAACAAAGCATATACTAGGTATACTTGGAGAGGGTGAGGGGTGAGGGGTGAGGAGGAAAAGCAATGGCGGTTCCAGGTAGGCGCAATGGAATGGAGGACGACGAAAACGAAGAGGAGGGACTCTTCGAAGAAGATGGTCTTGTAGAACTAGACTCCGATACGCTACCCCATCTCCAACCAATCGCTGAAGCAGCCCAACTCGGTGACGTCGATGCCCTTCGCCATGCTCTCGGTAATCTACTTCTTTACTACCTCTATTTAATTCTTGATAACTCTCTCTTTGAGTCTGATTTCATTTTTTGTTGTTCCTTGTTATACTTTTGAATCATTAATTCATAGTATCACATTAAAGTTTTTTATTGGACATATATAATTTCTTCCTCAAACCACCGTGTTTCTGGCTAATCTGTAATTGAGGTATTGGAATTGGAAAGGGAACACCATTCAGTTGAACTCAACCTAGATTACATATTATAAAAACCTCAATCTAAATTTCATATTATTATCTAAGAACCTCTTTGATGTAGGTAAAAAATAAACTTGAAAATATAGAAGAGTTTTATTGTCAAAATAAATAAATAAAAAATGCAAGATAACAAGGGCCAGGTCAGGACTCAGGACTCTGGACCGCCTTAACTCAAGGGTCAAAGAAGACCGCTTAACTCTAGGGTCACTTGGAAACTCACTCAATCACAAGAGTACCACAAACTCCAATGGGGACTCACTCACCACAAAGGTTACATTGTACTCAATTCTTCTTTTCCTCTCTATACTTCACAATCCATACACATATAATTGGGAAGGGAGAACTAGCCGTTGGAAACATTTTGGAAAGAGTGAATGGGAGAAGTGGAGTGGGCATTAAATGTTTATTATCATGACTACATCACTCTTCCTCTGTGGAATTTCCATCAAGGCCAATCTAATTTTGAAGAATGAACATTTATCTCACTAGACAGATCCAGTGGTGATGTAGATCCAAGCATCCGCAAGAAGAAGAAACAGCCCTAAGATTAGGGCCGAGTGCTGGAGCCTTAGTTTATTTCCATACTTAGTTATTTCAGTCTTAGTTTATTCCATACTTAATTTACCAGTCTATTTGTAAACTTAAATTGAACCGGTTCAGACCTAGTCCAATTTAACTGATCTATTCCTATTGGTTGTTAGGGGATTTAATCCTATTGGTTGTTAGGGAATAATTTAAGTTGTTAGCTTTTAAATTAAGTGTCTTACCCCCTCCACGATTTAAGAAGGGGAGTGATTCATATTTTTAATAGGATTTGGGCCTTAGGCCATATTATAAATTAATAAAATTGTGGGAGGCTCCCCCACAGTTCAGATTTCAGAAATTAAACTTTGTTTTTGCTTGCTGCCTTTGCTGCTGCTGCCTTGCTCCTTTGAGAGTGTTGCCTTGTGAGTAATATCAAGGTGAAAGGATTGGTGGACCTCCAATCGACTCCTTGCGTCTTTTAGACCTGGAGGATCTTCTCATCTGCTTGCATCTTGTAGATCGGGAGACCCTATCTTCTTCAAGTTGTTGTCATTGAAGATATTCAATTACAAGTAAGTAATTTACTGTTTCAGCATTCAAATTCTTCTTCTAATTTTCTAACCTAAACCCCCCACCCATCCCAATTGATCCACTAAAACCCTAGGTCATCTAGATCCTGTCCAGTCCTATCCCTCCATCCAATTTCATCCAAATTACAACCACAGTTCCATTAGATCACTCCCTCCACTCGACCTTAGTTTCAGACCCATCCTAAGACTTCAAACCTAGTTCCCTCATCTCCACAAAACCTCAAAACCCTAAAAATTCTATCCAGCTATATCCTACCATTAAAACCTCACCCAACCTTGGCCGAATGCTCCTCTCTACCACTAGAGCGTTCTACCTAAAGCCCTAGCCCAAATTCTCACTCTAAACCCTAAAACCCATCACTCTCATCTTCCCCAAAACCAGAAACCCTAATTTTCTGATTTTTAATTTCTCACTCAAACATCATCAAACCTTCACTGGTAGCTTCCCCTAAACCTGCCTAGCATTACCATATAAGAATTACATCCATTACCCTAGACTTAACCCTAGTTTTGACCTAAAAACCTCAAACCTACCCAATCGGCCAGCTGTTTGGAAGGTCCTGGTTACTTGGCTCCTAGTAGATCCTTCATCTATCTAGGACTACATTAAGTGGGCATGAGAAACTATAGCCTACCTCTATCCCTATCATCAATTTTCACCACCCACTTTTAGTCTTATTGTTATTAAAGTTGCATACCATATACTCTGTTTTTGTTCAACTTATCTTAAAAAAGGGACAATTACACTGCCACCCCCTAAAGTTTGTATAAAATACAGAGCAACCCCCTGTGTTTTGAAAATATACACCCGACACCCCTGAGTTTAGGGTACTTGTTACACTTAGCCCCCATCCGTTAGAGCAATTCTATTAGTTGCTGATGTGTTTGCCATTGATGCCTTAAAATGACAAATATACCCCTAATAGAGTGTGAGCTTACCATTTTGCCCTTAGAGAAGCCCAAACTTCACAACCCCTTCCCCTTCCCTGCTACTTGAACATATCTGTAACAGAGAGGCCGCAGCAAGAAAGCACAACGACTAATGGGGTTGCATTTGGGCGCATCGGCGATAGGAGGCAGTGACCAGGGGGTCGCATTTGAGTGCAACGGCGGCAGCACAGGTGACAGGGAGTCATTGCGGTGAGGTGCAGTAACCATGGGAGTTGCGGCGGTAGGCGACAGGGAGTCATTGCGGCTTGAGTTTCACTCTTTGCTTCTCTTCTTCTCTCGACAGGGAGTCGCCGGTGTTTGGCTCGATGGGGTTGAAAAGAAAAGGGACTGTGACCAAATGGCGGTCCTTCAGGCACAGTTACAACAACTTCTTCTTCTGCTCTTTGTTCCTTCTTTCCTTGTGACAATGAAGGAGACGACGACCAACCTGCTTATCAGTATGATTGATCAGCTACGCCAAATGCCGGATGGAATCTGGATGAGATTAGTGACCAACCGATTACCTTTGCCTTTCCCCTTTCTCTCTCTCTCTCTCTCTCACTCACAAACACACACATAACCTCATGATCACGCTAAATCATCAAGGGGAATGCCTGAGAGGAAGCAGGCCGTTGGCAGTGATTGATCGAAGGGAGTTGAGAAAATCGAAAACTTTCAATGATGTTTCAAGGTGGTAAAGAGTCGTATAAGGGTTACAAGGATATGGTCTTGGTCTCTCTCTCTCTCTCACTCAGTTGTTGAACCACATCTGGAGGTAAGCTTGACTCGTCTCAGTCTCTCAAATTGCTCAAATTGAAGCCAAAACCAACCAAAACCTATAACTTTCTTAAAGATTAAGTTTCAAATTGACCCAGTGAGAAACCAAAACTAATTCAACCCGATCGAAACTGAACTAAATGACTGATTGACACCTTTATCTCACTCAATCCTTTCATATTGGAATTGGAGTCCAGTAAGCAATCAAGTGGTTTTTTTTTTAATCGATCAAGAGCAGTCAAGTTTGAAGATAATGAATTTGAACTTCCATTATACCTACCTCTCTTCTCCAAAACACACGGTTTTGTATTTGGATTTAGCGTTTTGAATCCCATTGTCATCGGAGGTCTCCCCCTTCTTTATCCACATTTGACCACCGTCTCTGGTGTTTCCTCCATGGCATAACCCCCGACCTCGACCCCTTCCCCTTCCCCTTCTAAACTTGGAACCTCCACAATGCTTTTTACTCCCAGCTCTTAATGTCATCGATCCTCCATGATTCTCCTCCTCTTCTTTTTGTCCATGATGATCAGCTACCGCAAGATCCCCAAGCTCCCCCATAATCTCCACCACCTTTACAGTTACATTCACCGATTCCTTCTTCACTCCCAATGCCCTAGCTGCCTTCTCATCAACTGTGCCTTTGCTCCCCTGTCGGATTCCGACGCGATTCCTTTGCACCCTCACGGGCTTTTTATCGCATTCAACTGTGACTCTCTTCGTCACTGTTCTTGGGTTCCTTCTCTTCCACTATTCCAGAGGGTAAAGTTGGCATTTCCCATTGAGTATTATTTAACAGGATATTAGAAGAGGGCAAAGTTGGCATTTTACATTGTATTATTTAACACCGTCCACTCAAGGGATGCGGCTGTATAATTTAGAAACACAGGGGGTCGCTCTGTACTTAGTATAAACCTCAGGGGGTGGCAGTGTAATTTTCCCAAAAAATTTTTGATTCTTAGGTTGATCTCCATAATTTTAACTTCTCATTTATCCCTGTTGATGCAGTTAGATCACCTAATTAAGCTTATTTTAGTGGAAATAGATGAGTCAAAAAATGGAAAAGCTTCATCAACATCAAGAGCACTTCTGCTAGCTGCCCTCACATCCTCTGAAGTCCTACTACTTCCCCCCAGCAGTTGCAGCACTCATACTGGTAGCCCTTACAACACCTAGAGTCCTACTACTTCCCCCAGTAGTTGCAGCCCTCCTACTGGTAGCTCTTACATCATCTAAACTTCTAGTACTTCCACCTGCAGTGGCAGCACTCCAACTGGCAGCCCTTACAGTGACAATACCGCTATTACTACCAGTAGCACCACCTCTCCTAACAGGTTTTTGTTGCACCCCTATTAGGCCTAGCTGATGCAGATTTATCACCAAACTGGGCTTCTTTTATTAGGAATAAGTCTAGGGTTGGGTTACATACATGTTGGGCCTTTGATCCCATGGGTTTTTAATGTAATAGGTCACTTTTATGGGCCTAAAATATGGGTATATAGGTTGCAAACGGGATTAGCCCAATACTTAGTTTATTTTTATGTTTTTTTAATTGAACCGGTTCAAATTGATTGCATCCAATTGGTTCAATTTAAGTGATCATGTGACCTGGTTAAGTGGTCATGTGATGTAAGTTGGGCTGGATTAGGACTCTATAAGTCCAGCCATGTTTTGAGTCTATTTCTTTTAGTATTTTAGTTTCCTAGTTAGTTTAAGTTGTCTAATAGGTTTAGGATTGGGTTAGGCCATTCCTTTTTAGTGTCTAAGTCTATTTTTGAGTCTTCTATATAAGTTTGTAAGGGAGGCCAGTATTAAATACGAATTTGATTAATAAAAATTATCTTTATGCTTGCTGTCATTGCTGCTGCTCTTTGTGAGTGTATATCCTTGTGGATCTCAAGGTGGTAAAGGGTAGGTGGACTCCTGCGACTCCTTGCATTGTGAAGATCGGGAGGCTCTTTCAAATCATCAAGCTGCTGCCATTGTCCTGCAATACAATGAGTTTGAACCAGTTTTCTTATTTTAAACCTTCTTCTACAATCCTTCATCTTCCCTTAGACCTAATCCACAATCCCCTCCATCCATCAAACCCTAATTCTCCATTAAACCTGCACTCCTACCTCCACTAGGACTCCCCCATAACTCCAGTTTTAGCCATCACTTTCGAACCCTACTTCCAGCTTATATTCCCCACACCAATCCCCACATTCGACCTTAACCCTAGCCCTTAGTCTCCACGTTATCCCCTCCATTCCTTCACTCCATTAAAACCCAAAACCTGCAACACAATTATGTCCAGAACTGCAGAATGTTAAAACCTTCCCAAATCCTATTATTTTTATATCATATTGACCCCCTAGACCTGCCCATTAATACCCTATAAACCCCTTTCCCAATATCTAACCCTAACCCTAGGAATTGACCTAAATCCTAGGGCTGTCCATTTGAACCAGCAGCCCCTTTTGTTATTTGATCCTGTTGTTTGGCTCCTAGTAGGTCTCCTACTTATCTAGGGCTACATTAATTGGTATCAAAGCCATGGATGTATATGGCATTCCAGTTCTGCCACCTCCACCAGATGAACAAGGTTTATTTGCCCTACCGTCATATGATAGTGATGATGGGGCTGATTACTATGAAGATTTGGGTGAAGATTATGAAGATACCCGAGGAGTGCATGTTGTAGCACGTATATTGATGGTTGAAACTGAAGGTGAAGATTGGCGACGTAGCTGCATATTCTATACTCGTATGAAGGCTGGAGAACGCACTGCTCAGATTATTGTTGATAGTGGCAGTTGTGTTAATGTGGTTTCTGAAAGATATGTGCAGAAGGCCAATCTGAATCGTGAAAAACATCCTCTACCTTACAAGGTTACTCTGCTGAATGGCAACAAATTAGAGGTAAATGAAAGGTGTTATGTTCCTTTACAACTCCAACGCTATGCTGAAGAGGTTTGGTGCGATATCATCCCAATGCAAATGACTGATGTGTTATTGGGAAGACCCTGGTTATATGACAACGATGTTGTTATTTATGGAAGAAAAAATCAGTGTGTGTTTCAACACAAGGGACAACAGATCATTCTAAATCCTCTTAATCTACCTTCCGAGATGCGCAAACGACAAATTATGCGCACCAACCAGAAGGGGACAGATTGTGAGAGTAAAGTCTTAGCTGTACCACAGAAGGACTTTGAGTAGACCAGCCATGATTCAGGTCTAATCCTAGACGTGGTTACACGACAAGTTGCTTCCCAGCCTGAGGTCAAGTTAGCACAGCCCATCAAGGAGTTATTGCATGATTTTTCTGATGTAGTGTCAAAGGAGCTGCCAAACGAGTTACTCCCACTGAGAAATATTCAGCATGTAATTGATTTGGTGCCTGGTTCTACTTTACCAAATCTGCCAGCCTACAGAATGAATCCTACAGAGCATGATGAACTCAAGAAGCATGTCGGAGAGCTGCTCCAAAAGGGTTTCATTCAAGAGAGCCTAAGTCCTTGTGCTAATACAACAGGAAATGAAGAGGTGATTCCACAGGAGAACAATGACCTTCAAGATGTTGTTCTTGAAGAGGTGGAGCGTGTGTCTCAAGCATTAGATGAGAAGGTTACTAACACTGAAGCCTTTATGGACAGGACATTCACAGTTGCTGTTGATTTAGAAAAGGAACACATAGAGTTTGTTATGCCAATATGGTTCTTCGAAGAGAAAGCTCCACGCCTTGAAGATTTTATTCTTAATGTCCCTGCCTCACTAGAATTTTGTTTAGGAATGGTTAAAGCTGTTACTCACAAGTTGTTTCCCCCTCATCACTGCAAAATTCGAGGACGAATTTTTTCAAGCTAGGGAGAGTTGATGCAGATTTATCACCAACTGGGCTTCTTTTATTAGGAATAAGTCTAGGGTTGGGTTACATATATGCTGGGCCTTTGATCCCATGGGTTTTTAATGTAATAGGTTACTTTTATGGGCCTAAAATATGGGTATATAGGTTGCATACGGGATTAGCCCAATACTTAGTTTATTTTTATGGTTTTTTAATTGAACCGGTTCAAATTGGTTGCATCCAATTGGTTCAATTTAAGTGATCATGTGACCTGGTTAAGTGGTCATGTGATGTAAGTTGGGCTGGATTAGGACTCTAAGTCCAGCCATGTTTTTTGTCTATTTCTTTTAGTATTTTAGTTTCCTAGTTAGTTTAAGTTGCCTAATAGGTTTAGGATTGGGTTAGGCCATTCTTTTTTAGTGTCTAAGTCTATTTTTGAGTCTTCTATATAAGTTTGTAAGGGAGGCCAGCATTGAATACGAATTTGATTAATAAAAATTAGCTTTATGATTGCTGCCATTGCTGCTGCTCTTTGTGAGTGTATATCCTTGTGGATCTCAAGGTGGTAAAGGGTAGGTGGACTCCTGCGACTCCTTGCATTGTGAAGATCGGGAGGCTCTTTCAAATCATCAAGCTGCTGCCATTGTCCTGCAATACAGTGAGTTTGAACCAGTTTTCTTATTTTAAACCTTCTTCTATAATCCTTCCCATAACTCCGGTTTTAGCCATCACTTTCGAACCCTACTTCCAGCTTATATTCCCCACACCAATCCCCACATTCGACCTTAACCCTAGCCCTTAGTCTCCACGTTATCCCCTCCATTCCTTCACTCCATTAAAACCCAAAACCTGCTACACAATTCTGTCCAGAACTGCAGAATTTTAAAACCTTCCCAAATCCTATTATTTTTATACCATATTGACCCCCTAGACCTGCCCATTAATTCCCTATAAACCCCTTTCCCAATATCCAACCCTAACTCTAGGAATTGACCTAAATCCTAGGGCTGTCCATTTGAACCAGCAGCCCCTTTTGTTATTTGATCCTGTTGTTTGGCTCCTAGTAGGTCTCCTACCTATCTAGGACTACATTACTAGCACTCTTACTAACTTCAACAGCACTCTCAACACTACAACCAAATCCCATTTACCATCTTGCCTACTTGGTTGATTATATCTACCAACCACTGAACTCGGGAGGCCATTGATGGTATAAATAGTGGTGAGAGGTGATCACTTACCGGCATGGTACTAAATCTCGTTTCGTTTCGGTGTTTCAGTCTGACCGAAATTTCCGAGATACCGAAATTTCGTCGAAATATGGTATTTTTCTGTGGGTGTAAAATGCCAAAAATACAGAGATTACCGAAATTACCGAGATTTCTGAAATTTCCGAAACGAGATGACCAAAATTTCCAAAATATTGCACGTGACACTTTTAGTGACTTTTTCGATATCTCGTGATATATCGTGAGTCCACGATATTTCGTCAATATCTCACGAGATATCGTCGAAATATGGTATTTTTCCGTTTCGGATTGGTATCGTATCTCGGACAGCTCGAGATATACAAAATTTGGCGAAATATCGCGAGATTTTGAACCTTGCTTACCGGAACATCATACGCATAGAGTTTGATGACCTTTTACTTGATCATGAATAGAAAACAGTTTCATCACAACAGCATCAGACCTCACCTCCATCTCATCAATCTCACCAGGGAATACAAATTTAACTGAGAATCTCATAGTTCTTCCTTTATGGATATGGTTGAGTACTGTATTGTAGATATCATATACCATGTCCAGGTACCCATACTTGTTTGGATCTTCCAATTTCTGTTCCACATGCCCATACCAATGGTAATCAATGGTGTACACATCCATTGTTTATATAGTTCTTGTAGGGCAGCCTGAAATGGTTAACAATGCAGCAAAAATTAGTTCCTATATGATGAAGCATGTATCAGATATGATGAATTTGCAATAGTAAGTCATCTTAGCTAGAACCCCCTCCATAGTGGGATTTGATTTTGATGAAGCTCCATCCATGGATAAAGCAGTTGAAGACATAGTACTAAATCTTGCTGAAATCTCGTTGAGATTTCAAAAAACTCGAGAATCTCGAGCCTCGTGACGAGTTCATATCCGAGACAAAAACATGCACTAACTTGAATATGTTGACCGAAATTTTGGTGAGATTTTGGTACTTTGTACTATCTCGCCCAAAGTTCGGAAAACCGATACATTGCACACTATAATAAAGCACTAACTCGAGACAAACTTTGAAATTTCGAAGAATCTCGATAGAGAAGGGGCTTTTTTGCCTAGAGAAGGAGAAAAACCTTGGTTCTTGACCCAGACTTTGAAACTTGAAGTCTACACACCTTCAACTCGACAGAGAAGGAAGTTTAGAGCTAGAGAAGGGGGGAAAACCTTGGTTCTTGATTTTTTGCCACATCATCACTCAATACTACTAGGATACACTACCGGTTGCCACATCACTACGAAGAGATCAATTGAGTGGACTTGATCTAGCACGTCATAGTTCATATCAGTCACATACTCATGGTATTGTATTGTTGGGAGTTGGGACCATAGTACTAAATCTCGTTTCGTTTCGGTGTTTCGGTCTGACCAAAATTTCTGAGATACCGAAATTTCGTTGAAATATGGTATTTTTTCTGTGGGTGTAAAATGCCAAAAATGACCGAGATTTACGAAATTTCACCAAAATTTCCAAAATATTCGAAATATTGCATTTTTCAATTCGATGTTGCATTTCGTTTCGACTCGATCGAGATACTCGAAATTCTCGAAATCTCGACCGAGACAAAACGAGTTTTAGTACTATGGTTGGGACATGGAAGACTAGGGTAGTAGGGTATCTATGACTTATGCATTGTTCACTATACTTGGGTTGTGTGTTGATATAATATGGATCTTTCATACTTCACTGTACTTTGTAGTTTGTGGTAAAAACTTAAAGTCTTTAACTGTTAAATACTTATTCAATATTATGTCTCTTCATCAATTATTGCATAATTTACTTGTTTTACTTGCCAATATTGTCTCATATCACTCAAACAATGTGTAGAATAGGCAATATTACATTAAGGGTTAAACGTTTGCAGCCAATCAAGGGTGTAAATTCAAAACACCAAATTGGGTGCGTTGTTTTTACCATTGGTAGATTTAAGTATGATTATTAAGCCTAAAACAAGCTTCCCTTAAAATTTCGGAGCCAATTGGGGCCATTTGTCCACCAAAACCAAAAAAAAAAAAAAAAGTACAAATTCACCGCGATCTCAGCCATCTCGACCTGGTCGAGACAAGTTTTCGAATTATGGTTGAAGATAAAACCCCCTCCTTATTTGGCTTTCAACTCCATCCATGGATAAAGCTGCAACTCATATGAAGATGATACTCAACGTTTGATGAGCATGAGAGCTTGAAGTGGAAGGTTTCTAGTACTTTACTATTCATGTTTAGTTGCATTAATAGTTGCCAACAATCACAGATGAACAACAGTTACTATGAGAGCATGAAGTGGAAGCTTGTAAGTGAACACTAGAAACAAAGCTATGTCTGGCAAGTTAGATTCTATTTTTCTCTCCCTGAGAACATGAAGTGGGATTTGATTCTGATGATCACTTAATGACATCGTAGCCAAAATTTCCGAAGAACATGGAATGCATTTGGGGGGACTATTAAGAAAAATGTCTAAACCCTAGAAGTGAGTAATCGCAAGTTTAATTCAGGTGACATTCCAAATATAATCAGGATATCTATCAAGAAAAATGGGCGAAGACATAGTTCTTATTCTGTGTATGAATGCATTCATCATATGCTTACATGGACTCGTTGGGAGGATTCATTCCTATTCAAATATCTAAACCCGAGAAGTGAGTAATCGCAAGTAGATGAGAAGGAGAGAATATAGAGAAGGGGGAAAACTTACCTTCAGTATGATTCACAGGTCATGGTTTTGCTGGTCGTCAGTGAGCTTGTAGTTCCTCAGAGGATCAATGATGTAAACATAGTACAAGGTCGAGCAGGGAGTCTAACGGAGTGGGGTTGATGTTAACAAGTTTTTCAAATTTGGGGTTTTTGTGTAGAAGGGTAGAAAAGTAAGTTCATCCTACATGTAAGGGTAATTTGGTCAATTACAATTTTAGGTCCATGTGATGTCACCACTTAACAGTGCATTGCTAACGGATTGGGGTTGATGTTAACAAGTTTTTCAAATTAGGGGAAATCTGAGTAATCTTTGGACATCATAGGGGTGTGGGTTGTATTTATGGTATAGTACAGGGGAGGTCTGAATAATTACTATTTTGCCCCTAGTCCTACTGCTACTAGGACTTAGCCCTAATTACCGATCGGGCCATCTGATTAGGTTTAGATTTTCATCGAACATTCCCCTCTATTTTGTTACACTTGACCCTAATTTCAACCGAAACCTACCATCTGATTTTGTGTTATTGATACTCTCTCCAATTCTGGTATTTTTTCTCTGTGAAAAGATCTTGTTTGGCTATTGTTTTGATCATTTAAATTCAGTATTACATTACCTACAGTTGAGAGAATAGACTGGCTTGTCAAGATAGACAGAGATCATGCTTTATTTATAGAGATAAAAATGATTACATAAATGATATGATAGGTAAGGTATGAGTCAGCACTCTTATCCTCCTAACATAAAATGAACCTAGACACATGAACTGTCTAGTCAATCCTTAACACTCCCCTTCAAGTTGGTGCATAGGTATCACTCATGCCCAACTTGAAAACAACCAGATGGAATGTCTTAGAAGTCAAACCCTTGGTGAATACATCAGCCGGCT